>NC_062219.1:61091594-61405243 GCF_902686445.1 Sciurus carolinensis | reverse complement strand
AAGTTGCCATGTTTTATAGAAATATCTCCTATTAAAAACATACATTAATAAACCTGGAGCCAAGTAATGTTTAAAATGTTTTTTAAATGTTTTAGAATATATATTTAAAAATTTATGATCTTAAGTATAACAGACAGCAAATTAATCTCATGATTAAATTAGAATCTGCAGAATCTATGAACATATATTTACAGTTATATACAATAAAATGTTTTATTGTTTATATTTGAAAATAATTACAAAATGTCTTAAAAATACTTGAAATTTTGGGGGGGCTAAGGAACTCAGCAGACACTTCACAGAAGATATACCACAATCAACAAATGTGTGAAAGAAGGTTCAACATCTCTAATAAATAGAGAAATGCAAATTAAAACTACCCTAAGATTTCATCTCACCCCAATTAGAATGACTATTATCAAGAATACAAGTAACAATAGATGTTGGCAAGGATGTGGGGAAAAAGGTACACTCATACATTGTTGGTGCGACTGCAAATTGGTGCAACCACTCTGCAAAGCACTATGGAGATTCCTCAGAAAACTAGGAATGGAACCATCATTTGACCCAGCTATCCCACTCTTTGGCCTATACCCAAAGGACTTAAAATCAGCATACTAAAGTAATGCAGCTACATCAATGTTTATAGTAACTCAGTTCACAATAGCTAGATTGTGGAACCAACCTAGATGCTATTCAATAGATGAATGGATAAAGAAACTGTGGTATATATACACAATGGAATATTATTCAGCCATAAAGAAGAATAAAAGTATGGCATTTGCAGGTAAATTGATGGAGCTGGAGAATATCATACTAAGTGAAATAAGTCAATCCCAAAAAACCAAAGACTGAATGTTTTCTCTGATAAGTGGATGCTGATATATAACCGGGGTTGGTGGGGTAAGGAAGTAAGGGAAGAATGGAGGAATGTTGGATTTTATAGAGGGAAATGAGGGGAGGGGAAAGGGTGGAGGGAAGGAAAGATGGTGGAACGAGACAAACATTATTACCCTATGTACATGTATGATTACATGAATGGTGTGACTCTACTTTCTGTACAACATGAGAAATGAAAATTTGTACCCCATTTGTGTACAGTGAATCAAAATGCATTTTGCTGTAACAAACAATAAACATTCACATACATCCAAAAAGATTGCACTGTACTTTAGGCAGAGGGGAGTGAAGGGAAGGGAAGGGGTACAGGGGTAGGAAGGATAGTAGAGTGAAATAGACATTATTACCTCATGTACATATTTGACTGCATGACTGATGTGATCCTACAACATGTACAATCAGAAAATTGAGAAATTATACTCTATTTATGTATGATTTATCAAGATGCATAAATGCATTCTATTGTGTCATGTGTAACTAAGTAGAACAAATAAAATTTTTTAAAAAGAAAAAATGGAAAGAAAATTGGAAAAAGATAACCAACATATGATATTATTGAGTCTTTGACCACCATGGAAACAATTCCTTAATCTTCCATTAAGAAGCTTATTCTTAAAAAAAAAATTAAAATTTTAAAATAGCTCATTTTTTTTTTCAAATTTCTTTGGTATATGGGTTTTTTATATTAAATTTGGAATTTGGAATTCAAAGGTGTTTAGGATAGAGACATTCATTTTTAACAAGTCCATTTTGGTCAATATTTTGTAAATTTAACTAAATTTCCCATATACTGCTATGCAGATATTATTGGGGTTTTAATTTTTTTTTCTTAATTCTAATATAAATTAATAGAGTGGTGAGTGAATAGTTGAAGAATAAAATCTATTCTGTTGAACTTTGAACAAAATGATTTAATTGAGAGTGATCATTTTCTTAGCACTTATTTAACATCCTCAATTAGCCTCCGAGCTTCCTAATGTGAGTCATATCTTTGGGAGTTTGAACAGCCAAAATGTTTTTCTTTCTTTTCTTTTCTTCCCAGATAGATGGGTTATGGTTGCTTGTTGATGGCTGTAAGTTCAAAGTATATATATAGTCTGTGAAGCATTAAATATTTTAGCTGCACATTTGAGACTTGAAATCACTTTACATTTAAATCTATTTATATAAGCACATTCTGAATTCCCTAATATGTGTTAAGGGAATATGCTTGCTAAAAATGAATCTGTTTTCCAGGTTTTACAAACGTTGTTTAACCATTCATCTTCAATTATTTTTTTAATTTGGTTTTCTCTTTTGGAGAAAATTTTCAGTTGCATGTCTAAAGATTGTTTTGTTCTTTAAATTCAAATAATTTAGATGAAGCTGCAATTCAAACATCCATTACAGTTTGTGATTCCCCTCAATTTTGTGTGTCTGTTTATGTGTATGTGTGCTTATTTTGTTTGTTTTTTTCCCCCAAAATCTTTGCTCAAGAGCAACTATAAGTTCCTTAATGATTTGCTGGTTTCGTTGATCTACCCTGCTTATTTTCCAGTGACCTACTGTTTTGCTGCCCTATAAAAGAGGAGGGGCTAGGATGTTTACAGAATTTGTGTAACTTATGTCAAAAGAGTAGAGAGGTGACAGTAATAAATACTACTTTGATGACAGAGTCATTTCAACTACATCTTGTTCTAATTTTTTTATGTACATATGGTCTAACATGATACATATGTAGGTCAATATATGTAATAATTTATATATAGATTTTATATATATAGTATAATTCTGTTTCTCTAAAAATATATCTATGTAAGTGGATATATATATCTTTTGCATCACCATCCACGAGAGAGTATTAAGTATTGATGGAGCATAGAAGAGATGGTTCAGGATCAAGTAAAGAATAAGATGAAACTTTTTCACCCCCAAAGAATAAGTGAAATTTAATTTTATTACTGTCGAGAAGTGAACCATGTATGGAAATAGATGGAATATTTCAGGAGTCTGACAAGTACTTTCTCTGCCGTTAGGCTAATGGAGTTAAGAATCAACTGTGAGGAGAAGCAAGACATATTTTACAGAAATATAAAGTGTGTTTTTGAACACACACACACACATATATTTAAAGATATTGTAAGTATGCTGATAAACAATCTACTGTTGCCATTAAATCACAATACATACTCTGATCTATAGAATTTTTGTATATTTTTTCCTTTGATTAAACTTATATAGTTTTGTGATGAAACTCATGACAACTTTTCTAGCTGTGTAACTGAGGTACATTCTTTAGTTGGTGGGTAACTATAAACACCAGTAATGCTGCTGTCTACTTTAAACTACAAGCACCTAAAGGGCAAGAACTGCACCTGGTTCCAGTCAATTTAGTTAAAAATTAACCCACATAACCAAAATAATCTAATAAAAACTTTACTTTTTCACCTACTACTTTGGTCATATAGATACAAGCTTTTTGGAAAGTGTTCTGTTCAGTATCAAAACTTTATCTTGTATCATGTGTACAAATTTATTGATTATTATGATACTATTACCTAGAAATTTTTTTTGCTGCTAATATGGCATAGAAATTGAATCTTGTAATAGCAAATGTGCTAACTAGTTGCTCTTTAAGAGTCTTTTATGGAATATTTTCCCCTTTAGGTAATTTTAGCATGCCATAATTTCTCACTGGCTGTTAATTTATCACTATTAAGACTTTTTAATAGTTTTTATGGTCTATATTATTAACAGAATATTCTGATTCAATAATATAATGCAGTTTGAAAATCATTGTGTTGCCTTTAAGTTTTTTAATAAGCCTTTGCCTTTCATTTTAATTGAGAATCAGCATGATATACCTCATACGTCAGAGACTCAAAGATGTGGGTGCCACCTTGCCATGATCACTACCTACTGTGTCACCTCAAGTGAGTTCTTATACCTTTTTTATAGCTACAAAAAGATTTGGACTCTCATTTCTAACATCTTGCTGTATCAAAGTTTTAATGATATATTTTGCTACTAATTTGTGTTTAATGGTAAATAAAGTGTCAAATTTGCCAAGAATCGACATTTTATTTTAGGTTGGTTATCACTAGCCTTGTATCGTTCACACTCATTTTCACTCCTATATTCTATTTTCGAGTGGGAGAGAAAAAAGTAGATTTGTAGTTTGTGTGTCAGGAATAACTGTGGGATGTAGTTCATGCTTGTGAGCATCATTTTATATAAGGATTCATAAAAAGAGGTTGAGAAATTCAGGGTCAGTAAGGCTATATGTTACACTACATTCCAGGATTCCATTATTCTTCTACAGACATTCCCTATTCTCCATGTCAAAAAATCAAAGGTGCACAAAATGTCCTTCATATCTAAAAAAAATTAAAGAGACGGGTATGTTAACTACCCTGAATTGATCATTACTTACTATTTATATGTATCGAATTATAACTTGGTACCCCATAAATTTGTATAATTAATATCATAAATAAATAAATAAAATGTCCTTTAAGTTACTTTATTTATCACATGGAATTATTTTCTTTCATTTTATCTTTTCAATGACATTAACATTTTATATACTCAGAAAAAATTCTTTTCTTTTTAGAACAGCAACATCCTTGTTTATTTGTAATCACAGTTTTGATCAACCACAGATTTAAATCTCAAAATAAATACAAATACATACATATCTTTTAAGTGTCAACAGTGAAAATTGCTGAAAAGAACCACAGACACAAAAATCAAAAGGTCATAAAAATATAATTATTTACTTCATCACACTGGACAAAAGAACACTATTATTGGATGTTAATGTGATAATCAAAATCTTAGCAGGATTAAAGAGGATTGAGGCAGGGTAAAATAGGAATGGCAGGAAAAGATGCTGTTTGAATACCTTTGGGAATTACAAAATGGTGTTGCAAGAATGTGCTCCACCTGCACAGTGGCAGAGTGTCTACAAAGAGTGGTGGGTGAGAGAGAAGCTTTTCCTAGCATTCTGAGGACACAGAGTATGGGGACATGTTAGCCACCACGTGGCTCAGTTACCCTCCAGGGATCCTTAGTGTCAATTTAATAATAAAGCTCACCAATTAGAACATAAGAGCATTCTGGAACCACACACTTTTGGGGAAAGCAATATTTCATGCTCCAAAGTACAGAAAACGGTAATATGTTACTGCATAGTTCATTTTGTCATTTATTCAAGTAATCTTTTTAGATTCATCAAGAATATTTTAAAGTGTTTTGAGAAGCTTTTATTTTATAAAGCAGAGAACTAAGTAAGATATCTTCAAAAGAATTTATTGACCAAAAGAATGGGGTTTTTTTGTGGATTCTGAAGAACCAAGTTTGATATTGCATTTTCAACTCATAAGATATTTGTCTATGAAAAAGTCATTTAGATTCTCAGAGCTTTAGGTACCCCCCCAACAGTCCCCACTTTGTGAGAATACCTATTCTACACACCTTGCACAGTGGAGGAAAGGATTAAAATAATATATGTTCTTTGAGTAATTGAAATATATAAAATGCATTTACAAGATTACATTACTATGATTAAAAATTTCAAGCTTTGAACATACAGTTGAAAGGATCTAAAATTCTTCTTTGTTCAAAATACCTCATTTCGAATGCATAGGAACTACAGAATACTGCAGAATAAATCAGTTAGTTTTTATTTCAAGGACCAGAATTCTGAGGAAAAAGGAACCAAGTAAGTAAGCAAATGGTGGGATGGCTTTATTTATATTTGGGGAATGGAATTTGACTTGTGTTATAAACCTCTAAACTTGAGGTTTCTGTTTTGTGCATATCAGAATGTAGCTTCCAAATGAATACAATTATTCGGAACTCTTAAAAGAATACAGAACTAATTGATGCACTGTGATATTAACTTTAAACATGATTTTATAAAAGATCTAATTTGCATTTAATGGAAACTTAACACTGACACTTGTCAAAGATATGAAAGAGTTAGCAGTTTCTTACATACAGTTTCTGCTTAAGAGAAATGCTCCTAAACAGGAGCCCAGGGGAACCCCAAACATGTTTGCTAGCACTTGGTCCCTAAAGGTGGCTATGCCAGTTTTCACTACTCTGATTCCATCTGTAGTTATGTAAGAGCATCCTCCATTGCATATCCTCATATATGCCTTCTTTATACCTACCTAAAGGGTTGTGGTTTCATAAACATAGTGAATTTCTTATCAGCTTTGTAAGTGCTAAGCAGTGGCTTGTGGTAAGGTAATAAATCTCTTTGAATAAATTGGTTATTGTAGATGAACAGTGTGATACATGAGGAAATATTGACTATTCATGTTTTCTTACTGAATGAGATTTGTATCAAAATAAAGAACTTCTACACCAAAGTTATATTCTGCTAAAAAATGAAAGCGTATTATGCTTTTGTGATTAGAGGCAGACTGGGATGAATTTAGGTCATATCTTGTAGGTTTTCAAATCTGGTAATTTTTTGATGGAAATGCAGACCAGAAGATTCATAAATTCATTTGGAAAGGGATGAAGACAATGAAGAGCTATGTCTTTTGAGTTTTTTATTATGAAATTTGCAGCAAAACAAAGATAAGGAAAAGTAGGATAAGAAACCTCTATATTTGGAAACTTTCTACTATAGGTTTTAAAATATATTCTTTGCCACTGAAAGACTGCTTTTACTGTTTCAGTAGGGAATGAAGCTGTGCTCAATGGTAAAAAGACAGCAGGTAGACAGCATTAGGCCATGTGATTCCATGAATTGTGCTACCAGCTCTATGGTGGGTAAGGTGGCAGAGCAGCCTGCATACACTGGGAGCTCCCCTACTCATTGCACCCAAGGGAGAGTCATTTGAATCAATAAGTTTTAATGTTTGAGAAGGAAATTCAGGCTCACTGTTCATTCACCAGTTCCTGTAAATTGCTCTAGGATCTGTTTCAGTAATTGGACATTTTGATGGGAACATGGTGAATACAAGTGGAAAAGAAGTAAAGGAGACTATGTCTCTGGAGACATGTGTTCCAAGATCCTGTCTCCATTTTAAAAACTCTGCATCTATGGCACATAATAGGCTTCCACCTAGCTTTGAATTATCTAAAACTTAGTGTAAAACCTTAGGGTTTCACAGGTGTGATGATCAAACTTTCCTACCTTGGCAGGTTCTGATAGCCACAGCCTGGTTGGGAATGTCATGAGATGGGAATTCTGCTTGGATGATGGCAGCAGACATTGAGGCCATTTGGATGCTCAGGAGCTTCTTATTCTCACATAAAATGGAAAGTGAGCTCATCTTACAATAGTAATGGGGGTAGTAGTTATGGTTGAAAGGAATAAAGAAGGTGGAAGGTAAAGAAGTTGTTGTAGTTTTTTTAATGAATTGCAGTACTGGATTTTCTTTTTCTATATCTAAGCTTTTGTAATTTTATTTGGCATGCTTTCATTTTATCTCAGAAATTTTATTCATAAAAACTAATTCTGGCTATGCCAAAAGAGATCACATGGAAGAAACATTGCACTTTTCAACCCAACAACATTTAATAATAGAGGAAAATAAAACTGAAGAAGGACCTGGGGCACATTCCACAGCGGCCTAAAACACCTAGAAATTTCTTTGAAGTTCTGTGTCTTAAAATTCTAAAAAACTTGGTTTTGTGTAATATAAAATAGCCATGCATGCACATTTTGACATAAAACAATGTATCAAATTTCTTATTAGTGACAAATTTTCATAACCACATAATTCTGGCTATGCAGGCTAGAATTCTAGAATCATGAATCAAGATTCTGTCTCTCATCTTTGCTGGTTTTGCAACCATAGGGAAGTTAGTTACCATTTCTGAATCTCTGCGTCATATAGAAAATGAAGAGAAAGGACACTTATGAACTTGGCTCTAACTATTAAATGAGAGAATGTGTCTAGCACTTACTAGGCTCTCAATACATGGTGCTAGTACAAGAAATTGTTTTTCCAAATTCTAGTACTTGGAAAGAAATAGTTGCCTCTAAGAGACTCTCTTGGGAGAGCAGAGTACTCTGAACACAGCAGGAACAGATGCAGGACTGGGAGATGTGACAGCCTAACCCCACAGTTCACATCAGTGATGTCATATTCAAGAACAGGCTTCTGAGGGGTTGATATGATTTCTAACTTCTACCTTTGATCCTGAATCTTTCTTCTTCCACTGTTCCATTCCTACTTGAGTTCCTTAGATTTCCTTCTTTTAATACCTGTGAAAATGTTGATTCTCCTTTAATTGAAATTGAGTTCATTTTTAGTACCTATTATTGTCATTGTCATCTTAGGCATCTTGTCAAAAAAGAATTTTCAGTTTTTCTTTCTTCCTGAGACTAGCAAAAGCACAGGTAGTAATTGCCTCCTTTTGCACATATGGATTGCTTCTCAGAGGCAGGACCTTCACTTCACATCCACTTCCAAAGTCCCTGACCACAGAATCAGGAAAGATGGGAAGATTTTGTCACAGTCCTTCACAAAACCTTTCAATGTGCCATTACCAGAGGCATCTCACTCATTTCTAATCATTGTCCTTTCAGAGAAGAACAGAACAAAAACAAAATTCCAGGACCATTACTCAGCTATTGTGAAAATGATTCAGAATAAGTCGAGATTGATCAATATGGAATTATTCAGCAAATCTAAGAGTAGAAATCCAGAGAGCAACTCCTCTCCAAAGTGGTTTTAATGACAGGATTTTAAAACAACAACAACAAAAAGCATTATATTTATCCATATTTTCTCTATTTTTCTTTGCATTTTCACCTAACACAGAAGGGCCTGGGGACTTGTGGGTGTATTCACTTTTTTTATTGTTTGTTCTATTTAGTTATACATTACAGCAGAATGCATTTTGATTCATTGTACACAAATGGAATACATCTTTTCATTTCTCTAGTTGTATGAGATGTAGATTTTTATTCTTAAAGATTTTCACATTTTCTATACTAAAGAGTAGGTATTCATCCAGAGGAACATAGTACTCATTCGCAAAGCAAATTGGATTGAGGTATTTAAAATATTTTTCTTGCCTTCAGCAATTTCTCCTGCACCTAGTGAAAGATTTAAATGTATCTGTCTGCAGAGCAAAGAAATAAAGGACTGGAAGTTTGCAAGGATTTGAATAGCACAGTCAATATCTACCACATCCAAATTTTGTATTACATTTAGGTTCTTTGGTTCAGGAGAAGTGGAGCCTGGCAGATATCACCTGTCTATCTGCTCATGACATAACAAAATATCATAGATGGAGTGGCTTAAACAAAATACATTTCTCAGTTCTGGGGACTGGAACATTGAGATCAGAATATAAGCATGGTTGGATACTTGTGAGGTTTCTCTTCTTGGCTTACAGACAGCTACACTCTTGAAGGTGTCTTCATCTGGTATAGAAAAAGCAAGTGTTCTCTCTGATGTATCCTTTTATAATGGCACTAATCCCATGATGTGGGCACACCTCATGACCCTACCTAAACCTAATTTTTTTCCAAAGGTTACATTTCCTAATACCATTACTTTGGGAGTTAGGGCTTAAACATATGAATCTGGGAGTAAGATGCAATGCAGTTCACAGTATCACCCTGTTATAGGTTCAGTATTGCTTCTTTATTCCAAAAGTGAACCTTCAGCTCAGGACAACATTGGAATCATTTTTCTTGATATTCTGGGTCAATGGTGAAGTAGTTTGTTACTGGTTATGCTCTGACCTTGATGGTATCATATTAAAAAAAACAGACTTTAATTTTTAGGGAAGATCTAGGTTCACAGAAAAATTGAGAACATGGAAAGTTCTCATGTACTCCCTCACACTACCTCCATCAATCAAACTGCCACTTTTAACACCTCACCTAGGAATGGTGTGTTTATTATAATGAACCCATACTGAAACATCATTATCACCTAAGGTCTGTAGTTTACAGTAGAGTTCCCTCTTGGTGGAATACACTCTGAATTTCAACAAATGTATGATAACAAGTATTCACCCTATAGTATCATATGGAATGATTTTGCTACCTTAAGAATTATTTGCTCTATCTATTCATCTTCCCTCATTCCTAATTTCTGGCAAACACTAATGTTTTCACTATCTACATTGTTTTGAATTTTCCAGAATGTCATATAGTTAGTTGAACTTTCAGACTTTTTTTTCCTCTTAATTATATAGTTTAAGGCTCTTCCAAGTCTTTTCATGACTTGATAGCTCATTTCTTCTTTGTACTGAATATAGTTTATTCTTTAATTGTCTGGATTTCCACCTTGACCTCAAGTGTCCTGGTGCCTAGATTTGGCTCCAAGGGCTCACTCTTTAGGTGACTAAGTCTCCATCTGTACTGCTGAGGTCTTGATCTTCAGCTTCTTAAACCTGGTTTCTGTCTGACTTTTTGGACTCCTCTAAGGTCCATCTTCCTTTATTCTGCATAGCTTTGTATCTCATTGGCAACTGTCTTTTTTGTAAGCCCTAGACTTTGCTCAACCCACACACATGCTTTACCCTCCTGTGCATAATGTCCTCTCCTTACGGAGTTAGTGTAGCAGGTAACAGGCAGGGAAAAGCAGTAGTGCTACAGAAATTTTCATGCATTTTCTCCTAGCTACCTGTTTCAAAGAGCAAACTAGAATCTTAGTCCTGACAAGAGAATTCTTAAAAAAAAAAAAACTATTTTAAAAAATCACACACATGCCTCCAAACTAACACACAAAAACACTAAGTTAAGGTAAAATATTAAAATAAGTGTTTGTTTATTTTCTTTTCAAAACGAGATTGGTGTCAGGGATATCTGAATCTTTTCAATTAACACCGTTGCTCTTTGTAAAGCAAAAGATTCACACCCAAAATGTAGTGGTCTCTCTTCTGCTCCTTCTTATACCTTTCCAATCTGGAGGTTAAATAGGTAGAAAATCCAATTGGTGGGAAAAGAATGTTACTAGCTTCACAGGTGCTCAAACTTTAGCAAGTTAGAAAGAATCTGACAGCCAACGTTTGACTCAATATCCTCTAATATGATCCGGACTTATTTGGCTCAGCTCTTTTGTCATCATCTATAACTGAATATTTTTTCTCATAGAGAAATAAAATGATAGGAGGCAGAAAAAACTCTGTTAAAAGCATTGGAACATTAACCTTTCTTGGTTTCTTTCTACTAATATGAATGACATAATTGCATATTGAATTTGAATCCACGTGGGCAGTCTGAAGGGATGTTGTGAGAATTCATCTGTAAGTTGTTCCAGCTCTATGAGAATATGAAAAAGGCTCTGTACTTGGAAAACTCTGCAACAATAACAAAATACTCTTTTTGTTTTACTATGGCAGACACAAATAAAATGGAAGGGGAAACCAGGTTTGACAAAAGACAATGCTGGGTCAGGAAGATGAGATAGTTGTAACCTTTGGTTCTATAGTACTGTCTGTGAATACTCTTTGATGAAAATGGAGACTGTGCCAGGAATTATGAATGTATGCCATAATTATGCTCAACTATATTCACAATGACCTGTTGTTGACCTATCTCTGAGAACAATTTGGTAGTTGTTTCCATTCTGATAGAGTGGTTGAAATCTCTTCTGTTCCTCTTTAAGTGAATGGCTAAATTCAGTGTTACAAAACTATAGATGATTTGATTTAACATAAAATGAATAAAAAATGGACTTAATCCCACCTTGATTGCTGCCAGCATTTTAATAGAAGTCTCTTTTTTTTATTTCTGTTATTGGACAAGATTTGAGAGAGAAAGGGCTTACAATGCAGAGTTGAAGAAGCATCATGCTGTCTGTCCCCAGGGAGAAAAGAAATCTGTCCTCATTTTGAAATAGCTCTTGGCTATGGCTCAGAAACACTCAATGGGCAGCTTTAGATTATAGTACTTTCTATGACAAAAAGAAAAATCTCTGTATGTCTGTGTACTGTTAAAGGAAATAGAGGAGGTTAAGGAACAGATACAGAAATAATTATATACTTGTAGGAGCACCCATAGTATTAAATATTCTTAATTTTTATTAGAAATGTTATGCATTCTCCTCTGAGCATAATCTTTTAAATTTATTTAAATTTAAAACTATTTTGTTCTATATTCAAATCATGTGCTCCAATTCTGCATTAGGGAGCATACAAGATATATTGTATTATATTATATTCAAGAAGTCTTTCATCAGAGTTGTAATTTTTTACTCAATATTATGCAGTCTTCAAAAATAACTTTACCTGAGGTTGGTAGTCTTAGTTTTGCAGAGGGGAGCTGGAACAGGCATCTTTTTGATTCAATCAATTACATCTTCCTGCTCCAAACTTGAGGGTCTAATCTTATATTTTGCTCACCTTTATATTGCAGGCAATAGAAACTGTCAAAGTTAAAATCAGTTTTGAACCTGAAGAGTTCACATGGAGTTGGAAGTTGGAATTCTTTCCTGTTTAAAAAGTATTTCAACCAGGAAAAAAAAATCAGCAACTGGTTTTTGTTGTCTGTCTGAAAAAGTATAAGAAAACTGACATATAAACATGACATTTCAGCAATATACTGAGATAAAGCCCTGAAAATTAGTTTACTCTCTGTTTTGCAGTTCTTTTGGAATAAAACCACATTTATAGAAAATAGGGGAACACTATTTTGAAGATTCCTTGAGGTATTTCTATGAAGCCAAGAATATTATCAAAGTATATGCTCAGTCACAGAAGTTCCTCCTATCTAACTTAGATTTAATTTTTAAAATAGTATTCCTTTGTTATCAGAGTCAATCCTGGAAAGTGAAGTGGAAAACACGAACTTTGGAAGTAAGCAGAGCTAGGCTCTACAATGACGAAGCAGACTGAGATCTGAAGACCCCTCTGAGGCAGTCTTTATATCTTCTTTGAAGGATTATTGCAGAAAGGTTGAGTGAGATAAAATGTGCAAAGTGTTTCAGAAAGTATCTTTATGTAACTTGATTCAATAAAAATCTATTCTTTTTCCCATCCTCAGAGGGGTAAAAAGATCCAGAAAAAAAAAAAAAAAAAAACGAGTTATCTGTTTTCGCCTTCTATCAGATTTTACAGGACAAGATGAATATGGATCATGGATCACCTGCCAGACTTAAACAGTTACAAATGAGTAAACTTGAGGAAAAAAGAGAATTAATTGATATATAAGTGATGTCTCAATCATTTTGCTTTGGTGCCAGTTAAAGGGTCAATGAACTACTGGTATATACACTAAAAGTCCTGAGCCTTCTGAGCACAAACAGAATGGTTATCTTCTGAAATTGAAGTCTAAAAACCAGTAAAACAGAAGCTTGTTTTCAAAAATTGGTCATCAGCAGTGATAACTCTTTTCCTCTTATCTAATTATGAAATTGTATTTTTGAAATAAAATATGACAAAAGAGATTTGAAGTTTATAGGTTGAAAAATAATTTTATTATACTTAGATACAAATTATAAATAACAATGTGGTATTTTACGTGTTATAAATTATAATTTTGTTATTAAATTGTTTACTTTTTGCTTAACACTTAAGGGATAATAAGTCTTCATGTTGAGTTTGTTGTCTACCTGTTCTGTGACAGGCTGTGGGGATAGAGGGATGAATAATAAAATTATGGCCCCTTAGGAAGAGGGCTATATTCCAGTAGAACAGAGAGTGCCAAGTGCCAAGAAGAATAAGAAACAGAATAACATGATGGAGTGTTAGAGATGGGGTTGGATGACTAGGGAAGCCATCCTGGAGAAGGCAATAACTGAACTGAGACCTACGAGATGAAAACAACTCAACTATATGAAAATCTAGGGCAAGAAAACTCCAGGCGGAAGGAAAAGGAAATATGACACAGGAACAAATGAGTATAAAGGATACCAGCCTAGAAGGTCAGAGTGTTCAGGGGAAAGGGATAAAAGCCGGTATATACATACTACTGTGAAAGAGGGTGAACTTGATGGTGAAAGAAGTTGGAAAGATGAGTAGGTGCCAGGTGCAGCCATGCTGGTGCAGGCCTATAATCCCAGCAGCTTGTGAGGTTGATAAAAGGACTGCAAGTTCAAAGTCAACCTCAGCAACTTAGTGAGGCCCTAAAGAACTTAGCAAGAACCTGTCTCAGAATAAGAAAGAAAAAGGGTGGGGATGTGGCTCAGTGGGTAAGTGTCCCTGATAACCCCCTCAAAAAAACAAAAAAAGAAAAAAGAAAATAAAAAGAAAAAACAGAATGAGTAGACTTTGCAGAATCATGGGAAGGAGTTGAGTATTACAAAAATTCATCAAATGGAATCCCAGAAGGTTCTAAGAAGGGGGAGGTACTGATGTTAAGATCATTTTTTAAAAGATGGAGAATGGATCAAAGGGGCAAGAGAAGAAGTGAAGATACAATTTAATGTTATGGCAGAGTAGCATAGGAGATAGATGGTGGTGGCTTGGACCAAGGCTTGTGTAACAAACATGGAGAGAAGTCTAGAAGATGAGGAAAACAACAGGAACACAGGACTGGGCGATGTGAAGGAGGCAGGTTTCCTGGGCAAGAACAGTTTCAGTGAAGTAAAGGGATGAATGTCCAAGTTGCATTTTTTCAAGAAGGTGAGGTAGGAAATAGAAACAAGATTAGATGACTAAAAAACCTTTTGCTATCAAGATTAGCAAAGAAATGGGGCTATAGCTAGGAGAAGACACAGAATGGAAAATTATTTCCTTTTTCTTTCTTGAAGAACTGAGCTAAATGAAGATGTAAAAGAGTTCAGAATCCAAGACACAAGTAATTGGATGCACTTTCAAAGAGAAAGTTGGATCATGCTATCTTTTGGAGGATCAAGTATGTGTCATGATATGGAAACAGGTGACAACAGTGGAAAGAATTTGTTGATAGAGTAAATAATTCCTATCTGATTCTTTTATTTCAAGTAGAAATGAAGCACATTATAAACTGAAATGAGAATTTGAAGGAGAAGAAAAGAGATGTGAAATAGTTGTTTCTTAAGAGAGAGAGAGCAAACTTGCAGGACAGTTTTGAGGGTTTAATTGTAATGTATAGTTATTTATGTTGATTTTGGTCAGTGTCCTTGTATTAGTTTTCTTGGGTAGCTGCAGCAAAGTATCACCATGTGAGCAGCTTCAAAGATATTTATTCTCCCATGATCTGGAAGCCAGAGGTCAAATATCAAAACTCCTTATGGGAGCTTTATTAGAGAAACTGTCCCATATCTTTCCCTAGCTTCTGGTGGTTTCTGATAATCTTTGATGATATTTGGTTTACAAATGCATTAATCCTATCTCTCCCTCCACCTTCCCATGGTTGTCTTTCCTCTGTGTGTGACTGTGTCTAAATTTTCCTCCTATTATAAAGTCACAAGTGATACAGGGTTTAGGACTCAATCCAGAAAGACCCCATCTGTTGTGGTTTGGGCATGAAGTATCTTCCAAAGACTCATGTGTTGAAGGCATAGTTCCCAATGCAGCAGTGTTCAAAGGTGAGGCTTTTAGGAAATGTTTGGATCATGAGGTCTCTAACATCATCGGAAAGATTAATCCATTTGATGGAGGTGGGGCCTGTTTGGAGGAAATAGGTAACTGGGAGCGTACCCTGGAAGGGTGTTTCTTGTCCTTACCCATTTCCTCTTTCTCTCTTTCTTCTGGCTGTCATGAATTCAGCAGGTTTTCTCCACCATACCCTTCTACCATGATGTTCTGCCTTGCCTTAGGCAAAAAACGTGAACTAAAACCTCTGAAACTGAGCTTTAAAAGGAGGGAAACAAATCTTACCTTTAAAAGTTGTCTATGTCAGGCATTTTGTAACTGTAGTGAAAAGTTGACTCACATAACTTCTCACTTTGATTCCATCACAAAGATTCACTTTCCAAATAAGTTATCATTCATATTCCACATGTGTCAAGTAGACACAAATTTGGGGGAGACACTATTCAACCCATCTAGGCCCAATTGTCCAATTTTTTCTAGAAATTTTCAGCTGCTAGGGTTCAAAGAGCAAGTGGATGACTGTATTCAATCACTGTCACGTTTATAAAAAGTATTGTACTACTGCTTCCCATATATGTTAACTTTAGGCATAAAATTATAGAATTAGTATTTGTAGTGGTTTTTGCCAGGTACACAAAAAGTATTGTTTTTTGTCAGAAAGACTTATTTTTAAGTTATATTGTAAGGTTTGAATATTTCCAATGACTTTAGATGAAGTATCAAAGCAAAAGAACTATATGTCATCTGTAGCTTAGCTCTTGATGTGGGATGTTTCATCATCAAGACAGTAGTTGAAGTCCAGTGTCCAGAGTCCTTTCTTCATTCCTGTAGTGGTTGTAGTCTGATACTAGTTCTGTCAAGAACCATCACTTTTTTGTTTTTTTAATTGCTAGGACCTGTAGTAATCAAAATAAATTCCTGCTTCATATTTTACAAGTGTGAAAAGTAGCAAAGACTTCATTTTTAAACAGAGGTTTAGTTAGCAAAAACTCTTAGTCCAGTGTTGCTTTTGCTATATCATAAAATTGATCTGAACTTTTTTCTCCTAATTCATAAAAGGAGGAATTATCCTCATCATGTCTCTTGGCATTCTTTCGGGATTGCTATATAGAATGAGAAATAAGCAAAAATGACATAAATAATGGATTCTACCCCTTTATAGTTGAGACCAATTTTATAATTCTGGCTTCTGATAGTTGGATCTTGGGAAATTCCTTTTTTTGTGTGGTTGCTTATTTTAAAATAAAGTGAAGTACATACAAATATGAACCTTATATCTTGTCTTAGGTGAGTAAATATTAAAACATAATATAGCCATTTAGCATATATTTTCTGATTTATCCACCACAATGATTTCTATTTATCAGATATTATTTGTTTCCATATCACAAATTCTTCTTTCTATTTTCCTAATTTAAATGTATTTAATTTTGTAGAAATAACTCTAAAGCTGTCAATTTGTCAGCCTAGAAGAGCATCAAGGACAATGTGTTTAACCACATTTTCAGTTTGTAAACAAGTTTTGGTTGGATGGCTCTGTTTATGAAGTGGAAATGTGGTCAACAAACCCTTAGTCCCTACAGTCCACAGAAAAGGCTAAATCTGCTTTTGATTTCTACATGATCAACTACATAAAATATTGATGCAGTTAAGTGATGCATTGCTACTGTCCATCTCTTTGTACTCAAATTTAACATGTGTTTACAAAGGGATTCTGATCTGCGAGCAGATTGAGACAGTTATCTATTAAAAGTTTGTTGGGACAACAGATTGCAAAATAAAAGTTTATTTTCTGATTCTCACACTTTCCATTATCATGCAGAATACGGGTCTACATTTTTATTCTAGCCTCCTCTCTGTTTATTTCCCTTTCATTTTAAACTTATTGCCTCATCCATTAATTTACAGAATTAAAAACCGTAACTGAATTCTATTACCTCTGTTGTGTGCTATCCAACAGTGCACATCCACACCAGGCCATGGCAACCCTTAGTCAGTATCCTTATGATTCTTCTGTAGAAGGGAATATGAAATATCAGCAGAGTGTTCATATCCTTAATGCATATCAGTCCTTAAAGCTGAGCTAACCTGCAAAAAGAGAGTTGAAGACTTTTCTAATTAGAATTACTTCATTAAATCAGAGGAGGAATATATATTTACACTGTGGTCAGTTCCAAAAGGCCCTCCATTGAAAGCATGACCTCTCCAGGCATGGTCCATAAAGGGAGCAGTCTTAATTCTGTACTGAAACAACTTCTTTATTGGTGAACTCATACAATCAGGCTTTGCTAAGAAAGTAGATCTTAAGTGTTCACATTACAGAAAGAAAAAAGGTAAGGAGGTGGATATGTTTATTAACTTGACTATATTAACCATATATTTTATGTACATCAAAATATGTCACATATCTTAAATATTTGCAAATAAAAACATGTAAAATCTGATTCAATATTCTGCAATAGTTTACAAACTTTGTCTTTAAGATGATAATTTTGCAGTTGATAGACCTGTTTAGATAATTAAATGCTATATTTTATGCAAAATATGCCTAAAATAGAGTAGATTTTAGATAAATCATAACTCCCTTTTTCTCCCTGAGTTTTGCATTAAAAAAGAGTGCAGAGCAAGAATGAGTGAAGAATGCTCTTGATTTGCATTTGGCATTTTCTTTGGGATCTGGCAAAGTACACTCTGTGCTTTGAGGAAATGTGTACTTCTGCCCTGTATGCCTTCCTCCTCTACCCAGAATGCAATTCTCTTTCCACTTGTTCACACTCCTAATGATCTTCATTACTTCTTTCCTTCTATGTTGGTAGAATAGGGAGTCCAGCACAAAATATTTTCAAATACAACACACCTCTGATGGTGCCACCTCTGCATTATCTGCTGATACACTCCTGCTTTTCCTTCAGTGATTTCTACAAAAGCAGGGGCAGGAATATCAAAATCTGACTTCCAGAAGTTATCATGTGTTTTTAGAAATATTTTACAAGGTGTACTGCCTACATTTTTTTCTTCATTGTCTTGTCTTCATTTCCCAACATGGTAATTTAGTAAATAATTGCTAAAAAAAATTGATTAGCTACCAGGTGAAATAGAATTTGAAGGTTTATGAATTGGCACAGATAAGGGCAGCATAGGATGGATGAGGGAAGACAGTATAAATACACTGAAGGAAGGGTGAGTGGGAGTCATTTGAATATTCAAAGTTTTACAATTCATAAAAGTAGAGTGGACCTAAGTGTTGGTGATGAATCTAACTACATTTCATTATCCTTTCACACTTCCATGCACTTAGTGTGATATAAAAATATCACACTTTCTCTATTTTCCTTAAACATCTAAGAACTTTGCCTCTCTCAAGATTCTTGACTTGTTTTAATTCTTATTTTTTGAGGAAAACAAAGAAGAACAAGAAGATCTCATATTCTCTTCCTGTTCCTATTTCTCCTTTCTTATCCCTTCCCTTCCTAAGAAGTTCAGTACTAAAACCATTGGAGGGAACCAAGCAAAGCAGTGTCTGTATGGGAGTAAATCCTGGTGGCTGGAAAGTGGTATGGAAGGTGAATATGAGGCAAAGTTCTGGAGTTCAAGTAAGAAAAGTAGACTCTCAGTACCACACTTAGAAACCAATTGACATTTGTGCTGTGTCCTCTGCCTCTCCTCTTCTTACTTGGGTTGACTGATGCTTCTCCTGTTCCAGGGTAACCTTTCTGTGTCACTATATTAAATGGCCAGTTTGTGGTGCTGACTATCAGCAGCATTTAGCTCAGCTGAACAATTAGTCATTTGTCTTCTTAGCTTCTGAGAAACTCTTGGTTGTTCCTCTATCTCAGTGGCTGCTACTTCTTTATCTCCTTTGTTATTTTCTTATATCATCAATGCATACACTTTGGAATATTTCAGTGCTCAGTCTTAAGAACTTTTCAGTATCCCATGTACGTAGTCTCTGTGATTATCTCATTTGCCTCATATCTCTATGAGCTGATGAATGGCAAATGAATAACTCTTCTCTGAACCCCTGGCTTATGGTATACAACTATCTGTTCAGAATTTCTACCTAGATGTCCAATGTATGTCACAAACTTAATATTATTAATATTTCCAAATCTTCACTCATTATTCATCTGATATCTTCCAAACCTCTTCTGTAATCATTCTTACCTAAAAAAAATAACTAGATTCCTTAGTCAGAATAAAAAGTTTGGGCTCATTCTTCTTCTGATTCATCAGCAAATTATGCAGTTTTACTTAAAAATATATCTAGAATCTGACCACTTTTCATCATTTCCATGCCACTACCCTCTACAGTCTGTCCTTGTCTAGATTATTTCAGGAGCCTCTCAGCTGGTGGCCTTGATTTGACCCTAAACTTTGTTAAGCCTGGTCCATCTTAATTAGAATAGCTGGAGTGCCTATTTACATGTGTCAGACTATACCTCTCCTCTCGTCACGGTCCCTTCATGGCTTCTGTGTTGCCTTCAGAGAAAATCCAAAACTCTCCAGGGCATGACTTTCTGTTCCTCTCTGACTGGATTTTCTACCAGTTTGCACTGTCATCTCTGGGAATTGACCTCTTTGCTCTTCTTCAGAGGTTTTATACTTGTGTCAAACTCAATTTTTTCTACCTGGAAGCTTCTTTTTTCCAGATACACACATGTTCTTTTCCTTTATTTCCTTCAAATGTCAACTAATCAGGGAGTCATTTCCTGCCCACTGGCAGCAAAACAGCACCTTTCCCATGTTCAGCTTCCCTATTATGTCCTATTATGGCTACTCTGCTTTATTTTTCTCCATTATACTCCCTGCTATCTCACATCTTATATGTTTACTTGGGTATTTATTTATAGTCTTTCTGCCACTCAACCAAAAGCTCAATGAGGGCAAGGGTTTTAATTTGTTCACTGCCATCATACTACCCTGGAACAGTATAGGACAGATAGCATCACTCAATAAATATGCCAGGAGACTTTAGAAATGAATAATAGAAGCCGTCCTTCAGAAACAGATATTAATTAATCTGAGAGTAAATCCCCAGTAGGCTCTTATGTGTTATTAACACATCAGTGTAATTCATGTCTAATTACTTTTTAAAAGATCTGAAGGAATGGAAACAGGTGGTAATCACGACATCTGATCTGCAGTGCTTGAGTCATTCTTAAGCCACTCTTTGACTCTAAGTCTTTTTAGGTCTACATTTTCTCATCAATAAATGGTATTGTTGGACTGGATCAATGGTTTTTAGTCTGGGTTTGAAGGGGTCCTCAGCAGCCTATAGGCTTCAGAAGATCTGTGCATCTTCTATTATTTATTGTATGCAAAATTTCAAGGTCATGTGCACACATGTACATTTTTCCCCAGATGAAAGGTCTGAGAAGCTGAAGTGTCCTTGAAGTTTCCAACTTCATATGAGTTTAAATTTTACAAGGGAATGACAGAAGACACCCTAATGCAGCTACAAGGCAGTCTTAGTTCAGCACATTTTGAGGGGAAAAAAAAAAAGTCACTCCTTTTTTCTCATTTTGGTTTTTATCACCTGTAAAATGAAGTCATGGAAGGAGGTGATCCAAAATAACACCCTTCAATTCAATTCAAACAAACCAGGCCAAACAAATAAACTCCAGCAGTGAGCTTTAGAGTTCAGATATGTCCCTGTTGGGGTCAGGAATCAAGATCCCAGAGCTGATAATGTTCCAAGAGGACTTTGAAAAGTAAGAAAAGGAAGACCGGGAGGCGATTTCTGTAGGACTAGCTGAGAACTACTAACTTTCTCAAATATAGATTATTTTAGGATGACTGAGAATAGAGAGGAAACTTTTTCATGGCTGCCTCAGAAGGGACTTGGGTTATATTTCCTTCAATTAACAAATCCTGGAATAAATTATGAAAAAGATATCTTTATAACACTGGAAAATTTTGAAGGGTTAAATGGATATAGTCAAATACTTTTTTCTATTAGAATCTAGATAATATTTTGCTATTTGAGGAAATGAATCTGTCACAATATGCATAATTTTGATGTTCCACTCTTCCCTTGCTCCTTTGGCCCTTGCTTAATTAAGCCTGTTCTATAGTTTTCGTGTATTCTGTTTGTTTGGAAAAGAAATCCATAACTAGAGTCTCAGATCAATCACAAACAGCACAAAAAGGAAGTTGTTCCCTAAGCCTCTCCCTCCCTGAATAAAACAGTGTATCCAAGGTGTGCCTGGGCACAACAGTGCAGAAGGTGGATGGCTGAAACCAGTAATTCCACCACTCTTTCATTCAACATCTACTGTATGCCAGACCCTATGCTAAGCACTTAAAATTACACACAGTTCTTGTTTTACACTATCAGAATCATCACAAAACAGCTGGATACCTTCATCAGGGATTTCCACTACTATGTCAGGTGTTTTGCTCCTCCCTCCCTGAAAGGCGTGGGGGTTGTTTCAATGACAAGGAGAGTGTCTTTGGCTAGTAGACAAGTTGTCTTCATTACTCCAGTGAGGGAATGGGACTGAATGGGGCAATTTTTACCAGCCTGGCCCAAACTCGAGCCGATTCGAGGGTCCATTAGGCTGCAGGTCACAGCAGCTGGAGCCCAGGCGCCTGGAGGCGGTCACGCGTCTGTGCTGCCCGCTCCAGGATACACAATGGACTCATTGACTATTTATTTACTCCATACAACAAGGCTGCTGTTGACTTAATTACGGGAGCCTCCCAGCCACCCCCGGGATCTTTAAACGACTAACTGAACTCCATTGCTACTAACTCTTCTCTCCTTAACCCAAGCCCTGAGTTTCCCCACCCCAGCAGGCGCAGGAGGCATGTGAGGGTGGTGTACAGAGCCCGGGTTAGAGACTGGTGGTGTTGGTAGGACTGAACTTCTGTGTTTTTCTGAGATAGGCTTTCAGACGCTAACCCCAGGGTGTGAAGGGTGGAACCCATATACCAAAGTGGGGTGAGAGCTTAACTCAGTGAGGGCTGATCATAAAAAGGCAGTAGCAAAACGAAAAATGCACATCTCCAGACAAGACAACTGCTCCCAAGAGTCAAAGCCTCTCTACTTCATGGTTCTCCGAATTAGAGAATGGAGGGCCTCCGGGGCTTAGGACTGCTGGGGACTTCACAGAGCCTAGGAATCCCACCTGTCTCCTTCCTTGTACAGTCGGTATGAAAATTATCTCCTGGGCCCAGCGTGCTGGGTCTGTTCCTGCTCAGCCTCACTTAGACCTTCTTACGAATCGCAGCTCTCCAATTTACTCTGGGGAAAACTGCTAAGTCTCTGCTTTAGTTAATATTGTAGGACTGAGGATAAAATAGCAACAGTATTGAATACATGTTGACTTTCTGACCCAAAGGAGCAGAAATCCGGGATTATTTGCAGAAGCTAATCGCTTTCACTGAGAAGCTGGGTGTGTGTGTTGCCGGCAGGCGGGGTTGGCTGGTGTGCTCACCACCGCAGGTCCCTCTTTGCGAGCAGATCTGCGGGAAGACTTGGATGCAGGCATCCCTTCCCATCTCTGGTCTTTAAAAAACGTTCACGGGAGAACACAGATATGCGGCTGCCAAATCCGGGCAGTTTCTCAGGTTCCTTTCCCCTACCTTTGAGTCTGTGACCTCAGGCTGAGCGCCTACAAGGTCTCAAATCCAACTTTGTTCCCTCCCCCACAATGTGCTTGGGTTGAGAGTTCAGGGACTTAGAATGTCTCAAGAGAACATCTGGCATTTACGAGCCAGACATTACAGAGCGGCCCAACAACCTCCTGATACTGGGAAAGCACCCCCCACCCCCGCCTTTTGGTATTTGTTCTCAGTAGCCGGTAGAAGCGGGGTATTTTGATTCCGGGTGTCTATCCAAGCACTAGAAGCACACAGGGGCGTATTTGTTTTGTGCACCAGGAGTGGGACTGGGAGAGAACGCAGATCAAGATTTACCCCACAAACCTCAAAGGGAAATGCAGTGGTTGAAGTAAGAGGGCTACTTTGGAGACTACCAGCTGCTCCCCATACCCTAGCAGAGAAGTTTCGTTGCTATGGTTTCGGAGAGGTATAAAAGCCACGACCCAGAACCAAACGTGCTAGGGCTCCTTATGTGTGTTTTCGCCACTCAGGGCCAAGAAATTCCTCAGGCTTTTTGCATTACTTACTATCTGACCGAGCATTTCGGTCCCAGTTTCCTTATTCCACGAGGCGGGAAGAGGGCGAAGTCCTGGCCGGGGGTTCATAACGACCTAGTCTGGCAGAGTCCGGAATTCTTAACTCTGGTTCTTGTAACACTGGGGCCGGCGCGGCGCCCAGGTGGTCCGGGGGGCCCTGGAGCGTGCACCCGCCACGGGAAAGGAGCGCGGCGCCTTTAAAGCAAGAGGCGAGGAACCCCCGCCAGGAGGCGTGTCTGTCTCTGCCGCCGCTATAGCGGCTCCACGGTCACCGTCTTCACCACCGCCGTCACTCGCGCTCGGCGCCGGCGGCTGCGTTGCTAGGTCTAGGAGCTGGGGACTTCCCGCCCGACCTCCTCCGGCAGCTCCTCCCGGAGGACCACCCCACCTCCCTCCCCGCCCACCTCACCCTTGCTCAAGGTAAGGACTCCCTGGTGGTGGGCTCCTTGGGGCTCCTTCCCGAGGTGTTTTTTCCCTTGAGGACGGGAGGGACAGTGGGTGGGCGAGGAGCATTTTCCTCCTGAAGAGATGGAAGAAGGCAAGCGGCAGCGCGACGGAGTCCGGCGCTCTGGAGGCACCTGCTGGACCTATTCGCTATGAGCGGCTTCGTTCCACTCGCCTCAGCCAATTCCTGTCAAGGATGCAAGTGGCTCTTTTGGCTGCAGGCGCTCATATTCTTCACATAAAATAATTTAATAAGTTGATGTGTCAGGAAGTGGCCTCAGCTACCGGGACTCACGCGAGGCGAAGAGAGTGAGACAGATGGCATGAAGCTGTGTATTTGCCTGCAGGTCTGACGACTCTCCGTCTCTCCTTCCGTCCATGTATCCTTCCATTAACCCTGATCCTTAGTTCTGAGCTGAGGAAGTACAGACATTATTTTAACTGACGCCAGTGTTAAGAGCTTCTGGGGGAAAAAAAAAAAAAAAAAAAAACTACGAGGGCGTCCCACTAGGGTAAGGAGTGGGTAGTGTCACTGGGGTGGATCATCAACGTCAAGAACTTTTTTAAAGAACCGCATTTCCTAATATTTTATCTTTGAGGGGATAGGTGTGCGTGTGTGTGTGTGTGTGTGTGTGTGTGTGTGTATCTCTGTGTGCATTTCTCTGTATGTGTGTGTGTGTGTGTGTGTGTGTGTGTGTAAACCAAACAACAGGACTGTTCTGAGGCTTCTTAGATAATAATTTCCGATTTAGGGAATAAAGACTATGTATCTAACTGACTACATCTTTTCCATAATGCACCGATTATCTTTTATCATTTCTTCATCTTCATACCCTCTTTCTCATCAGAAATTTCCTTATGGATTAATGATTATTTCCATTTCACAACAGATGATTGATTCATTTGAATCTTTGTAGTTTAATCGCTAGAAAATAGGCAATCATATTTCGATCTCCACTTGTCTTAGTTCGTTAGTTTGTAACTTTTTGTAGAATGTATTTCTGGAACAACCAAGGCAGCTTATCAACTTCCTGCCAGTGGCCTTAGTAACTTATGTGCTAAACAAACAAAAAAGCACAGAAGGAAGGTGATAGAGAAATGAGTGATGTCTACAAGTCATAACCTGTTTGTTTCTGTTATTTAAACCCACTGAAGATTGCAAAGCTGATTTTTTAAAAAAGATTCCAGGATACATAAATCTATTCCACTTTAATATCTTAATTAAGACACATTTATTTTAAGTATCTAAAATTAATTAAAATTCTAAATGTCATTAATCATCAATGCAGTAGAACGTTAACAGAAGAGCTGATAATGTATTCAGAATCACAAGGGCTAGCATAGCATTCATAGTTAGGAAGAGTGACTTACAAGTATGCAACAGTGTGATTTCTACTGATCTCAGCTTTGACTTTATTCTCTGGCCTCTTTAATGCCATGGGTGAGCAGGCTGTTTATTTTAGCTAAGCTGCAATACAGCATACCATTTGCATGAAAGAATAAGTTAGGTGTTACTACAAGATGAGGTCACTCAAATGTCACATAACAGCATGACTTTAGTAACAAGTCAGTTGGAATCCTTAGTAAGAGATCCAAGTGAAAAAAATAATTTAAATGTAGATATGGCATGGAAGAACCTTGGAAACACCTCTGAAATTCAGGTTACTCTGGGATATATATTTCCAACCAAAGGTATGGCATTGTCTTTTTAAATGTTGTGCTATAACGATTATTACACATTTGTTCATGCCCCAGCAGGTGGCAGCTAACTAGAATAAGATTCATTTTCACCAGGAGAATAGGAAACTAAAATTGCTTCTGAAGTAATAGTGCCCAAGAATAAGAGGTCATTAGTATCAGCAAAAACAACAACAAAAAAATGTAGTGAACTATGAAGCTAGTGGGTCGTTGTTGTTGTTGTTGTTGTAACAAGCTTTGCAAGAACATGATATGTATTTTCTTCTTTTATCATGGGCTTGATATTTCTTCATGTTAACCTTTTGTGGTATATTTTTCAAGGCTTAACTTTTAGACTTATCCCTTCTCTGTGTGTGCATATTATCTGTGCGTTTGCAGTTTTTCATCTCTGCTTTGACCTTGGAACCTACGAAGCTTTGGCTTCTAGAAATAAAGGTTGCCACGTAGTTAAAATAACAATAAGGCAACTAAATGTCACTATTACTAAATATAAAAGATAACATGACTCCCAATTGCAGTTTTTTTCTTTTCCCTTACAAAAGGAGCAAATTACAGAAGTGACATAGTTCAAAAAAAGAGTTAAATCAGATTAGTTGAATACTGTATAGTGGCTATAAATTCTTCATAACCTCAAAACTATGATAGTGTCCTTATTAGGAAGAAACTTGTGATAACTTCATAATTTCCACATAATATAGCATTTTTTACACCATCAAATCATTTTCTTGTATTGGGGAAATAAATTTTGTGAGTTTTGTTGTTCTTGTTCTGGGAGTGAGTGAAGTTTAATGAGAAAGAATGTGAATTAATCTGAATATCCTCATAACAGATGGAAATCTGGAGGTGGAGAATTGAGAGTGAAAACTAATCATACATTTTAGAAATGTCTTCAGCCACTGAACACTGACAGCATGTTTCAGTATCCTGAATTCTTTGTAGTCTTCCAGGCAATTTTTTTATATGAAGAAAAAAAAATAGTTTAGTGCTCAGGAGGGATTGCACAGTGAATGTAAGTGACTTTTGTAGTAGTGTGTCCTGGAAAGGGATGACATCCTGGTTATGTCAAGCAATCCAGTTAGTCACACTGAAAAATACACACAAAACAGTTGAAAAAATTGTCCTCTTGGCAACGTACTGTGCAATAATTCAAATTACTTGACTCTGTGTAATAGAAATATGCATGTTGTCACTTCAAATGGCATATTACCCATTCATTGTACTACTTTAATGACAACTCCAGAATAAATCCATGCCTGTAGCGCTGTCCACGGTCCTGAAGAAAGGTCGTTTTCCAGTCTTGCAGAAGTTCAGTTGGACAGGTGGAGTTGCTGTCTGTTGCAGTAAGCTTTTCAACTTACTTGATAGATGTAAATGAACCTAATTTAGCAGATGTGCAAAACTGGTTCTTTGGGGACCAATTAGTAGTAAGAAAAAATTCTACTAGATTTTTTTAACTGTTTATTCTTTCTGAACTTCATGAATCTGGAAATTTGATCTTTCACTTTTCAACTAGACATTCAACAAATAACCCCACACAAACTACATAGTTTGGAATACAAGTTTTAAGAAGATATATTACAACTGTTAGGACGAATACCAATTTGTTAACAGAATAAATGAACAAGGAGTTACAGTGAACTTTGTTTTCTCAGGTGCCACTAAATGCCAACTACACTGCAAAAATTGCCATCTTTTGTTTAGCCATAAAAGAATGTGCTATTTTCAGGTAATAGATGTAATTGCATTGGGGGATGGAAAAACTAAGAATATTTATTTTATCCTAGCAGTCCTTATTATCTCTGCTAAAATAAAAAAGAAAACAAACAAACAGAATGGAATAAAATGAGGCAACAAATACAAGACAGAACAGTAGGGCTGTACATGTTTTACAAGAGATATTTTAAACATGGACTGAAGGAGTCGCTAGATACCCTTGTTTTTAACACTAGGTGTTCCTTTTAAAGTGCTCAAATAGTCGACTTATTTGATTGAATTGCCTGCTACTGCAGAACTAGCCATTCATGATACTTATTTTTGACATTGCAGCTATGTCTCCATCTTAAAAAAATCAATGCCACTAAGTGCCTTTGCAAAATGTAGATTTCTTTTCAAATCAGCATTTTATAATGTCTTAAGAAAATACAGATTGAAAAATTACTATAATAAAATGAATACATCGTATTTTCATGCTATTTGGAAAAAACATAACAGGACTTAAATAGCACTCATGTCATTATTTTAAAATTAGATAGTCTTCAAATAAAATACAATCATAAGTTTTCAGAAGGTTTAAACTATGCCCTGTTATTTGGTTAAGAAAGAGTTAAATTGTAAAGTAGAAGTTCAATAGTTAGCCTTTTGTGCTGCTTAATAAGTTAAAAATGTTAACAGGGATGTATTTGTTGCTATACATGTTAGTTTTATTTACATGCTATATGTTAGTATTTATTTATAAAATACTAGTATTGGGTATTTTCAATACACTTCTTATATATTACTCATTTCAGTGATAAAAATGTACCATTTCCCCTAAATCGCTACTTATGAAAGCCCAGAGAGGTATTCTCAACATAAAACTAGCAAATGATAAAATCTTTTGAGACAAAGCTCTGACACTCAATGTTGATCAAGTTATGATCCCATATTCCATCCTTAAAAGAAAAAAAAATCTAAAAACCAAGATAGGAAGAAATTTGAGCATAAAATTCCTTTAAAGTTTACTTCACCAGTTAAAACATTATTGTTTTTATATATGTAACAATTAATTTATATGAGCTAAAATGAGTGGGGAAATATAATTTTCTCATTTTAAGTTAATATTTCTCCCCTAAAAGTTCACTTGAAGAAATTTCTCTTTACTCTGGATAGTAATCAAGAAATGCTTCATCAAGTTTTTTAAAACTACATTTACTTCTCCAATTGCATTCCACTCTATATTCATTCCTAGTCAAAATTTTAAAAAGTACAAGCAAGACTCTCTTTCAACCTGTCCACAAGTTAGATTACAATAAATTCCTCTGTCTTAGAGCTTTTCCTTTCTTTTACAATTCCTAGGCAAAGTGACTTTGACTTAGCTAGTCATTTATTAAAATTCATCAGTTGATTGTAAGAAGTCTGCTTGCACACACTACTCACTCTCTTAGCAGAGTCTTATTGAAAAATCAAAGCAATTTTCATCACGTAAATAAATCCCGACTTCTTTCTTGTAACTCAAGGCGGGCTATCAGATCGGTTGCATAATAGATATTGGGAAGCTCACTGGCAGGGAGCCTTAACAGGCGAGCAGCGATCTCAATTTTTCTCACTTAATCTTGGCTTCACGTCAGAAGCTGTGCAGCAGTGCAGTAGAATAGGGCCTGGCAAAACCTTTGCGAGCAAAGAGGCTTTTGTGCTGGAACTGTCTAGCTATCAACATCTCGTCCAGGTCCAAGGCTGGATTTCCTATTGATTTGCTCTTCTTTTGCATCCTTAGGCTCTCGCGACCGGACATTGTGGGTGTGCGTGCTGGATTTCTGCCGGATGCTCCCCTACTAACATGGATGTCCCACCATCCCTTGCAGTGGAAGGTTGCTCCTTGGCGCAGTGAGTGAAGAACATGCAGCGATTGCTAATGGGTTTGGGAAGCGGAGACTCCTTCCTCTTTCTGTGACCATGCCGTGATCGTGTCTGCGGCTACCACTCGACGCATCCTCATTCCAACCCGAACCGGGAGCCTAACGCTAGATCGGGGAAGTGGGTGCCGCGCGTGTAGGCACAGAAACACCATGAAGATTATTTCCCCGATTTTAAGTAATCTAGTCTTCAGGCGCTCCATTAAACTCCTGCTCTGTTTACTGTGGATTGGATATTCTCAAGGAACCACACATGTATTAAGATTTGGTAAGATTTCCCATCCCCACTGCCTGGCATCCGGCTCTGAGGCAGCCGGATGTAAACAGGCGGGCTCGCTCAGGCTGGCGGTGGGCTCAGCGCTTTCCAACCTGCTCCCTGCTCTGATGCATCCCGGTTTTAAGGAACCCTCGTACTTTCATTTATTTTCTTATATCATTATTTTTAGCTACGGGAAGGTGAAAGGAATGTCAATGTATGGTAGTGGTCCTTGCATGTACCTCTCCACAGTAGCAAGCCACAGAGATGGTGATGACGCTAGGGGCTCCGCCAGCCTCCGAGTCTGCCTGTCTCCCGGAGCCTTTCTGGCTGCGAGGTCAGAGCAAAAGCGAGCACCAGAACTGCAAGCTTCTTAGCTTGCAGAGCTGATGAATTAGTATCTGGTAACTCTGACGAGTTGCGTCTGTCCACTTCCGCCCAGTCCAAGTCCTCACGTGCAAGAGAAAGGCGCGAGCCCATTTGATTTCTTTTGTCAGAGAGCCTTTTCTATTACTCTAAAGCTTTCTCAGCTTTTGGTGTCCTTATTGGGTTGCAAAGCTTTAAAAAAGTATTGTAAAATTTGAGGTTTTACTTAAGGGAAGAACTCTGTTCAGTTAGAGTGAAATAGCCATAAGACAGCTTTTTGTTTGTTTTTTTAACTTGATGAGTCTGTTCACAGCTTTTCTGAGTCCTGGACTAATAGATGATGTATGGTAGTAACTGGGAGCAGAGGGGGTAAGATAATTGTGTATAAGGATCTAAGTCTGTAGTTTTATTTCACTCTGGCATGGTAAAAGACCCAAGATAGTTAAATTTTAGGAGAATTTATTGCTTTCCTAAGAATCAAGGTTTCTTTGGAGCTTGAAGGAAAATCTGAACATGGGACTCCAGTGCAAACCCTAGTCAGGTTCAGTTGGAGGAAATTAAGTGTAGGAAGGTTCAGCCATTCTCCATGACCAGTGGAGTTTTTAGTAAGGAGCTGAACTAGTCAGATGAAGTTCCCTAAAGTAGGTAGGGGCAAGAGAGGATAAATCCAACAGGGTAAATGCTTCCACTGTAGGCACCTCTTTTGTCAGTTTGAGTGGATTTAGACCAAAGAGTGCCGCAAACCATATAATTCTGAGTGTATGTCTTTGAAATAAAAGTGGATGCATTAAGTTATTCAGTACAATTTAAAGCAAAGGATGATAACCTGAATCTTCTGTAACACCAGCATCTTCTATTTTTCGTGTGTGTGTGTGTGTGGGGGGGGGATTTACATAAATTCTCATAGGCTCTGTGGAAATAAGGTAGAGGTCCTTTCACACATGTTAAAAAAGGGAACCTCACCTTCCACCCCTATAGACACATGGAGTCAAGAAGACTGATAAAGACAAAAGAAACAATAGGTTATAGATGTAGTAGTTTTCCTGCCTTTCTTCATGTCTTTAGATGGTACTTAAGTATGTTGCTCTTAGCAACAAGCATCCACAGGAATGCTTATTTCTTTGGAAGGATTAAACAGGTCCTTATATTATTGGAAATTCTGTGTGTTTTCAGCAGTTCTGCTTCAAATATGGTAAGCACTACCGTATGGCAGTTTTGCCCAAAATTTTGAGTATAAAAAATACTTATATGGAATTCTGAAGAATCTTCTGATGTGTTTTTGTGAATAAGTGTGAATTAGTGTGTTTTTGGACTGGGTGTGTGGGGGAAAAGACTTGGAATCGAAAAACTGCCACCAATACTCTAAAGATTTAATTATTGCTGCTCTGGTCTTGCAGCACAATATTTGCTGAATCATTAGATTGTTACATTCGCTGATCATTTCATATCTTCATATTAAAAATCTTGGCGACTGTAGCACAGTGTATAGCAGCTTTCCAAAAGAGCTGACACACACACAAAAATACATTTTCCTAGACTAACTCTTACTAAGAATACCCTTAAGAAATAGGGTGGTAGGAAAAGATCTCCACGCTTGTACCTTGATACCCTAAACCAACAATCTGGTTTCTAAATAACTTGTTATATTTTTATATTAACTTCAAACATCTTCCACGTGGAGTTCCATTTTCTCTGATATCTGACCTGAGTTGTGGGGAAGGACTGTGTGCATTGTAACCACTGGAACATTTCCCTGTTGGGACTATTTTGGTGCGACGGTGGGAGTTTTATTTTCTTCTGTGGAAACATGTTCTGAGTGAATTGGACGGTTGGTTAAGCGAGTATAAGCCACTCGAGAATGATTATTTTCAACTTTGGCTCTAAAGTCGAACCAGTGCCTCATCCCTGGCCCCGTGCCCTGGAAGGAAAAGGGTTGGAGATGGTAGTAGAGCAGCTGCTCTTCGGCGGTGGCAGGCCGCTGGGTGCTGGTGGAGACAGCCGCCTCTCAGGGGGAGCAGCCTGGAGAGCCCCTCCACCCTTCACCCCCGCGAAGGCTACAAGCTGCCAAGCGCGGGGCGCTTCCGCCGCGGCACTATGGCAACCGTGAAGCCCTGCCTGGCGGCCACGCCAACACCCCCTTCCCCGCTGACTGTAGAAATCCACCCTCTTGAGCTCTGTACTGCCCTGCCTCCTGTCACTATTAGAACTGTGACTCGACCCTTTCTCCTCCTATCACCGCTTGTGGAGCGAGGAGCAGCCCCCATTCAGGTTGCTGACCCTTGCAGCATGGTTTCTCTTCCCCGCCCATTTCTGCCGGCGCAGCGTCTTCCCCTCTCTTAACCTTTTCCCCTTTCCCTCTGTGCCTTTTTTTTCCCTCCCCCGCCCGACACACACCATAACACAGCGGGCACACACGCCCTCGTGAAGCAAATCTCAGACTTTGCTACGGTTACTCTTTTCCTAGTGTCCAAGAAAACTTTGCAGTTCCGTCCGGGAACGCCTCCTTCCCACCCCAGGCCTGACTCCCTCCAGGCTGCGCACTCCGGCCTGCTCTTCAGCAGCGGTTCGGCAAACGCATCCTGGGCGCTGACCCCAGGACTCTGTCCCAAACCTTTAAGGCAGTCCCATGCAGTGAGGAAAGCACCGGAGGACTAGCCCAGTGTCCCCTTATGACAGGCAGGCGAAAGGGCGGGCGCAGCGCCTCGGATTGGGCCCGTTCCCCTGCCTTCGATCCTGAGTCTGCGCAACTTGGCTTCTCTCTGGCGCCCACCCAAATGGCATGTTTTCGAGGGGTTAGATGCATCTTAGTCAGTTCCCCTGCCCCAGGTCAACTCAGAAGTTCTCCACGGCTTTTCTGGGCGCAGAGCCTGCAACTCCCCGAGGCAGGCCTCTCCCGAGCCCGGGCGCGCCCCAGCGCTATGTAAATGAGGCACCTTTGTTTCTCCGCAGCTGCGTCCGGGCCTGTTCGCTGCTGTGGAGGGCGAGGGCAAGATCCTTCCGTCCCAGGGGGTGTGGCCTTTAATTCCAGCCTCCAGGTCCAGAGCCGCAGCTCTGCCTTTAATGTTTCTTCTTTTGTTACTTTAGAGGGTCTTTTCCCGCTTCCGGGTCTGCTCGGACCCCTCGCCCCGGGAAGCTAGAATAAAGCTCAGAAGCCCGCTCGGGCTCTGTGCGGGGCTGGCGTCCCAGCTCTTATTCTGGGAAGATGATGTTTAAGCATCATCTTTAAGGAATCACTCCCCAAAACATTATGTTTCTGATCTTCCAGATAAAATTATTATTCAGCCTTGACACGAATTGGAATTTAAAAAGCTAGGAGCAAAGCCATCAACCCAAACTTTATTTCAAACTTCTGGGCAGCTTTTCAAGATAGTTCTTTCCTAGGAGCTGGGCATATAATAGGTCCCTTTCTTACCTTCTGATGTTGCGACCAAACTTTTGAGGAAGCCGGTAGAGCGGCTTTCTTAAAAGGTTTGCGGTATGCCGTCTTCCCTCCCCAGAGCGCTGGGATCTCTTTGGCACTACACATTGGCCACGCGTCCACCGCACAGCGTGCAGTCACCGCCCTGTGCACACGCGGAACGTGAGGCCGCCAGCCAGGTCAGGGGCGGCTCACAAGATAAAACCCACTACGTGAGAAGCAACGAAAAGGGTTCATAGGGAAACTCCCCTATTCTTCTGGGCATCCCGTGTGCTCCCAGATATAATAATTGGTAGCAGATGTACTGCACCATCGAGGAATCTGAATGAATTGACTGAGCTTGAAATCTGCCACTCTCTACAAGTTCTTTGAAAGAGATTTTTCTTCCTTTGGGAGGTGAAGTGGGCGGGAGGGAGGAGTGGCTTTACATCTGGAAGCAGGAAAACTGACTCTTGGGAGGCGGGGATGGGGGAGTGATATAGGCTACTATCTGCAACAGATAAAACCTAACACCTGCTCAGAGTTGAGCTCCGGAAAGCAAGACAGGGAGATCTTTCCAAGAATGGCCAAAACAGCAGGCGCCCTCCCCTTTTTAAAATTAGGTTTTCTTGTAAGTTGTTGCTTTTTCTTAAAGTCTCAAATAATTAATGTGATCCATCAACAGAGGATTTCAGAAAATGACTTTGAAGAGTGATCTTTCCGTCCTGTGGAAATATCACTCTTTCTCCACCCAGGCACTGGGAAACTCAACACATTTTCTGGTTTTGTGAGGTTCTCTCTCAGTGAACAGTTGGGGGTCATTTTTTGAGACAAATTTTGGTTTTGGGTTTAATGCAAGTGATCATTACAGTGTGTTCATTCCCTGAATTCTCAGATGACACTGTTTCAACATTTACTCAGCAAAGGAAAGTTAATGTGAATTCCTTTCACACAAAGGAGGAAAATATCAAAGATCAAATGAGAATGTCTCATTGATCATCAGACCCTTTTCAAGTCTATTCATAAAATAAAGTGTTGTCTATGATATAGTGACATAATCTTTTATGGCATTTTGTTATCATAATATCTGACAAAGAAAATGTTTTGCTCTTTGTGGAAAAAATTTAGGGTTAATGTGGTAGAAATTACATTCTTTTCTCATTATGTTTTTGAGACTTTACTGTGTTACTATAGCCCAGTTACATTTATTTCCTAGAAATTTCAGTGTTCATTTTTACACATCAGAGTCAAAAGTAGTTCACTTTCTTTCAAATGTATTATGCCTAAATCATTAGTCCATTGCATGCATAGTACTTGGGGTATGCTGAGACCTTCTCAGTAGCATAGTATGATATATTGAAATGTAAGCATTGATTGTTTTTCATTTGGGTAGTGAAACTCTGTCTTCTAAGGACTTTCAATTTGTAGTCCACTTATCAAAGTATTAGAAGTGCTCCAAATGAATCTTAAACCCTCAATCTTGGCATGAAAGGGAAGGTCAAAAGCTGCTGAAATGGAAGGAAGTAGGTGCACATCATCATTATTGACTAGTCTAGATTAAACACCGAAGAGGAAGGTTTCAATCTGATAACGTCATAGGGCTTCCTGTTTTTCTTTGCTGCTTCTGCTGACAATTTTGTAAGGTAATTAAATTGGCTGATTGAAGTCACAGTGGTCATGGGGTGATAAAGACCATTTGGATTTAATGGAATTTAAAACAACAGAGCACTGAACACAACTCTTACTGAACAAGAATTTTAATGGCCTATTCAGGGTGCTGACTAAATAGAACGCCCTTAACAAGTTTAATTGAAAGGGCAAGGCAGATTAGCACTATATAGTCTTTATGGTTGAAGATTGGGGAATTAAAATTATCCCTTTAAAAGACTCATTAATGCATTATCAAGATTTAATGTAGGTTAAATAAGCCTTCTTGAGACCTTCATCATGTACTGTGAACCTAGGTTTAGGACCACATTTCAATACGGAAATATTTTTAAGAGCTGACTTAATAAATGGAATTAACGATTTATTTCATTTTAAAAGGAAGCGACATTTTAAATTCTTTGAGTGTGTACAGTGTGTTGAGGGTGTCAATGATAAATCTTTTCTTCTAAAAAAGTTAACCTACATTTGACTTTTCTTTGAAAGTTTTGATATTGGTATTTTTTTTTTCTTACAAACAAAGCTTTTCATAGTAGAGAAACTTCACAGATAGTAAAGGAATGCTCTCTTTTAACAGTTTCATACAACAATAAGTATCAAGCTATTTTATACTGTCTTTGTAATCCTGATGTTTTTTCTTGTTGAAACTTTTGCAATCATATTAAATACTTTAGTACCTTTAAATACCTTTGCCCCCTGAAAAAGGGACATTCCTTGCTTTACATTGGAAACACCCAGGTTCAGTCAATTCCAAGCAATAGTCAAGCCTTAGTCTCTTGTTGGATTATTCATTCTATTTGTCTTTTGTCATATAAAATTGACTACTTGGGGTTGACAGTTCCTTTGATATTTCCCGACAGATCTGAAACTCAAATTTTAACATGAATATCTTACTGATTTTAAATATATAATTTTGAAAATTGTTTTAAAAATCTAAATTGGACAAACCAAAAGCATTTATCAGGATGAATGTGATCCTGAGGTTACCTGTTTTAACCTTCCAGTATAGCCCACATTCTGAAGGTTCTCTTAGGCTCTCCCTCTAAGGCTTGTCTCCTTTCTCATTGATCCATAAATGAGTAAAGCTTATTTGCCTCATGCCCTTAGGGGCACTTTATATTTTTATATTTTCAAAGAGACCATGAGCTAATCTGATAAAATTTATTCATGATAATGAGTGCGAGATTAGAGACGACTCAAAATCTTCCTCTAGGATTTTTATTAGTCATTTTAGTTTTGCATTTGAGCTTTGAGCCTCCTGTTCAAAGACAGCAGTATTCAAATATAGCATGTGGTACTTAGGTTTCTGTCTACAGATTAATTTAAGCCCTTTATTTCCTTAATGAAAAACTGAACATTCTCTTCTGGATTTTGTAGAGCTGGGTCAGTAGACAGCAGGGCTACATGGGAAGATCCGAAAGCATAGGGGGAGGCTGTGTCATTCAGATGTTTTCCCCACAGATACATCTAATTCTATTAGTCTTTCTTTTTGGTTCAGCATTTGCTGTCTCCCATGACCTGTTTTAAAACAAATATATTCTGGAAGAGAGAGCACATAGTCCCAAGACTATAGAGTTAGGATGAGTTTATTAGATCAATCGATTCTGTCTGTGACAGAGATGCTCAGATACCAAAGAGAAAACTGGGTGCCTAAGGGAGTGCTGAGTGATTAACACTGATGTGAATGGGAGGCTGAGAAAAGAGAGAAGTTAATGACATTTGATACATGGTCTTTTCTAGATTTACTGCTAGACATCTCAGTGTCTAGTACTTTGTAAATTATTATTTTTTGCTTGTATTAGTCCATATCTGAACTATATGATTATTTTAAATATGGTCAATGATATTCTTAAGTTGACATTCTTCCTCTCAATCAAAAGGTCTTTAATGCTTTTCAAGTCCTTTTAAATCAGCCAGCTAATTTTCCATCATTGAACTAAAACAAATATTTGGAAGTTGTTGCCTCTAGCTTTCATTTCTGTCTCCAACTCAGTCTCATTCTAAGTTGTTGACCTATCATACTGGGAATATTGTGTGTCTAACGCTATCAAATAAACAAAGGAGGTATTAAAGAATTCTGTTTCTGAAATTTCAGTATATTCAGATATTTGATCTATGTTATGTTGTCTTTTTGATCCTTCCTTTCGTTTTACTTACTGAAGCTCCTGCGTTTGGTGCATATCATAACTCTTACTGCATTCAGTTCCCTTTTTCCCCAGAAGAAATGAAAGGGGAACTCTCAGGATGAATGAAAAGTAGAGGATCCTGGATTATCTAATCCAAAGAGAACTTTAGAGATCATCAAATCTAGTAGCCTAAATTTAGAGATGAATTGCCAAGTGCAGTTTGTAGTTCTGAGTCACAAATATTTAGTGTCCAATTTTAGACCAAAACACAAATACCCTCAGTGCCAATCTAGTGATACATTTTTACTGGATTATGCTTTTATTTTCAGGGTAGCCTCTGACTTCCTGTGCTTTACAGTTTTAAGAAGAACCATAGGTTTTGATTGCTGCCTTAGACATTTGTCTACTTTGTCTCCCCCGTCTTTACTTTCATAGAACATTATCTCATTGCTTGTCCCTTCTTCTCTTTTACACCTGCAACTTTCTTCCTATTCATTTCCCATGCTTGCTTAGGTCCTCCTTTCCCAGTGTCCAAAACTTTTGTCATATCCATTAATTCAACAAATAGTAATTGAATACATGCTATGTGTCATGCATGTTGAAAATATATTTCGAAGACCCAACTTCTGATCTCAAGGAATTTGTACTCCAGTAAAAGAGAAAAGATATATGCATATTGAGTACCAATTATGCAATAGAGAATATATACAATTGTTCTTTAAAGGAGATTGAATGTTTATAGGAGTGATGGGACTCTGACTAGGGCCTGAAGAAACTGTGTAACAGGAAAAGGGAGGAAGAAATGCATCATTGGTGGAAGACTCAGCACAAATAAAGGAACTTAGGTATAGATTGAGAAGTTGAGCTTTGGGACAGTTAATGGACCAGCTTATAAATAAGGCCTCACTTTCGTAGAGCTTATATTTAAATTGCAGACTTTAAACTCCTGTTTGAAGGAGTTTACACACAAGAAAATCTTTGGTCTGTAACAGGCAGTCAAGCGAGTTTAGTGATTCGGTGCTAGTATTTTATGAAGAACAAATGGATCACCTTTCTCTGTATTACTGAAATGCAAGCAAAGGACCAGCTATGATCATTGAAACCTTTAAGAACTTCTTGTGAAATGGGGTTGTGGCTTAGTTGTATAGCACTTTCCTGGTATAGACAAGGCCCTGATTTTGCTCTCTACCAATGCAAATTAAAAAAAAAAAAGTTGTCTGTCTGAGATAACAGATTGTCTTAATCATGGTCTCCAGATAAAAAGAGATCCCATATTAGTAAGGACAATGCTTCTTGAGTCTGTGAGTCAAGATTCAGATACTAATCTCTTTCTGAAGCACCCCTTACAGACACACCCATAATGAGTGACCAAATATCTGGGTACCCCATTGTCCAATCAAGTTGACATATAACATCAAGCATGATACTGATTCTTTGTAAGCAAAATTCTGCAAGGAAATAGAGGACTGTCTTCTTAGCACATGTCCAGATCAAATGATTAAATAAGGAATAGTATGAGTTAGTTTCAAGGAAAATTCTTTGGAGAATACTTAAAAAGCATGTTTGCTTCTCTGAGGGATACAATAAATCACCTCCAAGAAATTCTCAATGTTTTATGCCTGGTTCCAAGGGATCTCTATTAACTGAAATAGTATACATTTATTTGTAAATATAGTTAATAATCATACATATCATTTTTATTTTATATTATATAATAAATTCTTTTTGATCAGAATTTAAGATTAAACTAAAATTAAAAACAATTTCAGTTGAATAAATTCATAATTAGTAATATTTTTCAAATTTTAGATGAGATCATTACCTCAGATCCTGAATTTAGTACAGTCATAGAATTCACTTTTGACTTTGTCACACGGTGGTTATAAATCAGGAAAATTAATTAAATCTCACTAGTCTTTGACTTCCTTTTCTGAAGAATGAATATTACTTGCTATCTGTTTAACTAAAAATGATAATTTCAGAATTAATAGGAATATCTCCAGAGCTTTGAGATTATTGGCAGAAAAATTCTTTGAAATTGTGGTTGTTTATTTACTTTGTATGTTTGGAATAAAATAATATTTTTTATCTCTCACAAATTTTTGTTTCTTTTCTTTTTAGGGAGGATGGGCACTGGGGATTAAACCCAGGAATGCTCTACCAGTGAGCTACATCCTCAGCCTTTTTTATTTTTTGAGACAGGATCTTGCTAAATTGTCAGACTGGCATGGAACTTGTGATCCTTCTGCTTCAGCCTCTTAAGAACTGGGATTACAGGCCTGTGCCACTATGCCCTGCTTATTCAATTTCCTAAACTGTACATAAACTTTTAAGGCAAACTGCTTTTCTAAGGTACTGAACATTATTCCTTGGAATGTACATGAAGTTTTTACAAACAAATTGAGTACAAATTTTCTTTTGATTAAGTAGTTCTATGCAATTCCATTCCTTTTTCTTTTTCATGCAACAAGATTTTTGTTGGTATTCTCAAATATCCAGGAAATAAGTAGGAAAAAAAAAAACTTAAAAGCAAAAATAATTAGCAAAGAAGTCATTCTAAGTGTTGTGGTTTAATTTTTTTTCCCACTTGACAAGTACATAGTTGTGGTTTATGTACACAAACATTTTTCTTCATCCTTCAGTTGTATATGATAAACTTTTAGTTGTTAAGCAAAATTTAAAGACATGCCAGTGACTGTATTTTGGCCATTTGTGTTGACTCACGAAAAGTTTCACAAACTTTCTTATATGCTACAATTGCTTGAGATGGAAAAGTGGATACTTTTCTATGGCTAGATTGGCTACTTCATCAAGGAACTGTCTATATAGTTTTTCTGGGCTTACTGTTTTAGGGAGAACAGACTGTGTTGCCACCCTAAACCTCCAACCTCACCATTCTTCCATAAAATGCCTTTAGGCTAACTTTTGGTTCTTTTTAAAAAGATCTAATCCAATGTTACAAGGATCAGCATAGAGGCAGTTAGGGAAAAATGAGACAGGAGGACCCCCAAACTTCAACCAATGGAATCACATCAGAGAATCCAGGGAAACATTTGAAAAATGTATTTTACTTACAATATAAATCATATTTGGAAATTTATTTCTTTAAAATTTTAGAATGTGAAGTATATTAGAAAAATTTTATAGCTGCTGAGGATATTTATTTGAATAATTAGGTAATTTGAGAAAATGTGAGATGGAAAAGAGAGTCTCAGGATTTTTTATGTTAATCTACAGGGGGAATGCATTAAATGCTGGTTGAAAAATACTCTCCTATTTTAAGCTTAATTCTAGACTCTCCCACTCCTGGAAGCATCCTGAGTCACAGCATAGCTGATGTTAGAGTGTGTAAGAGTAATTTTGAGTTCTTGTCTTCAGTAGGTGAAGAACAGACCAGAATCTTATTCCGTCATCTTTCCCTGAGAATTTCAGTTGATCTCTCAGGAAACATAAGTGACATTCTAATAGCTTATTCTCAGCTCGTTCTCCAGATACATTTCTCTTCCTTTTGCTGTTCTAAAATCCACTCTATTTTAAAATCTAAATCAAGTTTTGCCTTGTCCAAAAGGTCAGAAATTGATAGGCATATTGTCAAATAAATTCAAGTATTGACTGGAGACTCTGATCAGATCAATAGGTTTTAAATTTGTTGCACGTTAGAAGAGAAGATACTTTAAATAATTTAAATTTCTGATCCTCAATGATGGAGATTCTGTGGTTTGAGATGTTTTACTTTTCCATGAACATGGGATATCTTCTTATGTATTTATGCCTTCTTCAGTTTTTCTTTTTTGTCAATGTTTTATAGTTTTTAATGTAAAGATCTTTTATTTTCTTGATTGAGGTTATTTCTAAGTATTTTCTGACAACTACACAGTTCTTTTGCGTGGTTCTTAGTTGTTTATTAAAAACAAAACAAAACAGAAACAAACTCTTAGTAACTATACTTAAAAGAAAAAAAATGAAACAAAACTCCCAGTCAGATTGAGGATGATTCACAGAACTAGATAATCCAAAGGAGTTTTTGACTTTTTAATTTACATTTCCTCTGTTTATAATGGGTAGATACATTAGCTTTTTGACTTGGTGGTTGATTGTCATGACTAGATTATTCAAAACAATTTTTGTAAGTAATTGTTGGGACTTGGATTTTTTATTATTTCTCACAGTAAACACTGTTGGGGGTTCTCAGCACACTACTGAAAGATTGCTTTTTTAAACCTATGCATTTAGAACATTCATGCTCACATAATCAACCCCATAACCCAAAGGGAGCTTAAACAGGTGTTGTTTTATAAATAATGTCTAAGTGATGTATGGTTGTGGGATTTTACTTTTCAATCTCCCACTATAGGAGGCCCTAATAGATCATTCTATGTATTCCACTCCATGTATTATATTTCAATATTTCATTTCAATTCCTTGTTAGAATTAAGTAATCATCTTACATATTTTTAATCTAAGAAATTCACATATAGTTTGGCATAATTTAATATGTGTTTATAGTTGAAGATTATTATTCTCTAATATTTATAGTTCATATTGTGGGATTCATATATTTATAATATTCTCATGTCTGTGTTTGTACCAGCAACCAATAATTGGAATTATTATTTAAAAATTATTTTTTGTTCTTTCAACCATTCACTTAACAAATATTTACAATACTTTTCATGTGGTAGGCACTGGGCTAGGCACTAGGGCCCTAAGAATTTGAAAGCAAAATGATCTGGCCTCTGCATCAAGACTATCTTAATCTACAGGTATAAATGGCCATATAAAAGTATATTGTAAAACTACATGACAAGTGCACACAGAAGTTTGTAAATAATTATTCTCTCATGAAGGGAGGCATCTGGCTGTCTCTGCAGTGGATGTCCAAAGCCTTTTGTTTGCATCTAAGATGTGTGATTCACTGAGGACTTGACTCAGAAATTCCGTTCTTGACATCACATTAGAATGACTGAACTTTGTGTGCTCAATCTCTCTACTGCCCCTGGCACCAGAAATCTCAGCTGAGCCTCTTGTCACATCATAGTGATGCCATTAACACATTTCATCTGTATTTCATACGTGGCACATTTATATTTATCATATGCAATAGTTCTTTTTTTTGAGAAAGCTAATCTAAATTATTTTAAGTGTGTAGATACAATATTAATTAGGATACAGAATGAGTCTCATAACACAGATTTTTCCTTCCAAAGTGAAAACAAAAACAAAATAGATGTCCAATTTTGTAAACTCTATATTTGGGCAGTTCAGGGATAGTGTGGTAAATTTGAAGCCTTCTGAGCTTCCTGCCACGTCCAGCTGTCTGTTCTGGCATCCTTAGGGTGTATCCTTTCTCATAATTTCAAATGGAGCTTTAGTGATCTCATCCACCTTCCCAACAGCGTAATGGACACTTCCCGTTCAGTGCATAGGTGGCTGAGGGTTGAGTTCCTTTTTTAGGAATTGTACCCAGCCGAAAATCTCAGTGTCTATTTTTGTAGAAGACATGGAGAATGTTCATTGTAGGACAACTGGAAGTTTTTGCAATAGGCATCCAATTAAACATTTCAGAAAGGAGTTCTTTACAGTTTTAAACATGTGTGTGTCCAAGGGGAGGGTGGTTTGTAAATGCTCTGTAGCACATTTAGAAAATAGGAAGAAGCATACAAGTGAAAATAGAACCTCTAGTAATTATATTATTCAGCCAACTGTTGTCATTTTGTTTCTGTTTATTACCTTTTTAAAATTAAAACCAAACAAAAATATTTAGTTTATGAAAGTAGTAAAATAATAAATAATGAATAATATTTATTATAGAAAATGGAAAATACAAGAGAATTATAAAGAAAAGAAATATCATCCATTAGGTCACCGTCAGTAGCATTTTCATAAAATCTGTCCTTGATCTCATTATCCATGTTTTGTTAATTTTTATCATTTAACATTTTATTGTAAGCATTTTTGTGGCACCAAGTCTTTTTCCCATAACAATTTTTAAGATTCTGAATTTCTATTACATAGACGTTTATCATATATTAACTGATCTGTTAGTTTATACCTGAATTTGAACTTGACTTTGTCTTAAGTTTTAGTTTCCTTATTTTTGAAATGGTAATGATATTATCAACTGTGTAAAGGTATTCTTGGAATGAAGAGAGAATATGCTTAAAATAGTGAAGTGCCTGGCATGTAGGTACATAATAAGAGTCAGCATAATTATCAATCAATCATTTAATTAATTTTGCCTGACAACGTGCTTGATTTCTCTTATTGGTTCCAGATTTTATGCTGTTCTCACAAGGGAACCCACAGAAGTCTTATGAAGCCTTTTAGGCCATCCTTTTAGGAATGTGAGGGATCAAGTAACCAGGACCCTTGTGATCTATGGCAACAGGGCAAACCTTTATATGAAGATATATAGATACCTGAGATTATGTAGGCTAGGGATGATCAGAGGAGGCTAGAACAACTTATAAATTCCTAGATGTGTTGGGTTAAGGCTTTTGAGCATGACCTGCCCTTCCCTTCCCTGCTTGTTTCCTCTGATGGTTCCTCAGTATTGATACTGATGAGGTGAGAAAAGGAGTGGGGTGGGGTAGCAGCAGTTTGAACAGCAGTCTCCTCTTTGCTTTCTGATTTGCTAAGCAAATTCCAGATGTCTTACTTGCTAATCACATTATCATCCCTGATGCTTAATTATTTTCTGTTGGGAAATAGAGTTGTTTGAAGCTTTCAGGAAATTAAATTGAACTTCAAAAGCCACTTCCACATAACAATTAACATTTTGAAATGGGTAATTCCTCAGGGTTTCTTGCTAGGTGAGTTTACCCAGTTTTTTTTTTTTTTTTTTTTTTTTTCCCCTTTAAGAGGTGCACTTTTAAATAGTGAATTTATTTCTCCTGTTAATTTGAATTTATATTTTTTAAAGATTGTGTACATTAAATCTTCCTAAGGTGCTAGTAAAACATCATGAAAATGTGTAGCTACAACCTTTGAGACAGACTAATGCTGACATATATGGACTAGGAAATTCAAGATAATTGTCCTGAGTTCTGTATTTGGGAGGAGCCAGCATCAGGGAAAGGCGACCCCCTTGGCCTAACCACAAAGACATAAGTGGTTTCAATGTTAGTACAGTGATAATGCCTGAAGGTGATTTGCATATGTGTAAGAAAGTGAATTTCTATGTGGCTATCACTCCTATTTTCCTATAGAGTGTATATAACCTCAGCACAAATGTTATCAGTTCCATTTTGATTTGACAGAAATTCTAGAGATTCCATGAGTTGCCACATTATCCCCTTCCAAAATTCTTCCTCTATTTATTCTTATATGTTAACCCTTAAACCTTTAAGGTTGCCCATGAGTTTTAGTATTTTCTGATTTTCAGACACACAGATGCAGTCACATGGAATCATAATTTGATGTGGGTACAGAATATATATCAGCTTTTGAGAGATCTTTCCAAATTATAAGATCCTCAACCAGTTACTCATAGCCTACTATTGTCAGGAACCATTAGACTTACCTAGAAAAGGCCTGGAAAATGTGTTCAGAAAGACTGGGATTCCAGGTCCAGTTCTACCACCTACAAGGTATGAACCTTAGACAAGTTACTCAAACTTTTGAGTCTCACTTTTTATTTGAGAAATGAGAATAAGAACACCTCACTTACCTGATTGTTGTAGGCATTAAATGAAATAAAGTCCCTGTGCTTAGTAAACAAACAAAAACATCCTTCTTTTTTAGTTATTCTAAAAAATTGGTTGTGGAGGAATTGTTGAACAGTAGGTTAGCTCTATATTTCACGAGAGCTTGTCTGTCAAATGCAGAGTTGTATGTGTTTATTGACTACTGGTTTCGTCTTCTGTGCAGCTGAGAAACAAATTCAGCCCTAGGCTTTTATCCACAGATCTGAGAGGAGGAAGGCAGGCAGTACCTGTAATTATAGTGGCAGTGATGAGCTGCAGCTGAATTGCATGGTGTGTTAAGACTTTTCTATGCTGCTTGGCTTGGGTTTTTCTATAGCAAGTCTGGAAATAACAGACAATATTTTAGCAAGTGTTTGTCTCTCTGTTATCCATCTTAAAGTAATCTGAGAATCTCCACAGATGTATAATGTGTTCTTTTGTTGCTGCAGATAAAAGGATCCATTTTTATAAAGTTATCTCTGCAGAGCCATTTTATGGACTGGTACTAGATTACACATGAAGGAATGGAGTGAAGATTGTTTTCCCAGTAATATTTATAAAAATCTTAGATTCAGATTTCCATGAAAATATGTTATTTTACAGAAGTCTGAGACTCTAAACTTTTTAAATGATTTTCCTTTGCTTCTCCAAATCCTTTCTTCACATTGGTTATGAAGGCACCTGTCCACTTGATCTGTCCCAGGGGGTTCTGTGAGGTCTGACAGTTGGGCAGGTAAGGAAGGTGGGAAAGAGGGCACTTTCCCTCTGGAACATCCCTTTCATTAATTACTCTGTTTATTCCTCTTTCCCTAAATTCTCATAATAAAAAGTTAAATGCTCTTAACATCAGTAGAATGAGAAATGACTATTTTAAACAGCATCTGCAAAATGACATTTATGAAATCTAAAAGAAAATGAGCCCCTAAACCCATGCTATTTTCCATTTTTCCTTCATTTAGTTGAGAGCCCCAGTAACAAGGTCACCTTGACATGCTAAGGGAATTTAAAATTTTACTGGAATTTATTGAATGTGCTATTTTTAATATCATCATGGCTACATGACTTCCTAGCCTTTAAGAGCAAGAGGCGAATCTTAGCTAGCTATGCCCAAGATAGGAAAGAAGAAAGTTCTTGTACGTCTTAACACCGCTCTTCCTCTAACTTAGATTCTCTTACCCTGGTGGACAGCTGTGATGCCTCATCTTTTTTCTTCTTTCTCAGAGTAGGCACCAAGGTGGTTTTACTTGTTTCTCTTATTTTATTTTAGCAAATGATATGTTCTCCATGTTGATGTAGGTTTTATTCCCATTACCCCTTCATCTTTCCAGGAACCACTTCCATTTCTTTCTGCCTATGACCATTCATTTCTCATTGTAGTTTTTTCTTTTTTGTGTAACTAGTAGCTTTATATAATAACCAAAACCACATGCAGACATGTGAGTAGGCAAGGGAGGAGTATCTGGTAACATACAAAAATGGCTGGGATCCTGAGATATTTAAAGTCTCTATAGCTATGGTGACCCATATTTTGTGGATCCTAAGTCAACACATAGGTATGACTGGTATGGGTTGATTTAGAGGGTCATTGGAATAATATGGTTGAGACTTGTCCTTCCTCATTGCACAACTAAATAAGTTTTCTAGTTCATTGCATTGTATATACATTTGTATACACAGCACTCATTTATTCTTTATAATAAGTCTATGAAATAGTTGCTGTTCTCTTTCTCAAAATTAAAATGGGTTGAGAAGGAATAAGTAACTTGCTCTAAATGTCCTAAATATCTAGGCATATGAAGTTGGTTTAGACTTCTGACATTGTCTTATGCTCCTTCCATTTCAACACTTTTTCCTTGCACTTAGTTGAATTTCACTCCCATTTACTGGAATGTAAGATTCCCCCCACACACTGTGGGTACTAAAGTGGGTGTTGCACTTGGTGACAAAAACATTTTCCTCAGCAGGAAGAGTAATGGCTCTTTAGAAACAACCCTCAAGCATTTTTCCCCCCCAATTCTGGTTTACTTCTAATAGAGAAAACACACAGAAGAATATGAGTTATTCTAATGTCTGGGAGTATAGCCCTGTGTCAAGATGATAATACTAATTGTGAAATTAACAATTCCTTTATCAAGTATCACCATATGCCAGGTACAATACTTGGTGTTTTCCATGTATGATTTCACATTCAAAACAAGCTCATCATTCCTACTTTAGAGGGTGTGAAAACAGAAGCACTAAGAAGGTAAGTGATTTATGTGGGGCATCACATCTAGAATGTGTCAAATTGAATTTTTAAATACATGTCTGTCTGGCTCTAGAACCCATGTTCTCTAGTCTGCTATGTGTGTTAATGCTGGTTTTGCATAAAAGCAAGCTCAGGAAAGAATGTAAATGCTTACATTACATTCAACTATTCATTTGTCACTATTAATTCATAAGCATACTGGATTGAATAATATAAAGTTGCTAATGTTGGCCTTTTGGGATCAAGAAATATGATAATTTCATGTGGCTTCATAACCAGCCTTGGTCTGGATCTCCTCCAGTCTGAGCTCCTGTGCTCCTTAATACATGTTTTCAGAGAGAGACATTCCTAATATTCTCTTATTCGCCAAAGCACATGAGTCTCGAATGTTTGAAGAACACTACATTACTGAGTAATTTTTAAAAATTTATTTTAAAAAATTTTATTTAAAATTTATTTAAAAATTTATTTTATGTTCTGGATGGACATAAAACCTTTACTTTATTAATTTTTTTTATGCTGTGCTGAGGCTTGAACCCAGTGCTTCACAAGTGGTAGGCAAGCACTCTACCACTGAGCTACACCCTAGCCCCCTGAGTAATATTTTAAAATCAGACTTATCTTGGGTTCATATTTTCTTCATTCTCTATTGATGTTCTTTTTCAAAATAACACTCAAGTACAAGTCATGTATCTTGAATAAAGCCTAGATCTTCTGAAAGTATAACCAGGCCATTTGTACCACCAATTTTCCAAAGAAAAGGGAATAGACATCTGTTGTATGCTCTCTTAAGGAAAAAATATTTAAAGAAATTTTAAGTAATCTCAAGTAAATGAACATAGAATTTCATTTGGATTCCCTCCCTTCCATTGGTAACGGTTTAGAAAATCATTTGACAGAAATTCTAATGATGGGATTAGAATCTGAAGATATGTAAGAAGAGCGAGGATACTTTCTGACAATGTACATTTTGGGTACTGACATTAAAAATGTTGCTCCTATTACTAATACTTAATTTGAATTAAATTTCCAAATGTAATTCTATACTTGTTACAGGAGAACTAATTCACATATACAAATAGCAGTAGTTGTATGTTCTGTAAAGACAAGCCATATGCATATCAGGCATTAAGAATGGGAATCCCACCTCTGAGAATTCAGTAGAGTATTCACATAATCAACACAGGCTTGTACTCATTTGATTGAATTTTATTTCCTTGACTGTAACTGGGGGAGGGAGATTCTTAAAGTTATGAAATCAATGCAAGCTGCTTTTGGATTTTGTGATGGGCTTGAATTCAGGATCCAGCCTCTTCTCATCACCTGAAAGACAAATCATGTTTTTCTCCTGGAGTCCTTCAGAAATTCCCAGAGTATGCTCAAGTATTACATGAATAATTCATTTTACTCACTACACATTACAGCACTTAACAAAGGCTGCGGCCAGAATCCCCTCCTCAGGGAAGCTAATTTGGAGCATCATTATGGCTCTGATTTTACAATGTTTAGCAGTTTTATGACCTACCTGATGAAGTCCTCCTATCTTGTTCAGACCTTTTAAAGAAACACTTCAAGTTTAAAATTTTATCGAGTATATTCTTGGCAGAAAATACTCCTGGGCTTTCATACTTACTCCACCCCTACCCTTGAATAAAAAAGAAAAAGAACAAGAGACGAAGAGATAATTTGACTATAAATTAAATCATTTGCTCACCAATATTTCTTTACCATTGAAAATTGTGACATGATTTTAATGGCATATAAATATTTCTCCCAAATCATGTGATGGTACAATTCAACTAGGAAAACCAATTATGTGAATATATCTGTGGACATCACTTAGTTCTGGTGTCTTTTTAATATTGATTTGGAGTGCATTTTTTTCCCAGTGGCTTTTATGGGAACTCATATGAGCCTTCATGTTGCCATTATACCATAGTGTTCTTTCAGTTATAATTTATTACCATGTGGGATGTGTCCTGCCACAAGAGCAGATGGGCTGTTCACTTCAGTACATTCTGAAATATGAAAGTTCTAAGGCAGTGCTGACTATTCAGTCAACTCTACCAATGAACTTCTCTCTTTTTTGTTTTAGTTTTGTTTACTCTTTCTCACAGTCTACAATATACCGAGACAAATTTTCAAACAATTGAATAGAATATGTTGCGTGTAGCACTCTTAGACTCTCTAATTCCAACTTCAGTTTCTCAATGACTCTCACTAGTACACAGCTGAATATTTTTTTAATTGCCTTGGTTTTGAATATATAGAGGGAACCCCTTTTGAACAGATGGGTGAGGCAGCTAAACTTATTCCTAAGTACACTTTTTAATATATATTTTTCTTTGTTCTAATTAGTTAAACATGACAGTAGAATGAATTTTGACACATCATACATAAATGCAGTATAACTTCTCATTCAACTAGTTGTACATGATGTAGAGGTACACAGGTCATGTAATCACATGTGCACATGGGGTAATAATGTCTGATTCATTAGGTACACTTTTAACACGTCCTATTTTTAACTTTTTAGAGGAACTTTCCATACTGTTTTCCATAGGGATTGCACTGTTTTACAGTCCCACCAACAGTGACCAAGTGTTTTAATTTCTCCATATCTTTGCCAATACATTTTTCTTTAGTTTTTGATAATAACTAACGTGTATGAGATATCATTGTGGTTTTGATTTGCATTTCCTCCATGACCTGGTTATGTTAATCATCTTTTCATGTACCTGTTGGTCATTTGTATGTCCCTTTTGGAGAAATGTTCATTGCCTGTTTTTAATTAGCTTATTATTATTAATTGTTGCCTATTGGAGTTTAGAAATCTTAACCTCTTATAATACTGTTGTATGATCACTCAATCCTAGTTCTGAGTATTTATCCCAAAGTATTGAAATCAGAATATCCAAGAGATATTTGCACTCCCATGCTCATCTTAGCATTTTTCATAATAGCCAAGATACAGAAACAACCTAATTGCCCATACACAGATAAAGTTTTAAAAAATGTGGTATACACACAAAATGGACTATTATTCAACCATAGAAAGAAGAAAATCTGCCATATGCAAAACATAGACAAACTTGAGGACATGATATTAAGTGAAATAAGGTTGTGACAGAAGGACAAACACTACATTGTTACACTTTTATAAAATATCTAAAACAGTCAAATACAGAGAAGCAGAGAGTAGAATGGTGGTTTCCCAGGACTGGGGAGGCAAGGAAAGGAGGAGTTGCTATTCATCAGGTCCAAAGTTTCAGTTATGAAAGACAGATTTGTTGTAGAGATCTACTGTTCAAAATTATGCTTATAGTTAACAAGTGCATATTATATTACGCACTTGAAAATTTGTCGAGAGGGTAGATCTCATGTATGCTCTCATTACCACAGTCAAGAAAAACAAATGAAGAAGCCCTAGGAGGGTATCCCTAAAAGGAGAAGAAAATGAACTTCTTAATTTTTAATAGCACTTGACCAAATTGCATGTGTAAAGAAGTTCAAAGTTTATTAGCAGTTAGGGAAAGGTAAACTAAAAATAAGTGATATATGACTTCACACTCAGCCTGGCTGAAAAAGAATGAAGCCATGGCATGTATTGCTGTCTATGAGGTTGGGAGAAAGAATACTTATATTTATTGCTGGGGAAAATGTGAAATAATATAGCTTTATTTGGAAGCAATCTGGCAGTATTGATTAAGTTAAATATATATATTAGTGCAAATAATACATTCATAAGATTCTAACCCATAGAAACAAAAGAACCGCATATAAAGACATAGGGTAAATTGATCTCTATTTCAACATTGTTCTGGCAAAAAATGGAAATAAAGCAAATTTGCATTAAGAAGACAATCACTGAATAAAGGATGATATATTCATATCATATATTATGTCATATTAAAATGAACAAAAGAGGATGACACTGGATGAGTTGTAGGGCTTTCCAAAAGATAATGTTGAATGCATAAAGCAAGAAGTAATTATATATAATATATAACATGTTATATATTTTTCCTATATTTGTGCAGCAGTGACAAAACATCCTGTGTAACTGTATGCCCATGTGTTGTGTCTGTGTCTGTGTGACTGTGTGAGTCTTTGTGTGTCTGTATGCCCAAGCACAGATTTGTATGAGACTACCCAGATGTAGAATAAGTCCACAGCTTGATAACAGGGTATCTGGAGAGGCAGGGACATGGATGTATGGGGGTATTGCAGATGTACATGGGAAATCTAAAGGGAGGAATGAAATTTAGGAAGAAAAAAAGAACAGGTGAGGGGAGGAGAACACATGAGCATGCTTATACATCTACATAAAGTTATACATATGCATTCATAAAAGAGTTAAGTGAAAAAAGGCAGGGAGAAATGGAAAGAAAATATGCCTGGAAGGACTCCCTATCATTCAAAACTTAATCAAATTAGTTTAATCTGATTGCTTTCTTCTGATTTTGACAGAGGTTAGAGCAGAAATAGAAGTGAATTTTAGGCTTGAAGGATTGAGAGAAAGTGAGAACAGGCCAGGTGGAATGTAGAAACAGATTTGTGATACCTAAAGAGACTGTGTGGTGGAAAGGTATCGAGACATTTTCTTGAATATTTCAACTTTTAGCTGAGGTCGGACCCAGTAGGAACAGAGATGAACTGGCTCCAAACTGAATTGAACAAATTCTGATTAATACAGCTCATTATCCCCAACTTTATAGAGCAGATCACAAGTCTTTGGGTGGAAACCCCCTTGACATTTATAGAGAATTTGGTTCCTTATACACTGGGACAACTGTTTTTGATGAAATAGCTAATTCAAGCTTTGACTTCTTCAACAGTCTAGATCCATTCCCATATAAAGCTTCACCAATTTGGGGGTGCAGGTAGATGTGGCAGTGGTAAATGTTGAGTCAAAGGAAAACTTACAATGATTATTCATGAAAACTTGGTTTTTCTCATGGAAAATATATATATATATATATATACTTGAGTGTTTAGAATAGACAGCAAGTACATAAATCTTAATCCAAATTTTTGTAGATTGAATGTAAAAATTAGTCATTAGGTACAATCAGTACTATAGAAAATTGGTTACATTAATGTTAACACTATGTTTTCCCAGTTCAATTGTTTTAATAAATTTAATTTACCATATATTTATATAGCCATATAACATAAAACATAGTAACACATCATTCACAAGAGCAATGACAAATGGAACTACTGGTAGTATTTTAGCATATTCAGTTCCATGTTTCCCAATATACACATTTTTGTTTCTAATTTTCACTATGACTACAGAAAATTTTATCCTCTATTTTTCAATTTTTATTATATCATAAGTTTAAACCATTTATTAGCATGATGTATAATAAGATTAAAATTTAAAGGCAGCAGGGCATGTTTATTATTATATAATTAACTTTTTACAATCAATCCTGTGTATCCCAGCCAATTCAAATTTAAGAGATTCATTTTCACTGGCTTTGTTTGCTCCTGCTCTAGACAGTTAAATCTAAGTGTTTTCAGAGTATCAGTAGTGTTCTCTGTATGGCTGGTACTCCCCTGGCTTCTACTAATACCCCTTGTGAATTATTCTTGAAGAGTTGAGTCTGTCTTCTGAGCCTCAGTGACTCTCCAGGATTGGACGGGTATACTGATTTGAAATTCTCATGAGCACAAAGGTCACAATCTATCATTCCCCAACTAGCTCCCTGCTCCCAGGTTCTTTATTGTTGTTCATGATGATGATGGACTTTTGGTTCTTTCAGACTTAAAAATTTGGAGGCATCTTTGATCTTCTTTCTCTTCTTTATCCACATCCATTGAGAGATGTCAATATTGTGATAGCTAAACCTTTTCTCTAAGGATTCTAATTCCTAATATAAGTCTTTGTTATTTTCCCCTTTGTCTACTGAGAAGCAGTAAACACTGTGCCTAGTGACACTGAAGATAGAACAACTGGGGTAAAAACTCCTGCTCTGCCATATGTTAGCTGGGTGATCTTGGGCAAGATTTTTTAAGTTTGTTCTTGTCTCTGGTCTGTAAAATGGGTAATGCAATAGTGCATAGCTCACAAGATTGTGGGGAGGATTGCAGAGTATCTAATATATACTAGGCACTCAAAAACTATAGCCCCTGTCATATTTGATTTCTATTTTTCCCTCTCTATCCTGTGCACTGTTCCCAGATTGATTTTTCTAAAATATAGGAAAAACATATATCCTATATAAAATATATGTACTTTGTATATGGATTGCCTCTCTTTTCTTCCCTCTCACCCTCCAACCACCATAATACTTCTTGCTAAGTGAAATCCAAACTCCTTGGCTTGGCATTTCAAGTCCTCTATAATCAGATTTCAGGGCCCATTTCCAAGTATCCCCCTGTACTATAAACAATCTGGACAACATGATGTTTTTTCTTAAAAGGCCTAATTTAAGGCTGATATGTGATATATTATATATATCACCTAATATATATTACATTAAAACACTACAACAGACCATAAGCTGGAGTAGAGGGAACTACATATTAAAATTATAGTTGCCTTGTTGTGTGAGGCCCCAGGACCCATGGGATGGAGGAGGGCCCTGGGCAAGTTTCAGGTTGAGACCAGTTACTACCTGGTAGGCATGGAAGTATCTCATTATTTTAATAACTCCTGTGACTGAACTGAGGCATACTGACTGAATGTGAACCCTGAGCAGCTGCCTCCCCTCTTCATCCTCCTCTTCCTGTGCATTGAACTCTGGTTTAAATTCCCAGACATTCTAGAAGACTTAGATGAAAAGCTTCTTCACTTTTCTGAAATTCCATAGCACATCTAAGTAATTGTATTTTAGAATTTACATATTTGACTGATATTTTGTTGTTTTTGTATATGAACACATATAGTTAGATATGACTAGATAAGTGACAGGAAAACCTACTTGTAGACAGGCCTGTACATTTTTCATATCTGCATCCATACCCTGGTGCTCCTATACTAGCAGCCAGTCAATATTTGCTGAGTTGAGTAAGGGAATTGTTAAATATTTTTATCTTTTATGTCTTTTGCTGGCAAAGAATGTTTTTGTGTTCCTGAGTACCTTTGCACATGGACTGCCAATTACCAGGTTTGGATTATAGTCTTGCTTTATATATGTGCTTTCTGTGAGGAAACAAAAATCTACAATGTTTGGCAAAATTGAATGATTCATTTAGTGAACTGATCATTCAGTCTGTCAGTGAGTCATTCTGTCCTTGGCCATTCAGTTTATCTATCACTCATCCATTCATTTACTCATTCAGTAAATGCCAATAATTCCCAGCTAAAAGATACTGGTGGCTTATATGGTGTTGGGAAGTTTCTGAGATGATCTGATGGATCTCACAGGCAACATGTAACATTTTCATTAAGAATGAGTTGGGGAGGCTGGGGATATAGCTCAGTTGGTAGAGTGCCTGCCTCACATGCACAAGGCCCTGGGTTCAATCCCCAGCACCACAAAAAAAAAAAAAAAAAAAAAGAATAAATTGGAAATGCTTTTCTAATTGCTAATCTAGTGATCTACTTAGAAAGTAGTTCTGGAATCATTAATGCTTAACATATCCTAGTAGGAGACTTTCTTTAATTATCTCACTAGGAATTAATATTGATGTCAGAAGTAATAGCCTACATTTTATTATATATAAATAAAAATGTCAGTGATTGTCTTTCATGTGAACCAGATGAACATAAAATCATTTCCGAATGTGAATCACTGACATCAAAAATAAAACAAAAAATCGAGAGTTCTTTTGAGCTTGGTTATAGCTTGTTGTCAACTCTGTTGGCTATCTATGTTGTATCTATGTTGGCATTTCAAGTCCTCCATAATCAGATTTCAAGACCCATTTCAAAGTACAACTTTGATGTGTTAATATGCAGTTCTTCTAAACTGCCCTCCTTATTAAAGTGAAGGAAATGCATTTCAGCCTATTTGTTGCTATTTTTGCAGCATTAAATGGGAAAAACAATGAGAACACATAGTCAGTTTCCAACACAGAAGAAAAAGCTAAAACTTTTAGCATTTAAAAAGTTTGAACCTCTATAATAATTTTAATCTTGATAGGATATTTTTATTGATATTTTTAAAAAATAACCCATGGAACTTTGGTAAGATGTAAGAAAAACTACAAAAAGGAAACTAAAGAAAGATATTATATAAGGAAATTATTAATATTAAGCATTTTGAAAATGTCTACTTGTGTAAAGGTCCAAGCTTGAATGAAATCCATGTGCTAGTTTTAAAAAATATAATAATCATCTATAAAACCATAGGGTTTATTTTTATTTATTTATTTTTTTAGTTATACATGATAGTAGAAACCATTTTGATACATTTATATAAACTTGGAATATATCTTACTCTAATTAGGATCCCACTCTTGTGGATGTACGTGATGTTGAGATTCACTGTGGTGTGTTCATGTATGTACGTAGGGAAGTTAAGTCAGATTCTTTCCACCGTCTTTCCTATTCCCATTCCCCCTTCCATCCCCTTCATCTCTCTTTGTCTAATTCACTGAACTCCTATTCTTCCCCTCCCCCACCTGTTGTGTGCTAGCATCCACTTATAAGAGAGAATATTGGATCTTTGGATTTTGGGGATTACCTTATTTCACTTAGCATGATAATCTCCAGTTCCATTCAATTACTGGCAAAAGTCAAAAGTCATTCTTTTTTGTAGCTGAGTAATATTTCATTATATATGTATATATATATATATATACATCACATTTTCTTTATCCATTCATCTGTTGAAGGGTACCTAGTCTGGTTCCATATCTTAGTTATTGTGAATTGAGCTGCTATAAACATTGATGTGACTGTGTCACTGTAATAGGCTGATTTTAATTCTTTTGGGTATATACTGAGGAGTGGGATAACTGGGTTAAATGGTAGTTTCATTCTAAGTTTTCTGAAAAATCTCCATACTACTTGGATTGCACCAAATTGCAGTCCTACCTGCAATATATGAGTGTACCCTTTTTTTCCCACATTCTCACCAGCATTTATTGTTGCTTATATTCTTGATTGTTGCCACTCTTGCTGGAGTGAATGTAGTTCTAATTTATATTTCTCTAATTACTAGAGATGTTGAAAATTTCTTCATATGTTGTTCATTCATATTTCTTCTTTTGAGAAGTGTCTGTTCAGTTCCTTTGCCCATTTATTGATTGGGTTATTTGATTTTTTTGATGTTAAGTATTCCAAGTTCTTTATATATCTAGAGATTAATGCTTTATCGGAGGTGCAGGTGGCAAAGATTTTCTTCTATTCTTAAGGCTCTCTTTTTATGCTCTTGATTGTTTCCTTTGCTGTGAAGAGGATTTTTAGTTTGATACCATCCCATTTATTGATTTTTCTTTTTATTTCTTGTGCTTTAGGAGTCTTGTTGAGAAAGTCAGTTCCTAAGCTGACATGATGAAAGTTGGGCCTACATTTTCTTCTAGTATGTGCAGTCTTTCTGGTCTATTTTCTAGGTCTTTGATTCACTTCGAGTTGAGTTTTGTGCAGGTTGAGAGAGTTTAGAAGCAAAGAGCACCTTAAAAATAACTATATCCAATAGTCTCATTTCTTCCCTAAGAGTTGTAGGTGTCCAAGGAATCACTCAGGATAGTGTGCAGGTCAGAGGCAGGGATTAGACTCCTACCCATGTCTTCCTGTCCTGTGCCCTTCCCCTGCATCGCACTATCTTTCTTTTAAATATTTTTTATGATTCTTTTTTGCCCTCTCACATTCTTGGGTTTCTTTTCTTCTTTCCTTTCATTGTACTAAGGACTGAACTTAGGGCTTCACACTTGCTAACCACTTAAACATTTATCGGAAGTTGCTACAATGGAATTCTAAGCTAAAGCTTTTATGAAAAATTGAGAGCATCGTTATTTAAAAAAATTCAAAATACTTGCACCTGAACCCTAGTCTAAACTACTAATTTGTTTGTATGTTGTCCATTGCATTGTCAGTTCTCTTGGGAATTGCTAAAGTCATGGTGACGTTTTGTCCCCACAAGGAGTGTCGTTTGTGAATGTGACCAGATCTTCTTTAATCAAAGTAGTCTGCAAGGCTCTATTTACCTTTCGTTCCTAATTAGAGCACCACAAGGACCTTGATACTATAAGTAGTATGTGAGGAGGAGAAATCATATTGCAGATGAATGGAAGAATTTACATAGGGCCAAAAGAAACCATGCCCTTGTCACTCTTCTTTGTTTTATTAATTCTTAACTAGAGAGAGATGTAGTGCTCTTACTGCAGATACTCTGCCCTTCTTCTTTTATATTTTGAGCAGGATAATTCACAGCTGTGAATCAGAACAAGAGCATAAGGGCTTCAGAGCTCTGATAATAGACCAAGAATTATCTTGGCAGAAAAACTAAGAGCAGTTAGTACTGAGAGCCTAAAAAGAAAGTGCTAACTGGATAATTAACATCTTTTCTCTCAGTGGCAACCTGGAAAAACTCTTGGTCTGAAGCCATGAAAAGATTTCAGGCCTGTAAGAAAGGAGAAAAGGATAACAGACCTCAAGGAAAGGAGGGTTTTACTGCAGTTGTATGTGCTCAGTGTGTTTGTATACATGTGGAAGAGAGTGTGTGCTCAAAACAAAGCTGGCTTACAGTACTCATTTCAGGGTAGAGCTTGTGTTTAACATCAGTGTGTCCATTTGAAAAGTGGGAATACTCATTTTCACTTTGTACACTTGGCCTGCATGGATACCTTATAACTACTGACTTAGTATTTTTTGCAGAAATGTAAAATTTCCAACACTGAATTAGGGGAAGGGGCATAAGCCTTCCTGCACAAGGCAACACTTTTTATGGAGTTCCATGAGTTTCAGAGTTGGACAGCTGTCATGGAGAGTCACTTAACACTTGAGTCATGTGAGTAGACTCTCCATTCTCACTTACTATCCATAGACAAGAGGCTAATAACCCATTTTGAACAAATTTTAAGGAAATTAATATTCTTATCATTAAGAATCTGGGACTGTTCAATTGCTGCTCTTCTCATTCGATCTTGTCCTGTTTCTCTCTAGATACCCATGATCTTGTATCTCTTCCCATTTCCCAGGACCTTCTCTTGGGCACTTTCTACCATAACCTAAGGAGGCCTCTCTTCCAGGGTTTTTTCATAATTTAGATATTTCTCTTCTGATTCCCTTAGGACCAGTTGCTTCCTGAGTCATCCATTCAGCTAATATTTGCTGGAATACTGTGCTACCCCAACCTGTCCTATGTGCTTGCTAGAAAGACAAGTCCTTGCTCTCATGGAGTTGATATTCTACTGTCCTAATCCTTTGAGCCCATTCTTGATGTAGTTATTCTGATGAACAAATTTGTACTATGGTATTAGTTACAAATTTTGGATTAAATGATAGTTCCTGCCCAGATAATACTCCACAACAATTCACTCAGTAAACATTTACTAATAAACCTAATTTCAAGTGAGAGTATAAAAATTAATCAGCTATAGTCCCGTAGTCTACTACTAGTCTACTACATGAGGAAAGTGTTGCCTATGTATGGAAAGTGATATTTATGTGTAAAATGCACTTCTCTTGCCTATTGGGAATCAGATCCATTCTAGTGTATTTACCCTTCTATCAGCTCAAAGTGATTAGAAGGAGTGTTAATTATTTTTTTATGAAAAAGATCATAATAGCATGATCTTTTTGATCTGTTTCGTCACTCAAGAATAGGGTGAAAGAGCTCAATAGTAACATACAAGTCAGAATATTATCTTGAGAAAATATCTTCTGAATATCTTTTCCTTCCCCTGTGGCAAAGAATGTGTAGAGAGAAAACCATTCTCTACTCTTAAGCCCACACAGAGGGAAAGAAAAACGAAGATGTGAAAAAGGAAAAAAAAATCCACATCCTTGTTAGACACGTCAATTTTAAGGAGAAAGAGGAAGATGACAAAGGAAGAGTGGAAGAGAACTGGGAGGAAGAGGAAAGGAAAACAAGGTGTCATGGTGTCGTGAGTCCCCTTCGACCCAGAGCTGTTGTGTTTGAGACACAGATGGAGTTGAGAGCACCAGCCTCTCATGGCAGGAGGAGGTGACCTAGGGCAGAGGCTGTGGAGGGCATCAGGACTGGCAGAATCCTATGCAATGTTTTCTGTAAGTTGGAGGTAATAATATCTACTCTGGGGGTTCCTACAAAAATCACAGAAAGGGATGTCAAGTGTCCAATAAAGTATCTGACTTCTAGAAAATGCTCAGGAAGTGCAAGTTATCTCCTTCTGGCAAGACAAAACTAACTTCTTCAAGGTTGAAATGACTGCCTGGCTTGCTGCTTTTATTGCTGTGGACTGATCAAATTTCTCAACCTTTTAAAAACTCAATTTATTCACGGATAAAACAAAGATCATATTAGTAACTACTTTGTAGAAAGACTATGAGTACTAAGGAGTACTTATATAATGAGCTTAGTCCATTGCCTCACATGTGATCAGGGTTCAATAAATGTTTATTTTATCTGAGAATTGAAATCAATTTTTTGTTTTTTCTTTTTATGTAATCTGATGTGTCTAAAGTTATCTTTTATTGTTTTTTCATCGTTGAAAGGTACCTACCTCAGGTATTTGATTTTTTTCCTTATTGTTTTATCTTCTGTATACTGAAGAGCAAACTATTTGCCTACATTTCCAGTCACCCAATTAATGATCATCAGTCACCTATGCAAATTACTCCCAGGAGTAGCTTAAGGAACACTTTATGAGTCTTCCAAGCCAGGAATAGATCTTAAAATAGTGACTAGAGATTTAAAGTCCTCTTTTCTCTGTTAGAATAAATAGTGCATGTCCATTCACAGCAACATGGTAACTCAGAGTTTTACTGTAGTCTGCTGCCAATAGCATATAGGTAACTTAAAGGTCACTGATAAACACAGAAAAGTATCTGACCATGGGTTTCATAGACACCATCAGGCAAATAGTGCTCAAGTGGGCCTCCATGCCTGCTACTTACTCCTGCAGGAGAGGAGGGGTCCCAAGCAGAATTCTAGAAGCCTTCAGCAGAAGCTCCAACTGGAGGCGAGGAAGAGATGAGCAATGGAATACACCTCCTTGGGCCATTTGTGAAGAAAGACACTTCTAATCAATCCTAAGGAGTGACAGGGCTCAACTCATCTCCTTGAGAAGGGTTCCCATGAAAGTATCAGGCAAAATCCAAACAGAAGAATCCGAGCTGGAAGGGATCTTGAATATTAGACTTAAGGTACTGGTAGGTGTCTGATTCAGTGAACAGAAGCTCTGACATGCAGACTTTTCTCATTAATTATTATTTATTTTTATTAGAAGAGTTAAGAAAAATACAGGTTTTCCTCTGAGAAGTTTGTCATTCTTGGGTAAAACTTTATAGCTCTATTGGGTTTAATTTAAGAGTTTTGAATATCACCTTTTGGACATGGAAGTTATAATATTCTCTTACCCTACCACTTTCTGGAAGGAGACCATACCTTTCACAAGTGAGGGGGCTTTTCCCAACCACCTACATCTAATGTGTCACAAACCTGTTCCCTCATAGTGAACGAACTGCCCTTTCTTCTCAGGTCACACCTGTCAGTGGAGGCACCGCTATAATAGGGAACTTCTTTCCCCAACTGGTGACCACAACCAGTGAGGAAAAACAAAAAACACGAGGAAATGAAGAACATGTTGCTTATTTCTCTGCAGCTACTCTGGGAGGACCCTGGGTACTTGGAACATCTGTTTTTGCTCCTGAGAAAGAGTCTGAACAAAAAAGAAAATTTTGTCCATTGAAATTTAGGCTGTCAAAACTCAGCCTGTATTTCCAAAGAAAATAATAGATCACATAGTCCTAGTTCTTAGAGTTAAAATTATTTTTTTCTTTTTCATTGACACCATTCTTGCCTGCTATACAACAGTTTCTAGATCAGATTTTTGAGTGCTTTCACTCAGAATGAGTGACTGTAGTTTTTGTTCTTTTTTTTTTTTTTTAATGTAGTTTGACTCAGTTGCAGTAACAATGTTTTGTGCTCAATTTCTTAGTAGCTGCTGTGACTCATTGGAGAACTCTTACCTGGCCCTTTCTGCCATTCAGAACCAGATCTTTCCCCTAAGGACTTAAGCTTAGCCCACGTTGAACCATGCCAAAAATGAGACAATTTTCCCAGTTAACTATATTATGAAGACATTTGGTGAATTTTTGGCAATAGAATACTTAAGACAGATATTTTAAAGTAGGGTATAGCAATTCCTTTACCTCCTTGACTTCTTACCTCAAATATGCCACTGTCAGTTTTTCTCATTTCTCTCCCAGTTTGCTGGTGACAATTCTAGGCCTTTCTCTTCTCCATTGCCTCCATATCAATGACTCAAGAAATTTCCTTGGCACACATGGTTTATAAATCCCTATTTCTAGTTCCTGTGAATACACAATTTCCAAATCTCTAGATTTTTCTGCGCTATTGCTTTTCCTTTGGCACCTCAAGATTAATGTACCCAAATAGCACTCATTTCATTCTTCCCAGAGCCTTTCTCATTCTTACTAATGCCACTGACATTCTCCAGTCACTTAGACTTAGAATCTTGATAAGTACTTAACCTTTTTCTCTTCTGAGTCTCAAATGTGAACATGTTTATAGCCTTGGAGACACTTGTTCTCAATGCATCCTGGATTCAGCATGTCTTCATATGCATAGTGTGTTAGTTAACTTTTCTGTTGCTGTGCTCAAAATACCTAATGAGGGGTCAGCTTCAGTGGTACACACCTGTAATCCCAGTGACTTGGGAGGCTGAGGCAGGAGGATCACAAGTTTGAGGCCAGTCTCAGCAACCCTGTGTCAAAACAAAAAACAAAAAGGGTTAGGAATGTAGCTCAGTGATGAAGTATCCTTAGGTCCAATCCCCAGTACCAGGGGAAAAAAAAATCCCTATGAGAACAATTTATGGGAGAAAAGTTTATACTTTTGGGTCCCAGTTTCAGAGTTTTAGTTCTAGTCATGGTTGATCAATTTTGGACCCAAGATGAGGCAGAACTTCATGGTAGAAGGATATAACATAGGAAAATGCTCAGCTTCTGGTGGGGGTGGGGGGAGAGAGAGAGAGAGAGACAGAGAGAGACAGAGAGAGACAGAGAGAGAGAGAAGGAGACATGAAGTCCAAGTTATATCCCCAGTGATTTGCTTCTTTTTGTCATGCTTCCTCTTCCTACAGTTACCACATAATAGTCCATACAAATTATTAAACCGTCAAATAGATTAACCTAACAATGAGATTACAACTCTCATAATCTAATCATTTTACCTCTGAACATTCCTGAATTGCCTAATATATGGGCCTTTGGGGGACATTAATGGCACAAAACTTAAGTTTCTACCCTTGGGCCCCAAAATCTCAAGTCCATCTCATAATACAATTAGTTCATCTCCAAGAGTCCCTACAATATTTTAAAAATTTTTATTTGTTCTTTTTTAGTTATACATGACAGTAGCAATCATTTTAATATATTTATACAAGATTGGAATATATCTTATTCTAATTAGGATCCCATTCTTGTGGATGTACATGATGGTGAGAGTCACTGTGGTGTATTCATGTGTGTACATAGGAAAGTTATGTTAGATTCATTCCACTGCCTTTCTCATTCCCATCCCCCTTCCCTTTCTTTCCTTCCCCTTTGTTTAATCCACTGAACTTCTATTCTTCCCCTTCCCCACCATTATTATGGGTTAGCATCCACATGTCAGAGAGAACATTGGACCTTTGGTTTTTGGGGATTTGTTTATTTTCCCTAGCATAATAGTCTGCAGATCTACCCATTTAATGGTGAATGCCATAAAGCTGTTCTTTATGACTGAATAATACTCCATTGCATATATATATTATATTTTCTTTAATCCATTCATTTATTAATGGGCATCTAGTTTGGTTCCATAGCTTAGCTATTGTGAATTGTGCTGCTATAAACATTGGTGTGACTGTGTCACTGTAGTATGCTGATTTTAATTCTTTTGGGTATATATCAAAGAGTGGGAAAACTGGGTTAAATGGTGGTTTCATTTCTAGTATTTGGAGGAATTTCCATACTTCTTTTCAGAGAGGTTTCACTAATTTGCAGTCCCACCAACAGTGTATGAGTGTATGTTTTTCCCACATCCTTGCCAGCATTTATTGTTACCTATATTCTTGATGTTGCCATTCTTAATGCAGTGAGATGAAATATCAGTGTAGTTTTAATTTGCATTTCTCTAATTGCTAGAGACATTGAACATTTCTTCATATATTTGTTGTCAATTCATATTTCTTCTTTTGAGAAGTGTCTTTTTAGTTCATTTGCCCATTTATTGGTTGGGATATTTGTTTTCTTGGTGTTTTTAAGTTCTTTGTGTATCTTGGAAATTAAAACCCTGAAATTCGAGTGGCAAAGATTTCCTACCATTCTGTTAGATTCATTCCACTGTCTTTCCAATTCCCATCCCCCTTCCCTTCTCTTCCTTCCCCTTTGTTTAACCCACTGGCTCTTTTTTCATGCTCTTGATTATTTCCTTTGCTGTGAAGAAGCTTTTTAGTTTGATACCATCCAATTTATTGGTTTTTAATTTTTTTTTTCTTTTTCTTCATGAGTCTTGTTAAGGAAGTCAGTTCCTGAGCTCATATGTTGAAGTGTTGGGTCTAGATTTTCTTCTGTAGGTTCAGGGTCTAATTCCTAGGCTTTTGATGCAATTTGAGTTAAATTTTGTGCAGGGTGAGAGAGAGAGGGGTGAAATGTTATTCTACTACTTATGAATTTCCAGCACTATTTGTTGTAGAGCTCTTTTCTTCAATGTATGTTTTTGGTGTTTTTGTCTTGTATGAGGTAACTGTATTTATGTGGGTTTGTCTCTAGGTCTTCTGTTCCATTGGTCTTCATACCTGTCTTAACCATTCTTGCACTGCATAAAAGTCTAAGTCTAAAGTCTCCTCTAAGACTCAAGGCAAATTCTTAGCTGTGAACCCCTGCAAAAATCGAAAGGAAGTTACATTCATCCAAAATACAATGGCTCAGAGTAAACACTTATCTTTCAAAAGGGAGGGATAGGGGCATAGAAAGAAGGGATGGGACCAAAGGAAAACTGAAAGCCAGCTGGGAAAACAAATCTTGTAGCTCTGCGTATGGAATCTGGGATGCATGGAGCCAAGATGTAAATCTCAACAAGATTGGGTAAGCCCTGTTTCTATGGCCTTGTCAGTGGCAACTTATGTTGCCTCTCTCTGGCCTGGTTGGTTGCCTCTTCAGCTTTCCGGCAGATGTTCCATGTTCCTAACATCTCTTAATACCTGAAATATTCATTATCTTCATTTTAACTTCAATTTCATTCACATGATTCCATGCATTGCCTTCTTGTGGGCTGCCCATGGGGGTTCTTATACTTTACTTAGTTTGGTCTCTCCGGCCTTTTAAATCTTAGTGGAAGTCTCCATGACCAGCATCTTATATTCCTACAGAACTGACACCATGTCAGTAATGCCAAGGTTTGCTTGCAGCTCGAGTAGTAGCCAGGACTCCATGGACCATGGGTGCAGCTGCCTCTGAGGCCTCAGTATGCATGGGAAGCTGAAAACAGTGAAATAAATTCCAGGCAACAACTTCTGGGCATATCTGTGCAAGCAAAGTGCTCCCATGGTCTCTTCTTAAAAGAATTTTCACTTTTACACCTTTGAGCCTGTCATGTGTCTGGTCTTGTTTGTTCCTGAGATACCTTCAAAAGGCACCGTCAAGGCATTTTTACTACAGCCTCTGTGGAAATTATTTAACCTCTCTTTATTGGTGGTAATATCTTCAGTAACCTTGCCTTCTTTGGCCACAGTTTTATATGTGCTTGTCTCTGGTCAAATTTCAAATTAAAAAAATTTTTCCCTTCTGCTCTGTTCCTGATTACTATCATAAACCTAACTAAAAGCTGCCAGCAATTCCCATGCATGAATCTTGTGCTGCCTAGAAATTTCTTCCACCAGATTGACTAGGTCATCACCTTTAAATTTCAACCTCACAGAAAGTCTTCAGACATGGACAAAATGTAGACAAGTTCTTTGCCAGAATTTAATGTGAATGTCCTCTAGTTCAACTTCTAATACAGTCCTCATTCCCATGTGAAACCTCCTGAACATAGTCTTTATTGTTTACATTCCTTTTAACACTTTGGTCTTCTAAGTTCCCATCAGAATTGCTTATTAAACTCTGCTTACACATTCCATGACTTTTTATTTTTTTTTATAACAAACATGGAGACATGCAAAAGGCATGTCCTGTGTCCTCATTTTTTGTTTTCTGTGACTTTGAACATCATAAAGTATCTTTAAGCAACCTGGCTTAGAATATGATCTCTTTATAGAACTATCTCGAGCATCTAGGGAATTGGGATTATTGCCCTGGACACCATAATTGAGGAAATTTCTCTTTTAAAAATTGTCCTTTGGAACTGAGGGAGTTGAATAGTAAACTAGAGAATCTTCAGTCTAGGACTACACAAACCAAAAGCTCATACAAACCATAATCATCCAATAACATTTCTTTCTTACATCAACCCATGTAACCACCATTATTAGAGCAGAAGACTCCATCCCTTCTACATATTTTTCTCAGAGAATATCCTATATTCTTATATAATATTCTCTTCATTGTGATTCCATTTGTTCAAGCAAGGAGAATTGATGACATATTTCTTCTTTATCCATGCCTGACAAACTTTATATATATATTTCTGCTTTTATTTATTTATTTATTTTATTTATTTTAATTCATTTTTATTGTAAACAAATGGGATACATCTTGTTTCTCTGTTTGTACATGAAGTAGAGGCATACCATTTGTGTAATCATACATTTACCTAGGGTAATAGCTTTTGATTCATTCTGTTATTTCCCCCCCACCCTCCCACCCCTCTTATCCCTCTATATAGTCCCTCCTTCCTCCATTCTTGCCCCCCTCCCACCCCCCATAATGTGTCAATAAGCAGCTTATTTCTGCTTTTAAATCACTTCCAGTGATGAATTAAATTGCTTAAGGAAAGTAAGGCTGTCATTCTTTTTTTTTCAGTTTCATCATCTAGACTTTTAATTTGTTCTTATTAGTTATACATGACAGTTGAATTTATTTTGACATATTATATATATGTGTTATATTACTTGCCTTTCTTCTGGTTGTACATGATGTAGAATTGCATTGGTTGTGTATTCATATATGCACATAGCAAAGTTATGTCTGATTCATTCTACTAGCTTTCCTATTACCGTTCCCTTCCCTTCCCTTCATTCCCCTTTGTCTAATCCATAGTACTTCTATTCTTCTCTTCCCTCACAACCTTATTATGAATTAGCATCCTCATATCAGAGACAACATTTGGCCTTAGAATTTTTGGAATTGATTTATTTCACTTAGCATGATATTCTCCAGTTCCGTCCCTATACCAGCAAATACCATAATATCATTTCTCTTTATGACTGAGTAGTATTCCATTGTGTATATATACCACATTTTCTTTATCCATTCATCTGTTGAAGAGCACCTAGTCTGGTTCCATAGTTTCAATGTTGTGAATTGAGCTGCTATAAACATTGATGTGACTGTGTCACTATAGTATGCTGATTTTAAGTCCTTTGGATATAAACTGAGAAATGGGATAACTGGGTCAAATGATGGTTCCATTCCAAGTGTTCTGAGGAAACTCCATATTGCTTTCTAAAATGGTTGCACCAATTTGCAGTCCTCCCAGCAATGTTCGAGTATAGATTTCCCCCCATATCCTTGCCAACATTTATTGTTATAACTGCATCTTCAAAGTTTTCCAAATTAATTTTGCAAACCAGTTCCAAAGTCTTCTGAACCATATAGTCAGATTAGTCACAGCAATGACCCCACTCTTGATACTAATTTCTGTGTCAGTTTTCCACTGCCCAGAACAAAACACCTGATAAGAACAACGGAGGAGGAAAAGTTTATTTTGGATTCATGGTTTCAGAGTTTTATTCCATGGTCTATCAATTCCATTGCTCTGGAACTAAGGCAAGACAAAACATCATGGTAGAATGATGTGGCAGAGGAAAGCTACTCAACTCCAGGCAGCCAGGAAGTACAGAAAGACAGGAAGAGCAAGAGTCCATGGACATATATAGTTCATGCCATGCCCCCAGTGATGTACTTCCTCTAGTCATACTCCACTTGCCTACAGATACTGCCCAGTAGTCAATTTAAATTATTTATCTATCAAATGGATTAACCCACTGATGGGGTTTTAGATCTCATAATCTAATAATTTCACACCTTAGCATAACTTTATTGCCTAATAATGAGTTCTTTTGGGGACATTAATGACACAAACCAAAACAAATAGTCAAGTAATCATACTTTTTCAGATGAATGCAGTAACCTTATAAATTGTTTCTTTATCTTCACTGTTACCTTCTTTTATTGCCTATGCAAATATTAAAATATGTACATTCATACTTAAGAGAATCTATTGTTTAATTCTTTTCAAAATTCAGTCTGAGGTTTTCTATAAGTATAATTTTGCCTATTGCACTTAAAATCAACTTTAATTATCTAGTCAGAGTAAAATTTAAAAAATTTCAGGAGTAAAATTTTGATGAAGTTGACATTTTTATATACATTTATATAGCTATATTTCATTGGTTTATGAGATAAACAATGAATTCAAGTTATTTTTTCAAGCTGTATTTTGATATCTATCACATTTCTACAGCATTTTTTTTTAGTATCTCAGAATATTTCACATAATAGAAAATTTGAGATGAATTTTTTTCTGTACTGAACTCTTAGTGACATTGCTAAAAAATTTTTTTTTCAGCTGCAAGGGTATGTACAGAGACATTTAGCATTTGCCTCATGAGAAAAATGTTCTGTAGCAAAGCTTGAATAGAGTGGGGGTGTAATAGATAATTAGGTTTTTTCCATTTTTAGATCCTATGATTTATGTTACCCTTGCTCTTATTGGAATAAGATTTTTATGTGGGAGCAAGTAAGTCTGGATAAAGAGAATGCAATTTGGGGAATTGGTATCTTCTGCAAATTTTCAATTTCTTCTCAGTTCACTTCATATATAATTTTTTCCTAGAACTAAATCACTGTATTCAAGATCTTATAATTCTCCTTTATTCTGTTCTAAGTAGAGGTTTGTTTTTTTCTGCTTTTGTTATTATCAATAATGATTTAAAATGAAAAAAGTACTGGATGATTTAAAATTATATTATGAATTTCTTCTAAGTTGAGATTAGAAATGACATATCTTAGTGTTTAAAGATTGTGATCTAGTTTATAATTGTGTGATATATTGAATAAATTGATTAATTTTGAATGTAAATACACATATAAGCATATATATTGTATTTTATAAAAAAACTGAAAAAAAAAGAAATGTCATTTTGTCCTTATAGCCAATAGCTGACAATGAAATAGTCCTGAATTTAACAATTTAACCTCCTGTCACTTGATGCTAGCAGTCAATCAACAAGCCACATTGCTGGCTCATTTTCATACTCAGAAAAATCTTCAGTTTTGCATTTTCACAAAGGTAAAGGTATTAGCAAAAAGGTCCTTTTACATTCCTTCATGAGACCTATTTTACTTAATGGAAGTCTAAGCAAATATGTTCTTTTTCCTCTTATTAATCATGGTCCAGCTACATAATAGAAACATAATGTGGTGAGCATCTAAGTTACCCCACAACCCAAAATGGTGGCAAAAGGATTGCTCCATTTCTCTTTATTTCAAAGATCCTGTTTATATTGTTTGTTGCTATATAGTAATACCATGATTAAAAATGTCCTCTATTTCTCCATTATTATGTTTTTAAGAACATTTAATTTGATAGGACTTTTTATTAGGAATAAGGATATTATAAATAAATAGGGCATATGCTCTTAATATCTTGAGTTGGGGAAAACAGTAACATATTTGTTTTCTTATAGCAAATACAGCTGTATATCTTATAGTAGATACTAGCTGTCTTCCCAAGGTGGGCAAAGTGTCCAGCTTGCCTTCCAAGTGGCAATGAGCAATGATCATAATCTCTATGAGTCTCAGATTCTCACCTATAAAATAAGGACAGATACAGAGTAATTGTAAGAATCAAAATACATGATATATGTAAAACATCTAACAGAATGCCTGATCCTTTCATTCCCTCCTTGCCGCCAAACCCTCATCCTGCTTCCCTCAAAGGGCCTATATTCATTGTGAGAAACAGAAATACATATATAAGGTAATAAAATATAAAGCAATGGCCAGAGAGAGTGTAGTGAAGGAAAAATGGAAAGAAACCCCCTAAATTCTAGTAGGTCTAGTCTTGCACCTAAACAGCTTTGAGACCTTCTTTGATTATAAATTTTTTCTGTGTCTCCACACAGCTAAAGCTTTAACTGGTATTCTTTGATTTAAGTGCCAAATATGTTTTGTAAATGTGAGGGTTTTTTTTTGTAATTCTAATGTTAGTGATCTTTGTGGATGAAAGCAAGTGATTAGGGAAGATATCATGGAAGAAGTGGGACATGAAATGGGCTTTAGAAGTTGATTGTGAGTTGGTTAGCTCAAGGGAAGACATTTATTTGTTGTTGTTTTTGATGTTTTGATCTTAGCCAACTGAAATGTTTCAATTTTTCACAGAATGACATAATTGACCAGAGCAATTTGTTCTGAAGCAACTGGTTATCAATTTAATTACTTTAACTCTTTAGATGAGCTTTATTTGAGAGATTTAAAATTACAAAAGATAATTCATTTCTGTGAATAACTTCAGTATTGCAATATTAATAAGTGTTTATGTAGAACTCTGGAATGGAACATAGATCTTTCAAAGACAGGGTTCTCTGTGTGTGTAGACACATTGTAAGATCACCATCAACAAACATGTACTCAACATCTACAGTTATAAATATAGCCTTAGATATGATAATATGTAAAAGCAACCTATCAAATATGATTAGTACTTTTCTCAGTGAACTGATATGGAACAATGTGCCCTAAAACAAAGTTATAAACAAGGGAGCTTTGAGAGTCATTACCACGCAGAAGGCAATTGAATTCCTGGGAATAGATTAGATCACCTAGGTAAGACAACTCTATGTTTATAAGGCAACACACACTTTTGTAAGCTGTAATGATTTTTTGTGACAATAACAGCAATGATTATTGAGGTTGTTATGCATGTGTAGTACTGTTATATAGTGCTAATGAAGTTTGGTACATTTTACGCCAAATTGGTTTCAGTTATATTGAATCCCAATTTTATCTTAGAGTGTCTAAAACTGAGATTTAACACGGATTGCATAGATATTTTAAACAATTGCATGGTTGATTTCAATGGAAAACTAGAGCTTGGTGACCACCTGTCTGGTGTCCTGAACGGTCTTAATCTTAAAAGTGGGTCTCATTGTCTTCATACATGTTTATATCATAAGGATTATTCCTATTGCTTATTGTTCCATGGAATCTATCTCAGAGACAAACTTACTTAGGTTTGTATACATATTTGTTACCAGTCCCTTGCCTAGTTAATTTTGCCCTAGGAAGCTGAATGATTCATTGGGCACCTTTAGAGAAAGTAACAACTTTTTGCAGAATGAGTACTTGGCACCTTTAACCTTAGAAGGCAGACATACTTGTGGCAGTCACATAGTGTGTCATGGGTTCCATTATGCCCAGCCTGACCATTTTAGTGAGACCCTGTCTAAAGATAAAAAATGGAAAAGACTGGAAAAGGTAGCTCAGTGGTATGGTGCTCCTGGGTTCTATCCCCAGTACCAGAAAAATAGGAAATACAATGCTGTGTAGTTGAAATTAAAACACACACACACACACACACACACACACACACAGTGCTTGTAGGAGATGCAGCTATTATAAATGTTTATCTTACCTATTATGTTAAGAAAGATAACTGGTTTAGGACTTTGAGTTATATGGGCATATGTAGTCACCCTGAATTTAAATACAGTTTCTAAGAAAGAAAAAAAATACCAATATTTTACCTTAGAAAATCTCATGAAAGAAGACTTTTGAAAAGATTCCTGGGGGCATATTCATTTTAATGAGAATCTGGGTTTAAAAATTGCAGCTATGGCAATGATGTTTCTATTGATGAATGATACCACTTTTATGATCTTATGAAAATACTTATGAGATAAATGTTACCAGTAGAAGAAATAATTTCTAAGAAAAGTATAAGAACATACATATACAATTGTAGAAAAAATAATGGGATATCAAAGAAAAATAACCTTTTTCCTAGAAAAAGTGCTAGAAAAAGAATCTATTAAAACAATAAAACACTAGGAAATCATCAAGGTGAAATTAGATGGAGAAAAATTCAACAGAATTAGGTTTAAGACACAGCATGGATCAATCTTATTTGACAAGGGTCAATTGATGCCAACAAAAACTGGAGAGAAACACCAGATTTTATGAAGAAATGAACAAAGTCGTAATTTAGTTCAGTGCATTAAGTTAATCAGTAATTAAGATAATCCTGCTGAGGCACTCGAATCTCTATTTCTTTACCCAATGGTTTGGAGCCACAAGAACCCTAGGACAAATGCTTGCACAGTCGATCTGGTTAATCAGCCAATTCTAAGACTGGTCAGCTTTGAAGGAAAATCACTTGAGGAAGATTATTCTGCCCAGTTGGAAGTAATTGGTCTGGGGAACTGAAAGCTGTACATCTTTCTACTTGTGTTTTAGACCAAGACCTGTACCCATGAATGCTGTTCAACAACTGTATTTCCTAGGATTTTTCAGTGAAAATATTTGGAATTGAGGATCAGATTCCAACTGGGGCCCTTCTCTGCCCTGCAATATAGTGACACATTTACTCCTCTTTTCGTATGAGGACTTAGTGCAGCTCAAAGCCCTTTTCCCAGATTACTATGTGTTACTTCCTTACACTTGTCTGCACTTGCTCCCAAATATGCAAGGTACCTGAAGACCCAGTTATTATCATTCTTAGACTTAAAGACTCATCATCTTCTTTGCCAGATTCCGCAAGAAAAAAACATGCTTTTCAAAAAATTGTGGAAGACTCACAGAGCGGGGAGTGGTTGATTGCTGGTCGGTTATCTTCTGTCATGTAGGCCTTAAGACTTTTATATTCTCCCCAAGCTCAACCCTTTCCAAAAGCCAGTACCCCACACATGCTGTTCCGTACCATGTGATACTTCCTGAGTAGTCTAGTGTCTGTCCCCTGTCTACACAGTATCTCTGCCTTTGAAGAGATAGGTACTACCTAACCAATCTGTATCTCTGGGAATGCTATAAACAATAAGACTCTACTTCGATACTACAGTATAGAGGAAAAAATTAAGCAGTCATAATTTACTGTTTTCCTAAAAAAATCTGCAAGTTACTTTTTATGTATGTAGTAAGAGGACTGGTTTTTGTTTGCTTGTTCATCTTGTTGTGTCGTACCACTGGATACACTTTTGTGTTACTTAGAACATGGTGTTACCCTGTTTAGGAGATGAGTCACCCCCTTGAGTCAATAGAATGTCAATAGTTCTACCTTGATTGGCTTGAACATCTGGAAAACCTTTGTGAAGTGAGTCTGTATGGCTTAGTTTTGCTGCTGGAACTGCTGAGTACAAGAAAATGGCCTGGGAAAGTTCCCAGAATGAAAAGGATTTATCTACTTGTCTTTTGGATGATGTGAGGAGAGGGTAAGCAGAGCAGTTTTTCCAGTTCTGGGCTGAGGGAAAACTTCAAGGGATAAGACTGGGTGGAGATCATTTCAAAGAGGAAAGAACCATTGGTAGAGATTCTGGGTGGCAGGAAAAGGATAGTATGAAGTCTGTATTTGGTCATACATGAATCCTGAAGTTTGACACTTGCTTACTTGCTGCCGTATGTCTTAAAACACATGATGGAAACACATTTTCTATATGCCGACATAGGGATCAGAGGGAATTATAAGACAAAAATAGTTATGGAAAGACAGATTAATGGAAAATTCCTTTAATCCTAGATCTGGGGTCTGCATTTTACATTTTCTGTAAAAGACCAAACAATAAATATTTTAGCTTTGTAAGATATACTTTCTGTAACAATTCACTCTACCTTTATAGCATGAAATCAACCATAGCCAAATATGTAAATGAACAGGTACTATTAAGATTCAATATACCTTTATTTACAAAAGAGGGTGGTAGGCAAATTTGACCTGACATTACCCTTATCTAGGCTTTTCCCCCAGATTTCTGGGAATCAACATTTTTACTGTATCTTGTTAGCAAGACATAGTTTTAGCAATATATATGTGAGAAAATTACTATGCTCATTAAACAGCAAAGAAACAACACAAGGTACTTTTCCAGTTTTGTTTTTTCTTTTCTTTCATTCACAATAAAATTGGACATGGATGCTTTTGATTTTATTGCTCCTTCTCTGAACATTAGATTTCATTTTCATTTTCCTTTGCAATGTAATAGAATGCATCATAAAGTGATCACCTTGAGATTAGCTGATTGCTATTTTTAAATGTCCAAAGTATGAAAGGGGTCTTTAAGAAAACACACCCAGAATAAAAGAAAAACATTGGTTTAAAGAACAAGGGATGCTAATAACACATTTTGTGCAGGTAAAAAGTGAATAACAGAGTTTCTCTTTTTATTTTCAAGAACTGAACAGTTCACTTGAAAGAAAATAAAAAGGAAAATGTCTCAAAATATGGAATAAACAGAGCTCAAAATCAAAATAATTTAATTCCAATTGCCATAAGGGAATGCTATCATACAGAAAAGCACTAAAAAATCTAGTAATTGAGAAAAAAAGAAGAGTACATGAAACATCAACATAAATTATGTGATTTTATTGTGGTTATTCCTCAGGGCAAATAAGTGGATATATGTTTTTGAATTTTAATTAGGGAAATCAATTTTGTTCAGCCATATATTATGAGGAAATATTTGTATGAAAGGAAACATTTTTAAAAATCATTTAAAAAGTGATTATTGTTATTATGTATCAATGGAAATTATTTCTGAGACTTAAAGGACAGATATTTTAAATATATGTGAAAGACTTCACATATATGTGAAAGATTTCGTATATATGTGAAAGATTTCAAACTAGAACCAAGTAATAACTTCATCTCTGATTACTCTATAAGATTGCTACCTGAAAATATTTGCACAATACTAAATGTAATTTTCTGTATTTTAATCTAAAATTGTGTTCATTGTTATACTATTTTTTTTTCTTTTCATGGAAGAATATTTCTATCTGCTGAGTCTTGATGGGAGTTATATTTGTATGTATTCACATGTTGTTACTTTAATAATTTTTAGAAATATTTCAGATTACATTAAATAATATATTCAATTTAGTCAAAATGTTTCATCTTTAAGCCTTTGCTATATGACAGTATGATATTTATTTATTTATTTATTGAGGTACTGGGAATTGAACCCTCTGGTGCTTTATCACTGACCGATATCTCTGGCCCTTTCTAAATTTTTTATTTTGAGAAAGGGTCTTAATAATTTGCCCAGGCTGGCCAGGAACTTGAGATTCTCCTGCCTCAGCCTCCTGAGTGGCTGGGATCACAGGCATGCACCACCATGCCATGCAACAATAGAACTTTTAAAATATTGTTTGTAAAGTGTATCAAGCTTTCTGAATTAGGACAGGAAACATTGTTGTTAAATAGCCTGTGGTAACTCTTGAATTCTAGATTTATTATAAAAGTCAGTATGATTCACTTTCACAAAATTCCTTCAATTTATATGCAAAGTTCACCTCCATTATATTTTCTTATAGGACCATACAATTTCTTCACTAAGTAATAATTTCCAGGAAGGGAACTGTGGTCCTTGTTGCTTACTGTGAAACTTTATTTTTCAGATAAAACAAAATAGGTAACTACTTGCCCCTCATGGTTGATGGTACTAAAAAAAATTTCTTCATTAACTTTGTTCAATCTATTCACTAGTCCCTGTCTAATTACATAACCATGAGCCTTTTTTGTTCCTTGAATGAAAGCGTCTCCATTTTGCTCCATGTGACTTTGTTTTCTTAGGCTTTTCAGTTCTGACCCGTAAGCTCTCTAAACCACTCTGTCCCATCTGCTGTTTATTAGTTGCTTCTGCTTTGCTACCTGCGTGTCTTGTTCTATGGGTAACAAACTAATCCTAGAGTTCAAATTTTTCTGCTATGTTTCTTCCTCCTCCTTCTTATATACCCCAAATCTGACCACATATCTGGAATTCTACTCCTGTGCAGGTTGCTTCTCCATCGATTTCCTGACAATCTTGGAAATGAGAGGTAGGCTCAACATACTGCTAGACTACCACTACCCTACTCTTCTCTTCTCTAGTAATTTCAACAATTTGGTCAGTCTTCTTCACTGACTTTGTCTTACCACAGTGTTTAGAAGCATGGTACTCTGTTGATGACTCTTGTCTCATTGTTTTCACCTTCTAAGGTTTGTTGGCATTTGACCCTCTTCAGTCTGGACCAGTCTGTGCTTCCTATTATTGTGATTACACTCTAATTACTTGAGCGTATTCCATTTCTAAGCTTTCTATCTCATCATAGTTTCTGTAAGCACTACATCTTACTTCCTCTCCCATAATGAACTTCTCATTTATCTCCTCCCCTGAGCCCTTCTGTCCTTCTCATATGCCCTCTACATCTTATTCATTCTGGTTCATCTGCTTAAATGTTCAGCTCCTACTCCAGGGACAGTCATTTCTAAAGTGCGCAGGCAACCACTTTAGAATCTATTGTCCTTTTTATCTTCTACCAATTCCCTTTCATCCTTCCACAACCCAAGATATTCTCTAGTGACTTTATCTTTCAAAATGGGCCAACAAATTTAATTGACATGGGCTATGGATCCAGAGTGCTGCTTAACTACAGCAAATTCTTGTGATTTTATAGCAGTTGGGTTGTAGCCACTTTTCCCATCTCTAGGTGACTCATTCACTATTGTGGACATAGCAAGCCTTTCCAGATTTCAGGGCTTGCAGGATTTTTTCCCATTAATGGCACACATTTCTGTGTGACTCTTCACCTATAAAGGAGGCAGAATTACTTATCTTGTTTACATCAGTGAACATGGTAAGGACTTAAATGAGATAATATGTGTGGAAGTATACTTTTACACCTGTAAGACCATGGTCTTATCATTCCATAAGCACATCTCATATTTACCACCTCTGATTTATTAATCCTGATCTCTACCTGTGATATCCTTTCCCAACCTTCAAGACTTAGCTTAAGCATTGTTTTCTTCTCTGTGATCTCTCCTTGCTCAGCACTTAGCATATTTCTGTGACCTTTGATGAATAGAAATATTTATATGTGATAATTCTGACTAATATTATATGTTTTTGGTGCCCTGGTAGTACATAGTCCAGTACTCTATATATAATTGGGTAGAATAAATTTTTACTGAACCATATTAACTTGAATGGCAAGTTTTGCAAATTTAGAAACAAATTTCTATATTAAAGTTTTGAATGAGTTCATGGATTATTCATAGGATTTTTGTGCTTGTCTCAGACTTTTTGTGCAGTTCATTATAAAATTTAATTACAAACAATATAAAGTATAAAATCACATATTTTCTGTTAGAATAAACAGATTTAATATAGTATTGATGCTTCTACTTTTTAGTGGTTGCATCCTTTCTTTTATACACACAGAAACTATGGCTTTATAAGGATGAGATAGTTATCTTGTAAAAGAGGATCCTGTGTGATCATCTGTAAGGTGGATTTTAGGGCTTTTGATTTTGATTCCATAACAAGTTCTGAGTCCTCTTTTTCATGTGTTATATGCTTCAAGAGGATCCTACTTTTTACCAGTCTCTAAACACTTCTTTTTCTTTTAATTATTTCTTTTATTTATTTATTTTTACAGTACTGGAATTGAACCCAGAGGCACTCTACCACCGAATTACATCCCCAACCATTTTTATTTTTTGTTTCGAGACAGGGTCTTTATTAGTTGTCGAGACTAGCCTTAAATTTGTGATCCACCTGCCTCTCCTCAAAACTAACTGGGATTACAGGCATGTACCACCATGCCAGCTCTTCTTCCTCTTTAGACTAATCATTGTACTGCCATCTCATAGTCTTTATTCTCAGAAAAGGTAAATTCTACTTAATCATTATAATTGAGCTCAGTTTTGTCACGAGCATAGTCTTCTTGATTCCTAATACTGAAATTAATTTCTCTTTCACCAGGACTATTGGTAATTCTTGGTTTAAACTTTTTTCTAGCATATAATATATACTTTTTCATCAAAGATTATTTGTGTAATAATATCTTAGAAGACAGACTTCATATGGTTACTATTATTATATTAATATATTGTTACATTATTGTTATATTAGCTACTAGCAGTCATTGATTATTTTAGGTAGCCAGTAAATTGGTTGAGTGTAATTGGATTAATTATGGAATTTTTTTCAAGGTATTTGTTTCTGTTTTCCTCTGAAAGTGAATTATACAAAATTACTCTTTCATGGGGACTGTATGGAGTGGTGGGACAAATTCACAAAGTGAAATCAGGATTTGCACCCTATTTTTAAAATTAATCATTGTGTTAATGTTTGAACTGGAACTTTTCAGTTCCCATTGTGTAATCTGATGAGTGAAAGGTACCAAGCGCATCACAGGTTTTTTGTTTTTTTTTTTTAAAGAAAGGTGAAATAATACATTTAATGATATGACCCAAAAATGGGCCTTCCAAATGTCAATGTCATTTTCATTACCCTTTTAGTAAAAATTAGAAACTTTATTTCGTACTCTTTATTTTGTGTTATGTTATTTCACCCTTCCCATGGAGACACTCTTGATATCCAACATTAAGATACATTAATATATATTAAAGTGTAAAAAATATTCACAAATATTCAAACTAATATTCAATACTTTGTCCCAGTCAGTAGTTTTCCATGAGTTATGACTCTACATAATATTTTGTTAACTTTATAGTATGGTTATGTTTAATACTTTTCTCTTAATCAACACATTAAATATGGATGGTATGTTTCTTATGCAAGTGACACAAGGCTAAAATGGCATTTTGCATAATATACATAGAAACAGAGCATATGGGTATTCAAGACAAGCATATGGATCTCCATGTGTTAAGTACTTTCTTCAAGAAACATGGCTGTAGTATTGATAATCAGCATAGTATGATGTCCTGATTTAATTAAAGACTAGAGTCCATTTGGCAACAGTAAAAACCCAAATAACATTTTATGAAAAATTTACCCTGCTTTAGCAGTGTTTCTCAAACCTGGCCACATATTTGAATCATTAGGCAACTTTAAAACATTACTAAAGCCTGATGTTTTACCCAAAGACATTGTCATTCAATTGACCTGGAATTCAGCATAAGCAGAAGGAGTTTTTATTTTCCCTTTAATTTTTAATTTTTTTTTATTTTTTATTGTTCCCTAGTGTGTAGCCAGCGTTAAGAGCTATTGCTCTCAAAGTATCAGATAAACACTGATTTTGAGTTTCTCCCAAACTACTTGACACTATTAGATCTTTTTTTCTTAAAAAGATGGCAATGATAATATGAACAATATATTTGCCCAATACTTAAATCAGTTCTTGGTATCAAAAATTAAAATACCTTCAGGCAAAAACTAAATAATGCAAACTATGTTTTTATTTGAGAACAAGTTAGGATTCTGTTTCAATATTCTTCTTTATTGCTTTCCTATCTTAATATAAAAATCATTGCAGTACCATTGTTTAATCACTGCAGTTCCCATTGTTTTATCTGATGAGTAAACCAAAATAGTTTGAAGAGAAGTATTGAGAATACTATCTGAATGTGGTCCATAGAAATATCTTAGTAGTCTCAGCTTCTACAAGTGATCAAATTCAAACCATGAGATTAATGGTAATAAAAGAAAATGGCAGTATTATTTTTGCAATAAGTTTGTAACTTTTAGCTACCATAAGAATGCAGTTTTCTTTATACGATTGTGCTAAAAAAGCTTTCTGTTTAGGATATTGCTTGTGAAAATGATGTACTGACTCTCTACACATTAAAGTTTTCAAAATGGATTTCCATCCCTACATATTGGTGACCTCCAATAGATAATGTTATTATTCAGCTGTATCCTGCTATTAAGATCAGAATAAGAAATAGAAGCTTTAGATTTTTTTCTTTGTTTCATTCCCTTCCCAGTAATTTCCTTTTTTATTCATCTTCAGATTTATCCATCCTTGGCAATTTCAAGCTAGAAGACACAAATTAAGAAAAAATATTAATTGACTTTATTTGCTTTAATGCTGCCAGCCCATATTATCTGCTTTCTTTAAATGAGTTTGGAATTGCCAGCTTTGAGGATATTACACTACATTTTGGGTTGCTGCCAGCATATCCTAAGCAAATATATTTAAATCAAGGCTAAGCTGCTTAAATATTCATGTTATGCTCTTATTATGGTTTTAGAGAAATGTGAAACCATTTAAGATTTGCAAACGTGTTACATGGCCAAATAATGTATTAGAACTGTCAGAAAAATACTTTAAATTGATAGTGTTAACTTAGTTTCATAAGCAGAGATTTCCACAGTCTTATTAGTTGTGACATGTTCAAAATATCTTAATTTGTTTGTTATTTTCCGGTCACTAGGGCAATACAAATACAAACTTTTTCTTTAGAAATATATGTTGTACATGATCCCCCAGTATGTTGTGTTATTAAAATGTTGTAGACTCTGATTCTGTGTGCTTTATTTCTGTTCTATGATTTTATAAGCACCCTTTTATCACATATACATTATATTTTATTATATTAATTTTTCCTCCTTGCTTTGCTGACCCATTTCTTCAAAAATATACAGTTTTTAAGCTTTGCATATTTACTTATTTTCTACGGACAAACTTTGAGGATTTTTCACTATTTGAATGTAACATTGAATATAAAGAAAGGAATAATCAAGAAATGCTAAACACCAAATAAACATTACAGGGAGAAAAGGAAGCAAAGGAGGAGAAACTGAATTCACACTCTTTGGACAGGGGGAGTTTGAGTTATTCCTACCAAAGGCTGAAACCAGGCCTTTCACTGTTTTCTCTTCCTCCCTCCCTTTCTTATTTTCTTCCTCTTCATTTTTTTTCATTGGTAACATAACCAGTTGCATATTCAAAGCATCTGATTTGGTGTAAAATAGATCTATTTCCTTCCAGACAAAAAATAAAACTATTCAGAAGTTATAAATTCTGGAATACCAAAAGCTATTTGTTTATAATCAGAGTTTCTAATCATAGTAGAACAATCTATGATTTATGAGATGGAGCATTTTTAAAGCATTGTGAAAAATTCAATATAAATTCATGAGATGTCAGTGAGAATTGCCACTGTCCCACCTCTAGCCCTCACATGAATATAGCCAAACATGCTAGACCTTCCCAGCAGAGACAGGGCCCGGAAAGACAGTGCAGCTGTCTCAGAGAAGCCACTTGTGCTGTTTTATGCAGCTAAATGTTCTGATGTCCATGTAAAAAATAAACTAGTTATAGCTGCAGACCCAGCCATAGATCACTATACTGAGCTCTTTTCACAATTTGTGAAATGAAATCCTTGAAGGGTCTAATACAACTGCTAATTTTCACTGAATTCTTCTCTAATGTTGTTGTGACAGAAATTTTAAGTTTCTCAGTGGGGAAACTGAAGGTTGTTTTTTTTTGCTTATGTGAGGCATAAACCTTACTGTGGTAGGGCCTGCAGGGATCACATGAGCATTTAGCGTTCAACTAAGAGGAAAAATTAAGCTTATTGGTATAAATTTGTTGGGTTCTCGAGAATACCACACATGATCATGAATGTTATCATTATTGTGATTTAATAACTCACACTTACAAAAATTTCATATGCAGCAAATATGTTAACTTTAACTGTTTCTGTGCTGTTTATTTTTTCATGTAATTTGGAGTTTTAACTGCTTGAAATAATTTTTAAGACTATCATTTATGAATACATTTGATACTTTATCACTGGATTTGGTAATAACAGAATGAAAAATACTATTTTGTGAAGTTTGTATGTATGTCAGCTAGGAAGAAAGGTTTGGAAGTTCATGGAGCATGGCAGGCTTGGGTAGGGAAGGGGAACAGAGATTTTTGCTGGCAAAGTGGGTTGATTTGTTTTGTTATCTGTGTTTTGCATTATCTAAGAAAGAAGAAAAAATTGAAAGTAATGTATTTAGAAATTTCGATTCTATTTAGTTCCAGTGATTTTAGCAATATATGTTGAGCCTCCTCTCTGTAAGCAAAATTCCATAATTTAAGAGAGTGCTTTTTGGGTGACCTGAGTGGGAAGTGGGATAAGTTCTTCACAGGAGATTAGTGTTGGCAGTGGGAAGCATTATTTTAAAACTTCTTCACTTTTTTAAAGAATTTTTTTATTTGTACATTGTTATTATATATAACAGTGGTATTCATAATGCTATATTAGCACATACACAATTTAATCAATATCCTTCCCCAGTGCCTTCCTTTTCCCTCCCTTCCTCTCTTCCCCTGACTAATTTGCTTTAGTCTACTGACCTCCCTTTTATTATCGTGATTATTTTAATTAATTAATTATTTATTATACACTCACAACTGGAATTATTGTGGTATATTTGTGCATGGGAACATGAACATATCATCATTTGGTAGACTTTCTTCCCCAGTCTTCCCCATACTCTCTCCTCTTCCCTTTCTCCATCCCTTCTTCTGCTCTATTCTCCTTTCTATTTTCTTTGCTGAATTGTTTCTGTATCCCTGCTTCTAGAATGTCATGGGTCAGAGTACATTACTATAACAGAGTTACAGGTGTCATCCCATAAAATTAGACCTAGGCTAGATTTGTACTTCCCAAGTTAATTTTAATATGAAATGTGGATATTTGGGGGAGTCCTTATATGTTAAGGATTCAGTAATTTTTTTGAGTTCTCGTTCAGGGGTCTTTTTAGTTGGATAGTCATGTAGGAATATTTTGATTTGGAAATCATCAAGGAAACATGACATGAAGCCACATTCATTACAAAGTCCTCCTTAAATATGTCAAGGATTAATTTAGTAGGAGATAAAAGAATGCATTTGTGACTTGATGGGATAACTTGTTTTATGTTGGTGTATTCTGTGTATGATCTGATTGTATTGTAGTATCTCTAATGGTGGATGCCATCAAAATCAGGATTATAACTCCATAAGCACAGGGTCTGCTCAGTATATAATTGAATTAAATAGCTGGTATCCTGAATTGAAAGGTGAAAACTCAAAAGGCTGGGGTGCAAGAAAACTGGAGCTTAAAAATTTTTTGAGGAACCAGATTAAGATTTTAGGGAGATTGTATAATGCTTTCAGGTTCAGGTTTCCACATCTGTAAATAAAGGAGTTTTACCCTGTTGTCTTGAAAGTTTATTCCAGATCAGAAATGACTTTTAACTGTGGGCTTGTTCTGGTGTCTGAAATTTCAACCACAGTAATAATTTCTACCGTTTAAGATAGTATCTCTTGGAAGCTCCTATTAATATATAATGTACAATATATAATATATTACTGTGAAATTATCCCAGTAGGACCCAGTTACATATTGGCTTTCTTATTATATAAGCTGGCTGTTTTTTATCAAAGGAGACATTCTATAGAGGAGTTGATGTGGGACCTGAACCAGGACAGGCATGCAATAAGTGCTCATGAAATTTTAAAGAGGAGATAACAACGTGTTTTACTTAGTTTTTTTTTTTTTTTTTTTTTTTTTTTTTTTTTTTTTTTGTGGCTGTGATGATAAGACCTGAAAAGAACAATTTTAGAAGAGGAAAAGTTTATTTGGAGCTCATGGTTTCAGAGGTCTCAGTCCATAGACAGCTGGCTCCATTGCTCTGGGCCTGAGGTTAAAGCAGGATATCTTGGCAGAAGAGGAAAGCAGCTCAGAACATTGACTAACAGAAAGCACAGAGACTGTGCTCAGCTTATCAAGGACAAAATATATAGCCCAAAGATATGTCCCCAGTGACCAACCTCATCTAGCCACACCCTACCTGCCTACAGTTATCACTCAGTCAATTCATTCAAGTGGATTAATGCATCGATTAGACTAAGGTTTTCATAACCCAATAGTCTTTCACCTCTAAACTTTCTTCCACTGTCTCTCACACATGACCTTCTGGGGGACATTTCATATCTAAACCATAACACATGACATGATTCATGAACTTGATCTGGAATATTAGATGCTTCTAATATGGGGCAGGACTTGGGGGCCCTGAATACCCTTAGGTTGTTGGACAGTAGCAGGAATTGGGGCAGATATTTTATAAAGGAGAAGGATACTGAAAGAGATATGTGCATACAAGAAGACACTGGAGAAAAATTTTATTAACATTATGATATTGAGCACATATGGTCCTGAATTGACAAGAAAGAATACTTTGAAGTCTTAGTAGAACCCAGAATTAGGTACTGATATATTTTTACATTTGAGGAAAAGTATTTTATTTGAGATAATTTATTCTCATATGTGGATAGACTGAATAGCTGAATATTGTTTGTCCAGGAAGCTACCTGGAGATAGGGGGTAGAGGAGAAGAAACAAAGGTTCACTAGTAAAAGTTGTCCTGAAAATCGAATTGTAGGAAGAAGAGTAGTAAGTTTAGTCAAATAACTAGTTACTATTTGAAATAAATATTTTCTGTTCCTGTTGCACCTAGAGGTCAATGTATGGCATATAGTAAATGCTCAATTTTGGATTGTGTAGAGGGTGATGTGGCGGGGAGGGGAAAGGAAAGATAGTGGACTGAGACAGACATCATTACTCTATGTACATGTATGATTACATGAATGGTGTGAATCTACATTGTATACAACCATAGAAATGAAAAGTTGTACTACGTTTGTGTACAATGAATTAAAATGCAGTCTGTAAAAATATAATAAATAAATAATTTTTTTTGTCGAAAGAATGAAAATAAGTTTTAATTCAACCGCAAATGTGCATTTGATACGTATGTATGTGTACATTTTTGTGTAAATGCAACCCTAATTTGAAAAAAATAGAGATCATTTAAGACTTTATGTAAGTTATTTTCTGGAATTTTTGTTTTATATTCTTGGTGTCTTGTATTATTAAGATTTTTCCTTTGCAGCTATATACAATTTTTTATCTAAATGTAAAAACTTTTAATATTTTCATTTTTTCAATCAGGCTTGAAAAAAATATAACTTTCCTAGATTAAAACATATCTAGACAGACAATGCTAGGAGACAAATTCAGAGTATTGATGATTATTTTGGATTAAAAATAGAGTGAAGTTTGTTGCCTATGTAATTGAAGCATGCCATAGCAAAAATGTAGCATTTGACTCAGCTGGATTGTGTGACTGAGTGCTAAACAATTTTAAAGGGAACACTGTAGTTTCTTGCATGTGTACTTGGACTCAGGTGACAAATTAGTGAGTAAAACTGACATGTTTATTAAGCTGCAGATATGTAACTGTCAGTAATCAAGCCAATGCATAGGAATTTATGAACAAATTCTGAATGCGTCTATTTTTTTCTTATATACATGATATTAATATCAATTAGCATCAATATTAGAAGAGAGGTAATTGTAAAAGGGTATGCTTATCTTAGTGAGGCTTAAGCATGTTAATAAATGAGCACCTCTTGAGGTCACTTATTGATTACAAACAAAGCTTATTATCTTTGATGTGCATTTAAAGGAGTAATTGCTTATGGAAATCATAGCAGGATAGTACCAACTGCAAATTAGCAGCTAGGTAGTATGGCACTGGGCATACCTGAGGCTTTGATTTTTTTTTTTCCACAGTTGTAATCTTTATTAACTAAGACAGCCTATTCACACTTCACTTTTGTGGGATATGTATTTTTTTCATAGCTAAACCTGCCTTAATTAACATTTTAACTTTTCTTCTAAAAATGAATGTCCATTTTTGGTCTTTAAATGTAATCTACTGCCTATTCAAGTTATACTTACTTGCTAAAAGCTCCAGTGAGTCCTTTCATCCTGTTTTATTGAGTTAGGAATTTCAACTACATTAACATTTGAGTTCTTGGTGGTTCACCGAAGGTTATTTCTTTGAATGTTTTCTTGTGCACAAGTTTGACCTGGCATTAGAAATTATAACTAGATATACTTGTTTAATCAACTACTTGAATGCCAGAGAATCCTTTGGCTTCCACCCTGAATGCAAAGGTGAAGAAAGAAACATTTTTGTAATAAATTTAAAACCATTAATCTTTCTATAATACCTTCAATTAAAATGATGAAATATCATTTTTAGACTTCAAAGTAAACTGCTTTTGTAAAACACAGAACAACAACCACAAACCCCTCACTTATTGTTACAGGTCTCTTAGAAAATAAGTGTTCTCATAAAAATTTATTATGCATATTTAGAAAACATTAAGATACAGATTTCTTTTAATTAAATAGATGGCATTATTATTGCTATGCTTCAATGTTAAATTATATTTTTGTTGTATGTTCTATGTTTTTTTTTCCGTCTGAGGGATGATTGAATTTTTGAAGAACATTTCTGTAAAAATCTTAACACACATTCAAGGAAAGTTTGGTCATATTGCTATTTCAAGACTTTTGTGTAACTAATTCATTTATCCCATCATATTTTGTTTGTAGAAAGCCAGGAACCACTCTATTTAGTTCTTTTATTCAGCGCTCCAGATGTTCTTTGTTTTGGCACACATAGAAAGTAATCAGATTCCTGTGGCCCATTGGACAAATGTAAGAATGCTGACAGTTGGAAGCTGCTTGTTCAGGACTGGGGCTGACTCAGCTCCTTGCAGTGACCTCCAACCATATACCTGTTGAGAGGCTCTGATATCACTGACACTGATGTTGCCACTCTGAGCCACTATAGGGTACAAACACTGTCAGAGAGGGTTAGGACCCTCCCTGTATACTGTGCCTGGCAAAAAAGTGTCACTGGGGAAACCCAGCCCACCACTGTTTGGCAGCTTCTAGTTCAGGGTTGTGGCCTCTTTAGCAAGAAGCGGGTGCACCCACCAAATCCTAAGAGGGCTTCTCCTGAAGAAGCTCATTTATCCACACAGAGTATTTATTATTATCATAAGTTTATCTAAAAACACAGGATCTCTAATTCCAGGAAATCAAAGATTTCTTAACTTGAAGATAAATTTTAATGCATGAGAATATGGCTGTTATTGATTAAAGAAAGATTCAAACTTTTCGAATCCTTTTTTATGATCATGACCTCAATTGTTTGTGTCTTTTTTGTTTTCATTAAGTACACAAGTTTGAAGCATCAACATTTTCAGTTTTTTCAAAGTTGGAGTCCGAAAAAAAAGGAAAAATAAAGTCTGTCTATTCTGCTGCTTTCTGCTTCTGTGCTGTGCTGGGACTGAGTTGAAGGGGCTAAGGTACCCAACACACCTTCTTTGCACAAATATGATTTTACTCACCAAAAGCACATACTGTCAGCCTACATGTAATGGAAACTATCTGTATGTGATTTCTAGCCCAATTTGGCAGACTCCAAGGGTCCCTTTGAAAGGCAGCTGACATTTCTGATGTTTACTGAAGTTGAGTTGAACCTCTACAGTTCAAAGAGTAAAACGAGTAAGAATCATGTATTACAATTTCTGTTGATGTGGAAGAAACTATTTAGTCTCCCATTTAGAAGGTACAAATATACTTACCATGTATCTTAAGGAAATCCATTATGATATACATTTACTGAAATTGCTTTCCCAGTTTTCATTAATATATAGATCTAGTCATATACAGAAAGCTTTTTTTTTTTTAATATACAGCTTACTTGGACATGGTTTTGATGATTCCTCCTATAGGTGGGCCTTAACTCTGCAAAACAGAAACTTAATAGGAAGTTCTAGACTAACATTTTTTCCCACAATATTGGACCATTCCTAGTGGTCCGTGAGCAAGCCTCCAAATGTGAATCTCACTGTAAAGTTTCACTGATGAGTGCTTCTTGCATTCTTGTAGTCTAGGGGATATTTTACTCTGGAATTGAACATCATTTGCTCTTATGCACAATCATGTCCTCCAAATTCTGCTCTGACTGCACATCTGCTAGATTTGCCATGACATTTGCAAAGCCACAGTTGCATATTGCCTCTTGGTGAAACATTTCTTGGCTTCTTTCCAGCCCTTTATCCAAGTCCCTCAAGTAGAGTGTCACTGCTTTTCCAGGGGCCATTGGGGTCACTGTACCATGTCACTATGTTTTCCTAGGGCCACCAAGGTCTGTTTACACTTGGACAAATGTTGGAAGGAGAAAAAAAACCTTCCCTATTTTACAAACCCAAGAGTCAGTGTACAACATTCTGATGAAATTGTGTGGGGAATAGGTGTTATTTCTCCAATGGAAGTTTGTTTCTTCTTGAATAGCAGAATAGATCTTAAAATAAACTTATGATATTAGTAATATAACACAAGTTTATAATCTAATTTATAGCAGCATGCATTCTTAACGCTGATAGGAACTGTTGCAAATAAGCTAGAATAGTCCTTTGCAGTTTGGATTACTTTTCTAATATAGTAAGAATGATAGCAGTACATTAACACATTGCCTCGTTTCACATAGATAGAGAGGATATTTGCAACTTCATCTTGGAGAAATTTGCATTTAATCTTTGAATAGCAGGGGGTTATCTCCATACAGAGAATCTTCAATTTTCACTATGCAATTCCTTAATTTTCTCTGGAAGGACAGCTGGAAAAATTAAACACAGGCTCTCTAACATCCAATTTTGTGTCCTTAGAAACCTGAGGGAAAGCAGAAGGACATTCTTGACAAGTCAATTTTTTTTCTTTGATGAGGAATCATCTTTCTTGTTTTGGTATAACAACAAATCAACTCTTTGTAATGAAGTTTATGTGGGTAGTTACTTTATGATGAGACTTAAAGGTGACATATAACATTTTTTAACAGCAGTACTTTTAGTATAGTACCAGTGTGTGTGTGTGTGCATGCACGCTCAAAGTGTGTGGCATTATCCTAGATATTACTAAATAGAAAGAAATGTAATAGAATGATGTATTGTAGAGATAAAGTAATAACTTTTTAATAATTTTTTCATCAAGACAGAAAAGTTACCTAATTCTACAGTTTCTAAATTCTGGAGATGAAGCCATGTGGATATTTACAAATGTTGGCTCTGGGTGCCTATATTAGTTTTCTATTGCTGACATCATAAATTACCAAATTTAATGGTGTAAAACAACACAAATGTATTATCCCACTGTTCTGTAGGTGGGCAGTCATGTGTGGGTTTCACAGGACTAAAATTAAGGTTTCAGGAAAGCTATATTCCTTTTCAAGGATCTAAGGAAGAATTTGTTTCCTGCTTTTTCCAGCTGTTAGTAACATTCCACTTCTTGTAATTGAAGCTTTGAGATCCTGTTTTTTAAATAGTCAACAACTAAGAATTGGCTCCAGGTTCTACAACATTCTTGGTCTAATGGCTTACTTCTTTCATTAGTAAAACAACATGGGTGAACCTGTAGGACATTAGGTTAAGTAAATAAGGTAGGTACAGAAAGACAAATCCATGAGTAATCTCTCTCATCTGTGAAATCTAAAAATGTTGGTCTCACAGAAGTTGAGGATAGAATGGACATTACCAGATGTATGAATGAATGGGTGGTAAGAGGAAAGAGAAAGGAAGGATTGGAGAAATGCTGATCAAAGAACGTGTGTGTGTGTGTATAATTTTTTTTTTTCAGTACTTGAGATTGAACTCAGGGCCTCCAGTGTGATAGGCAAAAGTGATGCTGCTGAGCTTCCTCTCCAGCACTTTTAATTTTCTAATTATTATTTTATTTTGAGATAGGGCCTTAGTTGCCCAGGCTGACCTTGAACTTATGATCTTTTTGCCTTAGCCTCCCAAGTCACTGGGACTATAGGTGTGCATCACTGCACCTGGGCAGGAGGAATATTTTTCAAAATGTCTAGAATTGGCAAATATATAGAGGCAAAAATTAGATATGTGACTGCCTGAGGCTGGAGTGTGGGGTTTGCATGAATGGTGACAGGGTAGACAGGAATGGGGAAAGACTACTAATGATTATGAAGATGATACTTATGAAAATGTCCCAAAATTGATTTTGATGATTGTTACTCAATTCTGTGAACAACAACAACAAACAATGGATTATAACTTTCAATGGGTGAATTGTATGATATGGAAGTTATATCTCAATAAGGCTGATAAAAAAAAAATGGTCAGTTATTTCTCACATTACATTTCTCCTACGTAGCCAGGAATAGTTCTCCACTCTTAAGGAGTCAGATTTTTAGATTGGGCGCAGCAGGATAATCTGTAATAATCCACATTTCTGGGTATGCACTTTAATCACACCTGCAACATCCTTTGTGCCATGTAGAGTAATATAGTCACAGGTTCCAGGGAGGAAACCACAAACACTTTGCAGGTCATTTTCCTGCCTACCACAGTGCTGAAAACAAAGTGATTTTCATAGTTCTCAATTGCCAACAACCTTTTAGCATTGGGGATTACTAGAATATTAGTTGATTAGGTTTAAATTGCCACACCCCTCCAAATAAAATAACTGAGTTAAAAGTTTTAAGTTATAAAGCTCATTTTTTAACTTCTGTTTTTCCACAGAACCAGAAGATTAGAATGTTATGTTCCCTGACATTAGCTATTCTTAAAATACACTAAGCTGAAATTGATTCACAAAGTTACTTCGTTTTGAATCTCAGTTCTAATTTACCTGATTTCCAATAGTTCAGTGTGATCTTAAGGAATTTGGGTAACCTCTCTGTGTCTAATTTTGCTTCCATAAAATAGAGATACTAATAGTACCTCTTTGAGGGTGTTAAATGTTAGTAGATTAATATTATTCAGTTAGAACTGTTAGGTCCTAGCACTGTAGGAGGTATGTATAACCACAGAACCATACATTGCTGCCGAGAACTCCAGCATGCCTCACCTAATACATCTTCTTATGATTTAACTGTTCCATTCAAAATCAGAAACATTTTTTTTAAACTGATAATTTATTAGAAAAGGAATGTCATGGAAAAAAATTTTTAGAGTTAAAATCATATTTTCTATTTCTCAGGAGAAGGTTGAATGAGGGCACAATGTTCCTTTTTTTTTTTTTTTTAAGTGTTGTGAGTCTTTTCTTTCAGCAAAACCAGTCAAGATACTGTTCTAGGATAATGGCTTCTTAAAAAATGTAGATATAGGGACATCTTAGAAATTGCATTGTCTATTAGGATTATTACAAACCTGGCCATCTTTTATCTGTACTCTGGAGAGTACAAGTCATGTTCATTGCAGTGTTTGTAAGGCATGTGTAAGGAGGAAGTTAGTTGGTATAGCCCAAGTAAAGACTGAGTGTAGAAACAAGATGTTGTGCAGGAAAGCAGGGCTGCTGGGCAAGGGGACTTGAGATATTCATCCTGAATTAGCATCCTTACATTCGTCTCCCTCACGGATTCCTGAAACTTTGTAGTGGAGGTTAGTGAAAGATGGGGAAGGCATTGAAGGACTGCCAAGTGTGTCTGATGGAGAAGAACTATGAACCCAGAATCTCTGAGTTATACTACGAGAAGTCTGTTTTAACGTAATTTGAAGTTTATAATGTTGAAAATCGTGTTAAAACAGCAATTATCTTCTGTTTAAATTGATCCATTAAAATACCATCAATTAGCTGCTAGCTACCTTAAACATTTTAGACATATCTTTTTGATAAATTATGTATCAAAATATTTTGTTTGAAATTTGAATTAAATGTAGTGATATGACAAATTACTTCAAAAATATTCTATTAACATTATCTATTAGCTTAAATAATGACATTTTACACAGTATTTTAGAGACAAATCGTCCACACTCTGTAAGAAACCATATAAAACATGTATTTTTAAAAAGGAAGCTACAATCTATCCCTAGACATTTATGAGTTATATTTATTATTACAATATTACTAAGTGCTTTCTTACAATGTTATGTTCCTACTATTTCTTTGAAGAAATCTGTGGTGAAAAAAATGATTTTGTTTTCCTACTCAAGAGAGTTGTTGACTTACTAGATACCATCCATAATGGTTGGGATTGGAGTGAAATAGGAACAATATAAATTGTATTTCATATATTACATTGTCTTTATAGCAAACCAGAAAAACTCAGTTGTATTCAGAATATACTGCCTGGTCTGTTGGGGTAGTTCTTCAATCAACTTTGAGAATGGCTTAAAATGCCATAACTCTCTCAGGTAACCACTTCATGTGCACCTGAGATAAGAAGGTTTCTTTTGGCAGACACTGCAGGACTTTGTATCCAAGGATGACTCCAGGGCTTTAATCTCTATCACAGAAACAGAATCAGATCATGAGCACAAGACAAAGGAACTGCAATGTGCATAGAGAGCAGCATTTCCCCGTTGATTCTAAGGGGCATTTGTGAATGTGGTTGTGGTAATCCAGAAGTTTCACATGGATTAGAATATATTATAGACTTTTCCTTACTCTAAGAATTCTCCTTCTGCAACACACTAATGTTCTTAGTAAATCTGTAAGAAAGGTAATATACAAAGTACATGACATTTCCTCAAATAACAAATGACTATGTTACAGTCTTTTTTGTGATATATCTTCTATATCACTGGGAACCAACTTAGTTGAAGTGTCTGTAGGTAGGAATAGACAAAGACAACACTTGGCATAGGATATCAACACAGGTTTGGGAGCTAGCAATTTAGACAATCAGCAGAGACCAGAATCTCAGGAAGTTGGGACAGCTTTACATAAGCTATCTTGAAGAGAAGGTCAATATCTTTATGAAAGATGAAGTTCAGTAAGTGTTAGGCATCTGAGAGATAGATGCATAAAGGCAGCTGAGGAAAATGTGATTTAAGATTGCCCACTACTTCAGATTTTAAGCATTGTGTGTGTGTGTGTGTGTGTGTGTGTGTGTGTGTTTCCTCTTGAGTAGGAGGCAATCTGAGTGGAACAAGTATAAACCTTGTCTGTGGTTGTAAGTCACTGCATTGTACTTTATTTTAATTTTTACCTCACCTTTTTCTTATAAAAAGACTGTGGTAGATTTTTCAAGGTAGAAAAAGTCTTTGAAAGGATTTATACCTGGGAGAGATGGAGTATATCAGGGAATTAGATCAATAGTTCTTTGTAAGTCAGTCTTGAAAACAGGTGTCCTAAATTCTTTGTCCACTAATTCATCCATAGCAGCACTCCCTTTAATAGTCCTGCAATGCAAGATGACCAAGGACTTTAGAAGAGTTTTGACTTTCTTTGGAGAATTTATCATAAAAGTATATTCTCAGAATCCAGATTTAGAGAGGCTGAGTTAGTAGATCTGTAGTGGGATCTAGGACTCTCCAATTTTTAATGAGCTTCCTGGATGGGTCTAGGATAGGAAGTTCAGGTATCATTGAGTGGAGACCATCCTGAGATCTTTGTGGTTATGAAAGATCCGTTCTTTAGCTGGGAAATATAGAACAGGACACTGGTGTTATTTAAAGCAAGGGGATTCAGACACATCAGGATTCTAGTCAGGTCAAATATTTAGCAGCATTTCTCAGAAAGAGAATGATCTTCAGTTTTGAAAATAAAATTATTAATTCAAGCCTTATGGACATTGAATGCTGTTTTGACTAGAGGGAGGCAATGTTTTAAAGCATGAGGTAAAATTGTCTTCCCAAGTGAATTCAAAATCAAGAACAACAAGAACAACAATAAATCAAAGACAGGTTTATTTAAATCTTGGCCTCCAGTCAGTGTTGTGGCCATTGACACCCTAGGCCATTATTCTGTCCTTTCCAAAATATTTTCTTCTGTCATTGTCAGTGTTCTTAAGTTGTCAGAGTGTTCCTTTCTGGGTCAAGGTCTCATTACCCTGAACTCTTCAAACTTCAACCTTCCCTGAAACTAAAATGTTGTATTAATAAATTGGTTCGGCTTACCTCAACAGAGCACAGTTGTAGTTTATGAATATGTAATATTCAATATGATATTCATTAATATGATTCTATTTTGTTAATTTTACTTAATATATACATTCAAAAGACTAATTTCAATTTGTGACATTTTTATAATTGGATGAATAATGGTATATTGCTATTTTAATTAGTATTTCAATGCACTGAACAATCCTAAAAATGACCAGCAATCAATAGAAGACACTCTGTATCCTGCAGCCTATAGAGTGCATTTTACCTCACAATTAGTAACCAGTTGCTATGTAAAGAAAACCCTTTGGAGTTAGTGAAACTTTTTCATTAGTTACTTTGAAATATTGACCACGACGCCTGGCACTCTTCAAAAGCAATTTCTGTACTGACACCTGTCATGTCACATATATTTTCTTTCATTCATCTCTTGTCCAGGACTCAAGTAACTTTCTCAAGATGTCAACCTTTATGGAGAGCAAACAAAACATCAGCAATTTCAGGCAATTATAAAAGCTCTGATATACTTTGAAAGAGTTAATGTGCTTTCAGAAGTTTTAGCAGGAAACCCTTGCAGGTGGTTAAGGTAGAAATCTAGAAATGTTTGTTGTCTTCTTAAAATATGGAGTTAGCAACATTTACTTCTTGACTGATTGGATTTCAAAGGATGGATGAGTTTTAAAGTGTTCATTTATTACTTTTGAATAACTTGTAAAAATGATTTCCTTTCTCCTGAGATTTGATCTAAGCACCTGCTAATATACACAAATAGTAGCTGTGTCAGATGACACAGGAAAATGAAATGTCTATTCATTCATTTCTGGTTTGGCAAGTTGCATATATCACAAGATACATTTCATTTCCTTTTCCAGCAATAGAAATATGCTTTTATTGTATAATTTAAGGCCATTTTCTTTGTAAAATTTTAAACAAATTAGATTTTTTTTTTTGAAATTGAATTGTTTCTGGACCAGAAAAAGCACTATGAATGGGGAATACATATAAATAATTGAAAAGTGAATAAGAGAAAAAGCCAAGAATTCATTTGCATTTTTGAATAAAGCCAAATTTCATTTAATTATACAGTAGTGGGCTTTAAACATATATTTTTAGTCAAGTCTGTAAAAATGCCAGATGCTAAAGTAACATAGATAGTCCAATTATGGATTGTGCTTCATTAACATAATCAGAGATTTTATAAAGGATAAAAAGCTTTCAAGGTTTGGATCTGAGACAAGGTTTTCAATGCCTCTATGTAGCTTAGTAAAAATGTGCAATGATTCAAATGCAGAGTGGTGCAAGCTAGTGTCTTTTATCCTATTCTGCTGGTTAAAAAACCTGGGACTCTAGCCCCTGTTATTCAATATTCCCTCACCTGCTATAGTGGGAAGAAAGGCAGAGCAGGGACAGGGGGAATTCCTGTAGGGCACTTGTAGGGAAATATTACACCCTGATTGATAGTACTAAAAAAAATGCTTGTCTCCTTTTCCCCCAATTTCTGATATTATCCAGGTGTAGCAATATAGTAAAACATCAAACCTGTGGCAAAGAGCAATCTAGATTACATTTCCCAGGTAAACACCTAGCTTGCTGCTCCCATAATCCCTTCTCACTTTTTTTTCCCTAGGTTTCTTCCATTGGTTCAGTTTAACTTCTTATTCTTTCACTATGGCTTAATTTCACATGCACACATTCAATTTAAATCTGTCTATACTGGGGGACCTGATCAAACAGAAACACAAGTTCTAATTCTAGTTAACTCGCATGTCTTTTTATGGTATGCTTTCACTTTGGCATGGCCTGAAAGTTGCAACTGCTCTCCATGGGAATTACAATGGAAATTACAAAGGAAATTCTAGGCAGATTTTGTTTTGATTTTTAAAAAGTTGAAAATGTTGCTTTAGGCAAAAGACTTGTAAAATATGAATGGTTGACTCTTGTAGTTTTCAGTTTGCTTTTAAAATAGATTCAAGAACCACTCCCCTTTGAAAGAGGTTGTAGATAGGAACTGTTTTACTGGATCTAACTTGTCTTACTGAATAGTTTAACAACATATGGATTTTATGCAGATAAAATCTTAGGAGTTTTCCTGGAAATAGGATAACCCATTAAGCCACACTATTAGATAATACACTTTTTTAAATCTCATCAAGGGAGGGCAAAACTTCTCCATATTTTAAGAGGTTCTACATTATAATAACCTCATATCTCCTTATACCCTCCTTCTGCCTTTCCCTTCCTCCCAACACATATCCCTTATATTCATTTTGGGGGACTGTGGAGAATGCAGACCCATGGTGTCAGAAATGAGTAGGCCTGAAGACTTCCCAAGTTCCATCAGAACAGTAATGTTACAAATACTTGAATAGCTTTTGGGTGGTCGCCTTTCAGAAATATTGAAGGTTTTCAGCTTGAGCCACAAGTTCACTATGTATTCTCTGTTACTCCTCCAACTAGAAAATTCTGTATTTGAAATTTTATAGCAGAGTAAACAAGGTGGTTTGTTCAAAACTAATGGACTATTGTCATGTAACACAAGACAATTATCTCACATTCCTTAAGACACAAAGTAGTCAAATGAAATTGTTCAAAGTAAATGATATCATTTCCTTTCTTTCTTGTAGGGGATGTTAATCCATTGGGTCTGTTTAGATTAGTGGACTATCCAAATATTACTAATGAAGTAACATTATCATTGATAAGTAATATTTATTTGTTTAAAAACGTTTAGCACTAACCATGGGGTAAACGTTTGCAATGTCATGTTTGTTTAACTCTCCAAATTCATTAGATGGTGAGATAAAACTCTAAATGGTCTTGTTTCTTGCCAAGCAATATTTCAATCATTTCCTTCCCATACTTGAAAAAGTTCCACAACTTTGTGGTTACTTTTTAATTCTAAAACCCAGTCCAGCGTAACATTTGACTTTCATTTAATCCTGTGCTATTCTCTAACTGCAGGATAAGGGGGTGCATGATATCTTGGAGTGATGCAGGTGTTGGTCCAGTCTCCATCTAGGCTCTACTCCTTTTTCCTTCTGTTCAGGACTTGACTCCTCCAGTATTCAGGGGAAAGGAAGACAAAGGGATGAACATTCTCCCCAATTTCACCACTGTTGAAGTTCTTTTCTGTTGGTAGTCAATAATAACCTGGCTAATACTACCTGGGTGCTGACAACCCCTACATAACTGGCATGGGGAACATGCAAGTTCTTCAGAGGCTCTGTGAACCTTCCCATGGGTCAGTCCCTTGACAAAACTTGAGTTGGTTTCTTCCTATCCCACTTTAGCTCTGCCTCAGGCAGTCCACCAACTGTTTGTTAATCTCCTTCTTGGTGGTTAGCTCTCCTGGGTGGAGAACTGGCAAAATGATGTCTCTTCACCTGAGGGACTCTCTTATATCCTTGCTCTGACAGATGGAGGGAAAGTGAATTACTTTTCTGTAGCCTGTTTCTCTTTACTGTACTGTCTTTTTAGTTCTCTTTCCTTCCACAGTTATGTAAGAGGGCAGTCAGGGAATTTGTTGCCTAAGCATATCTTCAAACAAGGAGCAAAATGCCAATCTCCTCTTCTTAATGAAAACTCCGATTTCTAGGTACAGTCTTTTTTAAACCATTCCACACATATACAAGTGCTGGATGTTCAAGAGTAATTCTTCTTTCTTTCCTCAGAAACCCTCTCACCAGGCTAATTCTGAAAGCTTCCTCTCTTTCTTCCTCATCCTCTCCATTTATATCCTGGGGATAAGAGAGGGGTTGGGTGATAAGTCTCTGGTAGAAGGGTGGGTTCTGTGCCTGCAGGAGGATCATTAACCTTCAGATTTAGTGAGCCATTCTTCTCAGTCTATAAGCTTAGTCACCTGTTTCAAAGAAGCAGGAAATGTCCTATTACCATCCTTCTGCACAGTGATATTAGACTGCACAAAGGAAATATGAAAAAAACCTAATAATTCCTAGTTGACATTTTGCAATGGAATAGCAAATGTTCTACATATCTATCATATATGACACATGTGAAATGTTTAGTGGACTACATCACCTATAAATACAACCATGATATTATAAATACCAATATGCATGTAGGGACAAATTATTAAGTTGAATATAATAACACAAATATGAATCTTACTACTTGATGCTCTTTTGTGACATAATGCACAATAGTAACTCTAGTTATCTCAGTTCCACATTTTCACTCTGTTCTTTTAATGTATAACCAGCATTTTTTTTAATTTGCACGTGTATTGGAACGAGTTCTGGACTTGACGTCAGAAAGAATTCTTGACTCAGACATCTTTCAAGTGAATTCAAATCTAGATTTTTTTCAGTCACTATACTTGCTAGATGACTTCGGGCAATTTCCTTACTTTCCCTAGATATCTTTGAGCAGTCTTAGCTATAACACTTTAAAGATTGTTTAATCTGTTGTGTTATGCCTAATATGCTTCCTAATTCTTAACAAAATGTTGCTGAATAAATAATTTAATGCATTTGTTCCAATGTTTGTCATCTGTAACCAGATTTTACTTTGTATCCATTAACTTCACATTCCACAGTGGTTTCTATCTATATCTTGTACGCAACCTTGTTAAAGTAGACCATTAGGTATTTTTGAGTTAATCTTTTGATTACTAAAAACTAATAATTTAGAGATAAAATGATAAGCATAACTTACAACTAAATATCAGAATCATAAAATGACTTTAAACATGTTACATGTTCCATATAATTTATGATGTCCTAAAAATTTGCTCCAATAAGGAATGTTTTCTTATTGCCATACCACATTCGAAATATTGTTTTTCTGAGAACTTGGTTGTTTGCTTTATATTGCTAAGCAGTTTTGTTATTTAAGCTGGATTATTCAGCTTTTGCTTTTGTTTGCCGTGGAGCAGTAACTTTTCTAAAAATATGTCTTCATAAGTTATCTACTTTATTGGATGTTATGTTTATGATTGGCAGTATTTGGTTTTCTTGTAATGCTTCTCTTTTGGGATAGCTCTCCTTTTGGAAATTTCACTAGCAAAAAGATTGCTTTTCAAAGACATATTTTCCTTTGTGCCTTATTTTTTGTTTGAATTTGTTTTCCCTGTAGAGATACAATACTGTTTAGAAACAGAGATACTGAAGATTACCTTTTGTTCTGGTATTTTTCAAAAAATCAGAGTTATTTATTTTGACTTCGATATTCAATGGAGAATCCTAGGAGACACATCATAGATTTCCCATACTGAATATATGTATCTAAAATAAAGACATACAAAATTGTTTACAAAAATATAAATGTACTGTGTTTTTTGTCTTTTAAAATCAGCAATGTCTTCCATAGCTTTCAAGATATAAGATACAGCCTAAAGACTACTCAAAATTCATGAAATTTGTGCAGACTGAATTTTATTTTTAAGTGTGAATAAGAAACAATTTCCATTTCAGGTTCTTTTTGAGCCAGCACAATACATAATTACAATTAGCTGATTGGCAGCTATTCCTTCTAGTGATTTAAAATCATTATGCAGTTGCTGCACTGTCCGCTTTCAAAGTTCTTTGATTGCTAATTTTAAAGACTGATATTCATTTCAGAATGAGAAATGTTATATATTCAGAATTTGGAAAGCAACAAATTGTATTCAATTCATTTTTAATTTTTTAGTTTAATAGAAACTTTAGGATAGATGTTAGGAGGAAAGAAAAAGGTTTGATAACTAAAATTGAGACCATTTCTAATTTCATATCTTCTTGTTTATTCAGTCCATTTCAAAGAAATTCTTTCATTTCTTTAAGACTTTTTAAAGCATGTGCATCACCCCACATACACAATGAAAAACAGTGAATGTCAGTTTTTCCTAAAACTCCTTGTGTTTAACTCAGAATCTGATATACTACTTCAGAAAAGTAGGTTAATCAATTTGTTTCAACTGTGGGATTTCATTTATTCATTTATTCTTTGGAGAATGTTAGGAATTTTAAGACTTGTAGGACAAGTGGTACCCTAGTTTTTCTTCATGTACCTATTTTTTATACAGGTTTTGTAAACAATTACAAGGTCATTCTTTGTTATTGAGCTACAAAAGTAATAGTGATTTAAAAAAATTTGTTGGACTTAAATCACAATGCTACTAGTTTTTGTTTTATTGTTCTGATATTATGTATTAAGGAACAAATATTTTCTTCCAAAACCAAAAAAGAATAAACCAAAAAATTCCATTGACTAATTTCAATGTACTGTACTTCCCTCTTTGAGATAGCTTATATTTTTGTTCCAGAATCAGATAATAACTGAATCAATTGATTCTATTACTAGTTATGAGTCTGTTTTTGCCTATATTTTCAGCATGCTGGATGCCCTTAGGTTTGTAACACATTTTATTTCTCTGCTGTGTCATAAAGTAAAACACATTCATAGCTTTGAGGAATAGTGGTGGTGATCGATCCCTAAATGGAAAGCACCAAAAAATGAGGAGCAGATGTTGTTTTTTCTCATTTTGCTTTATTTTACATGTCATAAGTTAAACTCATATAAAATTGTGTAGGGATTTTGGACACGGGGCATATAGAGCAGTGCATATTCTCATTGCTCTATAGCTAAAACATCCTACTGCCCACTCCTTTTAGCTTATCAGCTCTGTGGCTAATTATCTAGTTCTTTTCATGCCACCCACCCCCACATTTACCTCTAGAGTTTTCTGTTGGAGCTTCAAAAAATGGTGGTTGTAGGGTGGATTTGGGGTGAAGAGACAGAATAAGCAGCAAAACTCTCTGAGTTAGGCCAATGCTACACCCCCCCAAAAAACAAAAACAAAAACAAAAACAAAAAAACCTTTGGTCATTTAGGACTATTTCAAATGTTACTATCATTCATCCCTTTAGCATAATCTTACTGACTGAATGAGTGATTCTAAAAACACTTGAGATAAAGACCTTTAAAATTTATTTACATTAGAAAGGAAATGCCCTATTCATTTGAAATTGAAGATTTAAAAGAGGCGAGTGCTTTATTTCTTAAGCCACATGGAATTTTAAATGACATCTTTTTCTGAGGACCAAGATAGCCAGGATAGGGGAAAAACTCTTAATACTTATTTCTCACTTGGTATTGGTATTATTCATTTTAATATAATAAATGCCTTAAAGATTTATCTGGTCATTTAGAATATTTTACTTTGATGACAAATTATCTTATGAATAGTGTATCTTGCATTTTTCTGTAGATTTTTCTAACAGTAAACAGTAAAGGCATTATACTTGTAAAAATCTTATTCCTATGATAGTTGTTTCCTAAGACTCTGATGCTTTATTTAATATTCCCACTAACTTATTACATAACTCACTGTTATATTTAAGCACATGAAATAAATTAAAATTTCACAGAAAAAATTTGAAAGTGTGGCAGTTTTTCTGCACTTTGACCTTTCACTGTTCAAATCCCATTGTACAACTGGCTATTAGATAACTTTCATGAATAGTGTAATGATTTGATTATATACCATAGATACTGTTTAAATGAAAGCTCACATAGTACTATTCATCACAATATATATAAATATAAATTTGTAGAAAATCTGAAATGTAAATCTTTATAGCAGTGCTTTCTTTTCTACTTGAATCATTGGCAGGCTTTTCTTCTTCCCATGGTCCCATACTAGCTAACACTTGAGTGCTTCATTACATGGATCATTTGTGCTTCCTAGATAACCAGAAGGTGTAACTCTTGTGTTGATCAATTATAGGAGACTTCCCTTGAGGCCTTAGAAAAAGAATTCTTGAAAGAAATTTTTATCTGCTTTCCCTGACTCTCTCTGATGACTGATAACACATCTAAAGGCTAATATGTGTTAGAAGCTGACACACATTTGGAAAGGTGTATTGTGCCCTAGAGATCCAAGGCTTTCCTTCACTGTCTAGAATTCTATCATCCTCTGTGTCTAGTGAATTTACAAAAGTCAACTTGGTGAGCAAGCACATCACTGATTTTTTTTTTTTAGCATCACACGTACTGTGTTTGTCAGAGTCCATCAAAATGATGGATTAAAAATATTAACACTATATGTGAAATATGTTGTAGAGAATGTCATTGAAAGGAATTAGGCTAAGAAAAAATATTGTACATTAGACCCTAAACTTCAGTATGTTTGAAAGCTGGACACAATTTAAGAAATGTGTAAGTTATAAAGAACTATTTTATTGCTTTAATGACTTTCTCTTTAAGGTGAATGTTACTGGGTTTTGTTTGCCTTGTTTCTCTTAGATTTTATGTTATACTTTTTGAAGAGTTTGGTGTATACTTCAAGTTCCCTTTCTTTACACAGCAGAGGAAGGAAAGAATTGCATAAAGTATTTGGTAATCTTATGTTTATATTTGTATTATTTGATAGCATATGAAATGAACTAATGACATAAAGGTTACACAGGTTTGGAATTTAGATCTCAAAATGCAATATTTATATGAATGAGCAGAACATAAGTAGGAGATATATGAAAAGAAGAATCATTAATACCTTCATAAAACCTGCCTTGACATTGCTTGGTCAGAATGCTGTGAATGCAACAGTACATGCTTAACATCTGATCATCTCAGTGACCCGATGAAGTGACCAGATTTTTAATGAGGTGAAGCAGAATATAACTTTTAATAGACAATCAAACCAAAAGAAGTAGTGGAAATGACTTCCATATGAGGTCATAAGAAACCTTGCAATTTCTATCCAGAAAACTCCTAGGTATCTAACTCTGGGGATTCTTCATTCTTGTTAAGTGTCACCATAGTTAAGGAAGCCATGTCATATGGAGAGACCATGTGTGAGCACTGGCAGTTGACAGTCCCAATTGAACTCAACCAACAAGTAGCAGCAACTTCCAGAAATATGAGAGGGTCCTCTTGGACACAGTCTTGTCAAGCATTTGGGGAATTCCAGTCCCAATCTTTGATTGACTGTAACAGTATGAGAGACCCTAAGTAAGAACTGATCAGCAATTCTACAGAATCCTGAGAGAGATAATAAATTGTATTTCAGACATTAAGTTTTGGGATAGCCTATGAGGCAACAGACTACTAAAACATTTGACTATCAGGTCACACATTATTCAATAGGCAATAAATCCCTACAGAATATTGAGATAAAAAATAATGTTCTCAGAGCTCTGATTTTGGGTAGATTCCTTTGATAATTACATGTAATAATTAGGGACATAGAAAAACTGAAGACAAAAGGGCAAGAAGCCATTGCAATAGTCCAAGCAAAGCATAAAGGATGTGTGAGAACAAAAGAGTAACACAAAAAGAGGATGGATATCAGAGATCAGTAGGGGTAAAATCCAAAAGACTCTAATTGATGAAATTTAAGCACTAATAGAAGGCAGAGGTCAAAGTGAGTTCTAGGGTTACATAACTGAGACAACCAAGAAGATAGTAATTCTACTAATCAAGATTGGTTAAAAGGCATATATGGAGGAAATTAAGTTTTAAGTGCTGGGAGGTCAGTGAGGTAGAATCATTCAATAAGCAAATGGCAATGGGGCATAGAGTGCCCTTTAGGAAATTAAATATTTTTTATATCTGGTTGATATCTGAAGTCACCCAAAGTCCTGAAAACATTGACATCCTTTGTGTCTCCAAAGTGTTACAAGTTTCTTTTCAAGTTAATTCCTTCTCTTTTCTTGGCAGGACAGAAGGAGGAAGGGATGGAGGGAGGAAGAAGAAGAGAGATGTAGATAGCTTTCCAAAAAATACCTTACTAAAAGTTAAAAGCACTTAAGACAAATTTATAATAGTTTAAACAAATTAATCTCAATCTGAAACAGCTTGCTAAATTTTAAATGTGACCCCCTGCAATGCTCATGTATTGAAAACTTAATCCCCAATGCAACAATGTTGAGAGATGAGACCTTTAAAAGGTGATCAGGTCATAAGGACCTTGCCCCGCCTCCCTCCATAAACAGATTAATGGTTATCACAAGAAGGGGTTAGTTATCTTGCCAGGGAGTTCCTGATAAAAGGATGGGTTCAGACCCTCCCCCAACTTCTTTTTCCTGCAGGCTCTCCTGCCATTTCACTTTCCACCGTGGGATAATTCAGCCAGAAGACCCTCACCACGTGCAGCCTCCCCATCTTGAACTTTTTCCACCTCCAATACCATGAACCAAATGCATTTCTGAACACTATAAATTACTTAGCTTGGCATTTTGTTACAGTAGCAAAATCAAACCAAGACAAATTTTCTACTTAAAAATTAAATTCTTCCAAGTTCCCAATCTTAAAAAAAAAAATTCACTTTAAAAATATTAAATTTCCTCATGGAAAAAGTTTAAGGACCACTATTCTAAAATTTCATCCCCTTTTTTCTCTACCACAGTATAATTACTATATAGGTAGAATTCAGTGAGCTCTTTCCATGTGCCAAGCTCTCTGTCTCATCTCCCTACTGTCCTATAAAGTAGGTGCTATAATCATGCATGCCAGACTCTATGAAGGAATGTTTAAATAATACTCCAGAAAGACAAGTCGTGAGCTCTAAGATCATCACCCAATATGACCAACCTAAAAGAACCTATTTAAGTCTCAAAACAATAATTTACCATAATAAAGAAACAAACATTAATTCAATTTTATAAATTATAGAGATTTTAAAGATTAGTTTATAAAATTCAAAACTCTTTATGACCAAAAGTATACTCAGATTCTACCTAGTTTAAGTGTGTAAATATTTATGGAACCATATAAAATAATTTAAAGCTAGAGGTTTGTAAACCATTTGTTTTTTAAAGGAAATGCACACAGTCCTTAAGTTTAAGGCACATCCTGGGGGAATGGAATGCAGTTTAGGGTGGCATATGCAGAGCCGTGATTAAGTCTGGTTGAATCCTTGGGCTCTATGTTGAGATGAGAAGGGTAGTACACTGATATTAGGGAGAGAATGACAAGACATCAGGAGAATGGTGAGATGCACAGAAAGGCAAATGTTTTTACTTTTAGAATTTATCCATCCTGGTCATTCCTTGGTGCTTAACTCACCAAACAATTCATTAAATTATGTTTCTCATCTATTATGGTCTCCCTTCCTTTGTAGCTGTTCTTTGACTCAGTGGCTAATGATGAAGCATGGGACTCAGGGCAGGATTCAAGCATGTTGGCTACTTTTCAGTCCACTCTATTGGCAGGATGTGGACCTTAACCATATGGCAAGGCAGAGCACTTACACTCATTCTAGAGGTTTATCCATGTCTGCCTGCTGCAAGAAATTAGCGCTGTTCACACTTGTTTAGCCTTCATAAAATTCTTTTTAGCTGAAGCACAAGGATAAGGTCACCATCTGCCACATAGAAATGCCAATATCAAATGAACAACAGGAGGGAGTTGTGTTTCATTCTTAGGGGCTTTTAGAAAGAACTTCAAATGGATTAAGCACTAATTGCTTCCCCTCTATACTGCTATAGACCGTGATTTATATTTTATATTGTCAATTGCATTATAATAGCTCTTAAATCTATCACAATACACTACTTGCATTCCTAGAAACAGAATTGCAGGTAGCATTTAAGAATATGAATATCTTTAAGATCAAACATATACTGTCTGTGCCAGACAGTGTCTGTAACTTGAGTTAAAATGACTGGTGGAGTACCTTTGAGTTTTCATTAAAGATTTTAGGGAGATTAGAAATTATGAAGTCTTGACTAAAAAGTAAAATTTTTAATGGTGGTATATAATATTAAGGAAACTTTGTGATTAATAAATTCATTGGCACTTAGGAAAAGTTAATGAATACATTATTTAAACCCAGATTTTTTTTTTGGCATGAGTAGGTTTTCTTGAGTCCTTGGAAATTACTTGACACTTCTAAAATCTGATTCTATCAACTGAATTTTAGTCATGAGAAGACAGCTAAAATTTAAATAATGCTGTTATTATATCTTTGGATTCTGTGTATTTCAGTGAATGTTTAATTTGTTTAGTATGTTCTATAAACAAAGCACAATTAATGATGACTGGAAAAATGATTAAAATTATTTTAAATAAAACTAGAGGTGGAAAGTTTTAAAAGTTCTGTTATGTACACAGGAGTGAGCTTTTTCTTCTGTTTGGGTTTTTATTTTTATAAATAAAAAATTTAACTCTGAGTCTAACGTTAATGCATATAATATCCATTTTGTCTCTATCTACCACCTTTACCCTTTTTTGGTTACTTAAAGCCCTTTATATGTTTTTGGTAGAAATATAATCTTAAAACGTTGACTATATATTGGGATTTTATTGAAGTAGATTTTCATACTGATCCTAGCTACAGAATTGGCAGAATTTAGTTGAGGAGAAAATGAGGTGCAATAAAGATTGTGGACAAATGAAAAGAATGATCTAGAAAGTTGATATATTGTTCTTATTTTATTTTGGTCTTACACAATTATACAAATTAAACAGCAAATGTCTGGACAGGAATAAATTCTCATTCTTACTGCTATAGTCACTAATCTCATTTCTTTGACCTCATTTTTCTCTGTAACATTTAATTCTTAGGAGTCTGTACCATTTATTTTAGCTTAATTAGCAATGAGCATGAGGCTATCTGTTCCAGAGTTGCTCTAAATGATATTTGTTGGATGGTTAGATCACATAGTTGTTATCTTCTCAATGAGGGAGAATTATCTTCCTTATATTTTAAAGTTAATATGAATCTCATGTGGTTGAAAACCAGTCCTGTCATTTATCTTTATGTGTTCATGTGCCTGTATGCTGAATTGGAGGCAAAATTTTGATATGAGGTCTACAAAGCAAGTTTAAAAATTAGTTAAAAAATTAATATTAGAGTGTTTGAGCTCTTAATGATAAAAATCATTATTTTAAAAAAATTCATCATGTTCTTCCATTGATAAATTCTTTTTGCTTATGAGAGTAATAGGTTATTAACATGAATATGCAAGTTACTTATTTAATGAAATTGGTTTTGTTATTGGTAATTTGTGCATACTGGCTGTTAAATGTCAGTTCTTAGATACCTTTTAAATCTTTAACTTCAGAAATTGAAAAATTCTTCACTCTTGTGACTAAAACACAAACTTTTGGCAATTTTAATTTTTATTGGATCTTCACATTACTTGGGCAATACTTTTTATTGCCTATGCCAAAATTTTTTATTTGAAAATTGTCCAATATTGAGGGACAAAATCTTACTATATTTAGTAGAAATATAGGACTTGCTGACTGTATTAAATTTATGGAACAACTCAGATATCAGCAGCACATTTAAATAATATCAATTTCTACTCTTACCAGGCCCCAAAGAAGTCCAGTCCCTCTACAGAGTTTCTGCAGATTTACAAAGGAACTTTGAGGTCATTCTGCTAAAGCTTATTTTGGAGACATTTCTGTTACAAATTGCATCAACTCAGAAGGGAAATCAAGTCTCTTCATTAATGTCCACAAAACAACTACTTATACCAGTGATTCTCAAGAGCAATAAACTTTGCTGATGATTTTAGGAGAGCAAAGGAGGAGGGTCATAGCACATCAATTCAAATGACTTCAAATTGGAACTCAAGTCAACTATGCTATTATGTAATCTGTCAGGGTTTCAGATAGCCCCCACTTCATAGCATTCCACTGGCTTCTCTCACCACATCCTCTATTATCATCCTATCCAATGTTCTCTTCTCTTTTGCCAGGAGTAAAACAAATCCCATTTTCCTTCTACAAGGGAAATTTAATTTTCCTTCTTCCTACAAAACCTCACTGTTGCTTTGGCTTCCACCTCTGCCAAAGTACTGCTTTCTTTAGGTTGGGAAGAACTTTTTCCAGATGAAGAAAGCTTCCTTTGTAATAGAAGTTCTTGAATCAGCTATTACAATAGCATTAACATTGCTATCTTGTTACCAAGATTTTCCTTTGCAGATTGCCTACTCAAAATTATACTAGATGCTTAAAAACTGTGATAAATGCACAGTGCTATGTTCATAGGGCCCTGCTTTGGCCTTTCCCTTACTATTTTTGTTGTTGTTATTGTTAGTCTTGCTGACATTGAAATAAATAGATAAGATCTTCAATGACAGGTATTGGTAGAGAAACATTAAATCAACTATTGAGATTTTAAAGGCAGTAAAAAGCTTGAGCAGAAGCATGTCATATAAGGAAAATGGGTCATGAATAGTGTGTTAGCCAACAAGAATGACACAGGAAAACATGAAATGAAAATGTATTTTGTAAATCTGAAGACAAGCCATGCCTAAACCCAAGGATAATTTTGATGTCAAAGCAAGTGCTTCTGATTGATTTTAATTGCAACTTTGTATAATGAAAAATCTTTCTTAGTGGCTCATTGATATTGATTTTTCTCTAATGTAACTGAAGGAAAATATGTTCTGGTATTTTTCAGGGTCTCTCTTTAGTTGGGATTAGGAACTAATAGCATTGTTTTCAAAAATTTATCTTTTTAAATTTAACGGGTATATAACAAAAATGTCGAAATGAGCAAAACTGCATTTTGCAAGTCTCAAAATAGCATAATTTTTGAAACCATTTTTTGTGTTTCAAAGGGAGTATACAGGCTGTTTTTGGTAATTGGAATCAATGCAGAAGGCTTTTCTATTTCAGCCAGTGCATCCTAAGCAAATCCAAAAGAAATCTTCATATTGTGCCATCAGTAAAGCAATAATTATGAATTAACAATTAATTAGTTCTCAACCTGCATGTGGAAGTTTGGAGTATATCATTGGAGATATAGAGATAATATTCTAACTATTGGCAAAACTATTTGGAAGACAATACTAACAAAACAACATTCCTAAAAATCATAGTTTCCTATATTTAAAAAAATTTCCTTGTCAAAGTTTGTGCTTATTTGTGTCAATTTAAAAGACAATTTCAGATTATTTTTTAGTTCTAAATATGTAATATTTTCAGGAAAATTCAAATTTTATTTATTTAAATTACAAATAACCAAGATTAATATAAGTGTTTCAAATCCATTTTGCCATTTGGAACTAGTTAGTTTTGAATTTAATCAGTGAATTAAACTGACATGTCATTAATTATTACACTAGCAACTTTGAAGTCTATTATTTTTATTCCCCTCAGCTAAATTAAACTTCCTCATATAGATTCATAGTAACAAATATTAGTTGCACACCTATTATTGTCAGACCTTGGTTCAGCTGTGGAAAGCGAGAATCATGGTCCCTCACTCAGTAGATATACCCAGTCTGTTCATGTCAAGGCAGCATCGCCAGTGATACTTTTCTGACAGCTGCTACTCTGATTGAAATGAGGTGCAGAAAATGGAGATCTATAATGGACTAGGCAATTCAGGATTTCCAGAGCAGATATACCAGATTGACATTAAAGGCGAGGTTACTGTGAGTAAGTCAAAAAGGGAAAAGCATTTCATGGAGAGAAAGAACTGTGACCAAAGGATTGGTGGTGAGACACAGCTCTTGTTATCAAGGCACACATCATGTCACTTTCTGCCAAGAGAAAAGGACATATGTGAGAAGAGAGGCAAAGATGAGGTTACAAAGGAAGCCTGAATGAAATGGAAAGTTTTGGATTTAAACTAAGGTCTGCATACTATGGAATAGAATTTTGGAAAACCTTTTAAGGATTCAAGTAAAGGAAAAACATTGGAATAGTATTTTGGGAAAATCATTCCAGAAGTAATAGAAATATGGGATATGTATGGGCACTGGGGCGTGAGTGGGTAGATTTGAGCACAGAGACAAAGAAAAGGTCATGTTAAGGGACTATTAGACTAACTGGTAAGAAGTATGAGAGCTTGAATAAGTAGGAATGGGAGTGGAGAAGAAGTGAAGGGATGAATGAGATGGTTGACTCAGTATGACTTAGGATATATTGGAATTGAGAAATGATGAGAAAGCAGGACTCTAACATGATCTCCTTCATCCACAAAAGGTATACAGCTATTTTTCAATGTCCATGAGAAGGTATTTTCTTGCTTATTATCCAAACAAATCATATGAAGTGAAACCAAAAATTATGTGATAATTTTAATAATTATTTCCATTTAATGTGTAACTTATACATTAGTGGTGTGATATAGAGATGTTTAACAAAAAATAACTACCAATGCACTGCAGCAGTCTTAGATTGTATTTTATTATGTATCTTTGAAAAGCAATGGCCACAATTTTTAAATTTTATTTTGTTTCTTCATAGTTTCAAAATGGTGCAGAACTTACTGTGGAACATTTAATTCTTTATGGAATTTCACTCTTTCAAATTTACCCTTATGGAGGATTTTCTGGGCAAGGGAGAATGTCATCTCTTATCATGATTTTTACAAAGAATATTTATTAAATAAGCACTTTCCACTCTTTTGTGTCATCTGAAGAATTATTAATAATGGGTTTAGAAATGCCACTTCTGATTAGATGCTTTTCTGAGCCACATTATTGCTTATCCATATATATCTTTTAAAGAGAATGTGAGCTACATGTTAGTTTTAATCCCTTTTAAAAAGTCTACATAACTGAAAGAAATTCTGTTTTTTCCTGCTACTCCTGTGTTAGTTTTGTTGGCCCTTTTTCTCTTTCTCCTAAACCAAAGAGTTATTTAAGATACAAAATTAATATGGACATTTTGTCAACACAGAACTTGGTTATAATGAGAGATATTGGAAAGCCTGTTAAAGAGTTTTATATACTTTCTTTAAGCATGGGGAAATCAGCATTGGCCTATAACCTGAGTTTAATTTGTTTAGTTTTTATAACTTTACAGTCAACCTTATTTTAATTTATACTAGATTTTCTGTGAGTCTGCTGATTGCAAAAAACAACAAAGAACAAAATTAGAATTTTAGTAGAGTAGATAATATTCCCAGTTGCTTGCCTCCTTTGATAGCACATATGAATTATTCACCATCCATATTTAATAGCATATGTTATACTCCTTAATACATTTATAACCATCTACTTCCAGAGGGAAAACTATTCAGATGCTGTGGTTTGTTTAGTTTTTCAATGAAATCTGAAGAGAGAGTTGAATATTTCCCCTAAGACCTACTACAGCCTGTATATTACTATTTTCTCATTATCCTCCATGGTGCTTTCCAAAAAGGTTTCTTTGGGAATGCTATCAGGTTTTTTTTTTAAATTTAAAATAAATTCTATTTTGAAATACTGGCAATTATTTCTATACTGTATTTCTATAACATTTAAAATGCATATATGTAATTATATACATGTATATAATTACATGTATATATTACACGTATATCTATAGGATATGCGAAGTTGGAATTTATGTCTAATATGAGGAAATGTGCAGTTAGATAATGTTAAGATGATATTTAAGCAACTGTCTCAAAGGAGAGTGAAAGCTTCAAGTATTATTATTGTTGTTGGTTACTGAGATTTTTCTCAGCCATCAGAGAAATTTGAGGTAAAATATATTTCTTTAACCTGGAAAACATACTATTGGTTTTTCCCAGCAATTCCTCTTAATATCTCAATGCTTATATAGATTCTATATTTTTAGATAAGTATGAAATTATAAGTGCAGAGTTTATGAGTTCAAAATGCTTCTATTATTGACAAATAACTTAATCACTGGAAACATTTATCACTTTTATTGGTGCAGTTGACAGACAGCAGATTGCTGCTTTCTTGAAGGAATCAGGTTGCAAAAATATGTCATAATTCAATTGAATCACACTTTTTCTATCGGGAAAGCTAACTAGCATCAGATATCCTTGGCTACAAAGCATGATGAGGACAACCTCGACTAACCCCAGAGCATTTACTTCAACAAAAGGAACAGGACAAATATCAGAATGGAAAATCCCCTATCTTGCTCCAAATTATGTAAAATAGTTATAGATTCAGAATTATATATTGTGAAGAGAATTTAGCCAATGTAATTTCTTCATTTTATAGATGAAAACAGTTAAGTTCCACAGAGGTCGTTATATTCCTAAGATAAGCAGCTGGTTAGTAGCTAAGTGGAGCTATAATGCAAAACTTGTGATTCTAACTCAATCCATTATTCTTTCTGTATTGCATTGTACTTAATTATTTTTAAGCATTATAAACTAATTTGGATGATCAGCAATTTTCTTTAATCTGTCAAATATTAATATTTTTTCTCTATAAAACTTTGTGTTAGTTTAAAAAACTGAATCTTTAGATGCAAAATATAACATTCCTCTGTGATATTTATATAAAATATGGTAATAAACTTGTATGTAGTCATTTGTTTTAGCCACTAATTCTGGAAAGTAATTCTAATGGAATTTAGAGAATGATTTGCCCCATAAATATTAGTGGATCTGATTTCAGTAGTCAGGGAGGTTTTATAGGAATAAGAAAAATTATATTGAAGTATATTTGGATGATAAAACATGAATATAAAATGAAAGTCTTTAATATCAATATTTGTTTAAGACAAATAACACAGAGTGACATTTTTGCATAATAGCCAAAGAAAAGCAATAGTTCTTCTGAATTATGATATGTGATCCAAATGAGTTCTATATTTTCAGTTTATGTGGCTGTTTTCTCTAGTTGGTAGAAAATGTAATTAGTTGGCACTATTGTGTTAGTTTGTACTTAGGAAAATAGTTTCACCTTTTTTTAGGGGAGAGCTGGTGATATATATGTAAAGCATCATGACATGAAATCTATGGATTTCTTGTGCAGTTTTATAATTATATGAAATTCAATCTATAAATCTTTTAGTAATGAAATTGGTGTGTCCAGGTGCACCTTAACTTTGAATCAAGACTTTCCATGGTAAAGGTGTTGCCTGGGGAAACCATGACAAATGTTTTCACTGTCCTTCTGTCTAGAATCGTCAAAAGGCAAAACTTCAGTAATAAAAACAACCCTGATGTAAAAGAAGTTATGTCACTAAAGGTATTTGCAATTTGAAAGGACAAGAGTAAAGAGGTACATAAATCACTAGTAACCAAGTGTTACTGGCATCCTTTTTGGTTCTGTTTTAGTAAACTTTTTCACTGCTATGACCAAAAGACCTGACAAGAACAATTTTAGAAGAGGAAAAGTTTATTTGGAGCTCATGATTTCTGAGGTCTCAGTTTATAAATGGCCTACTCCATTGTTTTGGGGCCAAGGTGAAACAGAATGTCGTGGAGGAACAAGGTGCAAGAGAGAAGCAGCTCCAACAAACAGGAAGCAGAGAGAGCTTAAGCTTGAATCACCAGGAATAAGATATATACTCACAAAGGCACACCCCCAATGACTTATCACCTTCAGCCATGCCTTACCTACCTACAGTTATGACCAAGTTAATGCATTCATATGGATTAATGTGCTGACTAGGTAAGATTTTATAACCTAATCATTTCACCTCTAAATGTTCTTGCATTGTCTCACACATGAGCTTTTGGGGGACACCTTGTGTCTAAACCATGGCAGTGTCCATGGCATTATTTTTGGATTAGTATATCCGAAACACATCTTTGAAATTTAGTGAATGAGGCTTCAAAGAGAGCAAGCAGATTCTGGAAACCCTAAAAATTTAAGAGGTTTTCCCACTGAGACATAGAAGAGAGAAAGCCACTAAGGCATGTGAAAAAAGAAATGCTCTCAGGTAACCATGCCAGAAGATATATTTGTGTACAGTTTGCTTTGAGCACTGGGGCGATCTTGGACACTTCTTTGTTGGGTGAAGGAAGATCAGATAGGAAAAAGACCTCAGTGAACTTTAATTGTATTTATGTTTATTTAATCTAAAAGTGGGTTTCAAATATCTATTCCATCAAATCTATTTCCACATTTCAACAGTAATAAATCTGAGTGGAGATGTCTTTGCTAGGTATGTGGCAATTAAGAAGACTAGGAGCTAGAATTTACCTGTAGGTAATCTGTTTAATAATGCTTGCCCGTAAATATTCTCTATAGCATTTAGGAGGTACTTTGATTTACTGGTACCTCTCTATGACCAAGTACATGAGATAGCACTGAGTTCTGATAAATGTAGTTGTGTAGAACAAAATTAAGTCCCTAAATGCTCTGTACAGATATTTGGTTATAGCACATCAGACTTTAAAATAGGCACCCTGGCTAGCGCAATTGGTCAGGATAACTGTAACTCCTGACCTCTCCTTTTTTCACACAGTGCCATAGATCAGAGAGATTTTCAGGGGGAATTTGGGTTGATACTGTCCCTTTATTCATGCCACACAGATTAACTATTTGCTGTGCCTCTTTATCAAGCCATCTTTTGTCCTTATACAGTGATTTTCTACAAAAATGTTTAGAAATGTTTAGTACTAAGCTCTATGTTATAACTTATATTTTGATATATTACTCTAATAATGAAGTAAAATTTTGTGTTTAGTAGTGTTTTTACTAGAATGGGGTAAAATATGACAGGGCATTTTCTTATGAACCAGGGTGTTTCATGGAAATGAAACATGGTTTTAAAATGTCACAGACACCAGTCTAGGACTGACTGTGGTTCTGATCAATCTTGCAAATATGCATTAGTCTCCCTGTCCCCTGAGCCTTAGTTCTTTATTTATAAACTGGAGGTAATGATATCAGTCCTGCTTCAACCCTAGCATTATTATAAAGATAAAAATGACATCAAGCATGTGAATGGAAGCCATAATTACTTTTCACTGGTATGGGAACATTGTTGTATTATAATCTTTTTCCAAAGCACTCTGATAGCCATTTTGTAAGATACGAAAATCACCAAAATGTAAAACATAATCTACTGGAAAAATGCAATGTGACACCTATAGTAATAAACATACTGTGACTTGGAAGTAGGAATAATATTCTGTGTCTTATATATAATAGTTTTTGGTTGTTTTGTGTAATTCATTTATCACTTGACAAATATTAATAAATATGATATACTAATTATGCTTTAAGGTGTTCAAGGTTGTTGGGATACAACATTAAATTTAAAAACACAAAAATGTTTCCCAGTGTAGATCTTGTCTTTTGGTAGAAGAATAGTAAAACTAGAAAGATATTTGATTATTTTTTCAGAATCACATAGGAAATAAAACATTAATTCTGAATAAATGCTGTTTCATTTTATTAGGTGGTAAGAAAAACCCTATCCATGAAGGGGAAAATCTGTATTTTTACTTAATTACCAAGGGACATACAATCATTCTAATACAACTGAAGTTAAAAATGAGAACTCTATTCCTTTTGATTTTTGTCTAAAAATTTTGTTCAGATGGATAGGAACTATAAATGTACAAGTCTTCATCTCTCCCCGTCTATTTAGACTATATTTGAAAACCGGATATAAGAAAGCCATAAATAGACATGAGCAAGTCTTAAAATACTTGAGGCATCATTAGTGCCTCTAATAATATTTTATAGTCCCTTCTATTTCCCTTATAAAGAATCATCCTGGTTTATATTTATCCAAATTATTCTGACTTGTTTAATTGTTATTACAGAATGTAGAGTGCTTACGAAAAGCTTTAAAGTCCTCTCCAGTAGTAGAAGCAAACTTCTATAGTCTATGATCCCCATAGTTAACATGATTTCTTGACAGTTTACATAGTTAGAATATGTGAAAGAGGCCACGAGTAATTATTTTTAGAAAACTTTTTTCATAATGTGGAAAATAGATTTATCAGAAAAAGAATAAAGTGTTAAACTTGAATATAGGAGTGAACTTGTTAAAGAGTCTTATACAAATAGTAGAGGTGAATTTGGTATGAGGTTAAGAGAATTTTGAGAGAATCATCTTTTTCAGTTTGGAGGCTTGTTCCAATTAATATATTGATAAAAGGATGGATAGATGAATGAATGGATAGAAGGAAGGATGTTTCCCTTAATTTTCATGGAATCTGAGTATTAATTTTGTTTTTATTTTATGTGACTTTAGAAAACACTTTCCCTCTCTGACATCATTCAAACCAAAATGGCCAGGTCACATGATGTTCAAATTATTTTCTTAACTTTACACATACACACACACACACACACACACACAGAGAGAGAGAGAGAGAGAGAGAGAGAGAGAGAGTCTGGTGACGCTTCTATTTAGTTTTCAAAGGAATTTTTCTTGATAGCTCATTCCTGATAATAGGTGAGTTTTCCTTTTCTATAGGGGATGAATTTATATGTACAGAAAGGAAATAAATATAACTTTTGGAGTTTCCTTTTAATGCTGAGATGTGCGAAGACCTGGCAAGTTATAAGAAATAGAAATTGTGTTTCTGGAATTAATTAAATTCTGGTTAAACAACATTTATCTAAAATAACGATGCTGTTGATCATCTATTTTTGAATGGAAGATTTGTAAGAATGTTCTTTTAAACAATAATATTCACTAGATTTTTTAACATAAACCTACTTGTAGAATATCCCTGTTCAGCTGTTGTTCAAATGTCAAATGCCAAAATGTCATAAATACTCAGGGAAACCTTTCTGAATAAGGAGGTGACACAGCTTTATTTAGAAGTAAAAATCATGATAGTCATCCCAGATATACACTATTTTCATTAAATGACTCTGAATAGAGATCCATGAAAACTGGAAGTGATGTACTGTATTGTCTGTAAGAACTCTTTAAGAAAAGCTGAGGAAGTGCCTGGATGCAATTTAATTATTTTACTGTGGAAATGCATTAATTAAAAACATAGTTCAGTTGGCATTCTTCTTTTGCCCATACTGACTTATTCATATTTTCCTTAAGAATATAGTGGTATTCCTGAAGCACTGTTTTCTTAGTGCATATTAGTTATACAGAATGGTGGGTTTCATTGTGGCATTTTCATAAATGTATATTTATATTTTCATCAGTTCCATTCCTTACTACTCTACTCTTATCCTCCACCTCAATACCATTTCCTCTTCTTAACAGTATCCTTTGAAGCACTCCTTGTGAAACTGGATTTATGAAAGCAGTATTGTCTCAATTATGACAGGGTTTGATTTTCTTGGTAAATTTACCAATTTATTGTGTTTTGTAATCAAACTATTGAAGTCAAAGAAATCTTCTTAGTGGTTGTTCAAATGACTAGCCATATTTCTCTAGGAACATAGTGTTCTGCAAATTTCTCATATTTCTCCAGGAACATAGTGTTCTGTAAATTTCTCATTCACTAAGTATAAATGCATGATTTTAATAACTGCAGGCAAATTCAAGTATCCAGCAGTACTTCTCTGACAGTGTGATGGATTATGAAATCCCACTATTAGAGAGCTTGTTCTCTAAGATTAGACAAGTACTTTCTTTGCAGTCTGATTTAAACAGAAGTATATTTTATTACTTTTGAAAATATAATTTATTATATTTTATATTTATTTAAATATAATTTATTCCTCCTGAAAAAAAAATTCCAGGTCCAATATTAAAATCTAGATAACAGGGAAACGAGAATATTAAAATAGTGGTGATATTCTTAAATGAGTTAGCTGCTATCCGAATATAAATGGCAATTTAATTAAGTTAAGCAGTATTCTAGTCCCATCAAAGGACATGGAACAGCATGCAGCATGGTCTTTATTTGTAAGATTTTTGTGCTCTGCCTGGAAGGATGAAGCATAGACACACACAAATATAACTAACATTAGCAAGTACTGAATAGTAAGTTATTGAGAACTTACTACACATTATGTGATATGCTAAATATCTTTCTTGGGTCATCTCATTCAGTCATCAACAGATTCCTGTGAAATGGAATGACATATAAAAAACAAATACATGGAGAACTTAGGAAACATTTCCAAAGACATACGACCCACAAATATTGTGAGAGAGTCAAACTCTGGGTAGTTTGACTTCAGTCTGCTTTCTTAACCTCTCTGCAAACCTGAACCCATGAAGGGGTATAGTTCAGACAAAAGTTGCTATAGGGGTCAGAAGAGGCAAGAGGCTGTTTCCTCTATTATGGAGGAGAGGAAATTTAACTCTTCTCAGCAGGGTGTACCACAATCAAGTGAAGACATATAAGGAAGATATTTTTGGAGAAGATCATCTTGAATGAGGCATTAATATATAAAATAAATGTTGATAAAGGAGATAATGTTTATGTTGATTTTTAAAGATTTATTTTTTAGACTACTAGGTATTCTTTCCTTGTTGATCTGCCTCTGGGTATAACTTTTCAACTTTCCAGTTGAAACAAACTACCACATGGTGCCATAAGGAAGACTGAACAATTGCAACGAGGAAAAAAATAAAAACCACAAAACCTTCATCTTAATAGAGGAATAGAGGAACTGTGTGAAGTACTTCACATGAATTTTTTTTTTTCTGAATCTTCAATTCCATTTCTTGTAATTAGATGAGCTGGATGATAGAAATATCACACACATACCCACATACATCAAACACACATCAACTTAAAAGAAAAATGATTGATCTTGTGGGAAACTAAGAGAAATCTTCAGAGATCAGAAACAGAGAGAACTTTGGTATCCAGAGAGGTGTCTGCCACTCCTTGGCGACCCTTAGATGTCCATAAGCTACATGTGTGAAGGTGAAGGACAGATCTTTGGCCTTAGTAAGGCAGGAATTGGATAGAGATGATCTCCTGTAAAGCTGCTGCCCCCCGTGGGTACACTGTCAGCCAGAGAATGGCAAAATGAGGAATGAAAAGCCTATCTCTCAGAATTCAGAACTGTATCTATTTGTGATTCTAGACCTTGTTTCTGAATGAAGAGGGGGGGAAAAAAGAAAAAAAAAATTAAAAGCCCTCTTATTCATCTGGAACTGGGAATTACATTGTTGACAGAAGCAAATACAAACCTGCACTGGAGGAATGAGTTTGATTTTTTAAAAAAAGTTTTAATTATGAAATAATTCAAGCATAGGTATCAGTAGCATAATACAATTACATCCATAAATCCACCAGTTAGGTTCTTCAAATTGTCAGAATTTTGACAAACTTACTTTTCTTTTGCCTCTTGTCTCTTTGCCCTTACATTTTCTATCTTATTATCTGACCATTTAAATGTAAGTTTTAGATTATCCATGATAATTTACCCATAATATTTTATCATGCATCTCCAAAAAAATCTTCATATGTCACACTATTACATTCATCAGACCTAAGATAATTAAATACTACTAATGTCTATGTTTGGATTTCTATAGGTAATGCTAAATCATTTTTTAATCATCATTGTTTTTGATAATGAGGGCTCTATCATAGTTTATATGTATATGTATATGTACACTGTAGGTATATGTGTATTCAAATTGGTTGTAAACACTAGTTAGGTATGGTTTAAACTTTTTGGGCAGCAAGAATTGCTTCTGTTGCATATTTCATCTCAGCAAGAGGTATAGAAACTGGGATGTTGTGCTGTTAGTAAAGCTGGGGTTAATCTGGCAATCTGATGTGATCAGATTTCTTTATAAATATACTTATTTATATGCTTATTTGTTTTTTATATACTTTTATTTATTTTCAAGGGTTTCCTTTCTGTATAGCATAAGACTTTGATAAACTTGTTCTTTCCTTTCTCCAGATTCAAAATTAGTTTTGCCTTTTTCATTGACAAGTTATCGTTAGGGTGATATTTTGCCCCCAATTGAATGTCTTATTTCCAAATAACCCTCACTTACTAATATTAGCATTAGATAATGATATTAGTTGAATAATTTTATTGAGAGTTGATACTCATTAGCTGACATATAGCATCTGTTAGCCTATATTCTGTAATGATGACTTTTCTTTTACCAACTGGGAATGAACTACAGTAACTTTGAAGTATTCCCCTCAATTGCCAACTTTCAGAGAAAGTTACTGTCATGTTAGTCATCTCCAGTAAAGATAAATGAGAATTGAGTCTTTCCCCTATCTCCTCTCTCTTTCTCCCTCTCTCCCCCTCTCTGTCTTTCTTGAACATCACTATGGATTCATTTTACAAGAGTTTATTCCATGACTTATAATAAATTAGTATTATTACTATTATTTTGAAGGTCACATTTTCCCAAGCTATCATCTGTATCATTTTTATATGCTTTTGTTTCTTTTTCAGAATTTCCTTCTTGTATAGCACAAGATGTTCTGGGATAAATTTGTTCTTTAACTTCTCCAGATTTGAAATTAGACACATGTCCTGTGAAACATGGGAGCCACAGAATAATGTACTTTAGATAGAAAATTCCCTTGGAAATCTTTTTACCAGTAAATGGGCACACAATTTAAAAAGAACACAAAATATATGGTGTTACAAATATCACCAGATACAGCAGAAAAACAAACTCTAGTATTAGACTTTCAAGACTATGAATATTACAATTATCATATTCAGAAAAACAAATATGTTTATTATACCCATAGACATAAAAAAAAAGAATTGTTGGGGGCTATGCCATGCGGACTGCGCCGGGATGGCGCCTGGCAGCCAGCCAGAGGTTGCTTTGACCACATGGGTGGTGAGGAGGTTGATTAACATAAGCACACCCAGGTGATTTGTCTTTGACCGTATCCAATTAAGTCCACCCACACAACGTGTGCACAGGTGTTCCCCAGTGCTCCTGATCGTGCCTGCTTGTTTTGACCTTTACCACCATTGGGCAGCTAGCTCCTCACCTAATCTTTGCATAATTGGCGTCAGCCCTACCCTTCACCTCCTGGAGGGGATATAAGCCGGCTCTCCTCGAGCGCCGGGGTTTGAGGTTCGAGGCCCCAGGTTCGAGTTTGGAGGTTCCAGGTTCGAGGTTCCAGTTCCCGGGTTTCCTGATTCGTCAATAAACCATTCCAAATTCAAGAGCCTCGCTACTCTTTTGTCCCCCATGTCAAATTGACTCCATTGGATGGCGTCAAAGAGTATTGATGGTTTAGCAAAGAATTTTAACAAAGAATTTAAAAAAAGATTAGCAAAAGTAACCTGGAAAAACTGAAAAAAATCATTAACTAGAACTTCTTGAAATAAAAATATATGTAATATTGAAATTAAAAGTACACATAGGAGAGTGGCTTGGGAGGTTGAGGCAGGAGGATCATGAGTTCAAAGTCAGTCTCAGCAACTTAGTGAGTTACTAAGCAACTTATTGAGACCCTATCACAAAATAAACTATATATATATATATAACTATATATATATATATATGTATATGGATGAGGATGTGGCTCAGTGGTTAAGCTCTCCTGGGTTCAATCCCTGGCATCAAACTCATGTGCACACACACACACACACACACACACATATACACACACAAAGTACACATAGTAGAAAAGCTTCTTGTCATTGACCTTGGCAATGATTTCTTGGGGATCATACCAAAAGCACAGGTTACAAAAGCAAAAAGAAAATAAACAAGACTACATCAAATTAAAAGCCTTCAGTGTAGGAAACTATCAACCAAAGGAAATGTTAACTTGCAGTTTGGGAAAAAAATATTTGCACACCATAATCACATAAGGAATTAATGTTCAAAATTCATAAAGAACTCATATAACTTAATAACCAAAAGCATGGAACCCAGTTAATAATGGGCACAGGACTTGAATAGACATTTCCTCAAAGATGATACAAAAATGGCCAACAGGTATGTGAAAAGGTGTTTAAAATCATGAATCATCAGGCAAATGCAAACCAAAATCCCTAGTTAAAGCCACCTTACACTTGTTAGGATAGCTGTTATCAAAACAACACAGCATTTGATTACAATAAAAAAAAAAAAAAAAAAAAAACAGCAAGTGCTGCTGAGTCTGTGAAGAAAAGGAAACCCTTGTACCTTGTTGGTGGGAATGTAGTTGATGCAGACATTATGGGAAAATAGTATGGATGACCTTAGAGAAATTAAAAATAGAACTTCCATATGACTCACCAATCATGCTTTGGGGTATATACCCAAGGAAAACAAAATCACCAACTCAAAGATATCTGTATTCCCATGTTCATTGTAGCATTGTTCACAATAGCTAAGATATGGAGACTTTTCATCATTGGATGAATAGCTAAAGCAACTGGCATACTATTCAGCATTAAAAGAAGGAATAGAACCTGCTGTATACCCCAGTATGGATGGAACTGGAGGATATTATACTAAGTGAAGTAAGCCAGACAGAAAAAGAAATTGCATGTTATCACTTATATGTGAAATCTAAAAAGTTGTCAAATGTATAAATGGAAATAAAACAGTGGTTAATAGGGTGGGGGCAGGAAATAGGAAGATGTGGTTCAAAGGAAATGAAGTAGCAAATTTATAGGAAGGACAGGTTGAAAGATCTAGTGTAGCCCAAGAACTGTATTTAATAATAGTGTATTGTATTCAGAAATATTTTCCAAAACAGTAGATTATAACTGCTTTTGCTACAGGGGAGAAAAATAGGTAACTATGTGAATCAATGAATATGTTAATTTGTTCCAGCAGAGTAACCATTTCAATCTGCATGTTACCACACCATGTTGTATACCTTAAATATATACAATAAATTTTAGTTTTTTTTTTTTTAAAATATAGAATTGGCTTCAATAGTAGATTTAACACAGCTAAGAGAATTAGTGAACTAATCTCTGCAAAATTGTACAGAATATAATACAGATGACAAAAGTTTTAGAAAGAGTAAAAAACCTTAATATACATTTAATCAGGCTGTAAGGTGAGAGTAGAGAGTAGAATAAAGGCAAGAGTCAAAGATATAAAGGTGAAGAGGTTTCTGGAAATACTGAAAACATGGATATTGATATTCATGAGATCTAACAAAAGATAAATTCATACCTAGACATACTGCAGTGAAATTGCACAATAACAAGGACATATTGAAGAAGCAACTCAACATAAAATAGAGATTACCTACGAAGGAACAAAATTTAACAGCTAACTTTTGTATAGAAATAATGGAAGGCCGGGGGGAGGGGTTAGCGTTAGGGTTAGGGTTAGGTTTAGGGTTAGGGTTAGGGAGGGGGGCAAGAATGGAGGAAGGAAGGACTGTATAGAGAGAAAAGAGGGGTGGGTGGGGTTGGGGGGGAAAGGGGAAAAATGTCAGAATGAATCAAACAACATTGCCCTGTGTAAATTTATGATTACATGAATGGTATGCCTTTACTCATGTACAGAGAATCAAAATGTATCCCATTTGTTTACAATAAAAAAAAAAAAGAAATATTGGAAGGCAGGAGTTACCAAAATGATATCTTCATATTTCTGAGAGACAGTAATTGTCAGAATAAAAGTATATCTTAGCAAAAATTATTTTTCACAAACTTGAGCAAAATAAAAGCCTTCTCAGACTACAAAAATTGAGAAATGTTTACTAACTGATGAATCATCATTAAACTTTTAATGAAAGTAATTTAGAAAGAAGAAAAAAGAAAGAGTTGAAACAAGCTTAGAGATGCAAAAAGTAATTATCAAAGAACATCAAATGAGTACATGTAAAATAAAAGTCACTGAATATGCAAAACAATAATTTTGTATAATTTGTAAAATTATAAATAAGAATTAATATACTAGACAAAGTAGCATGGAAAGTTGAAGGACAGAGATAGGAGTTGAACCATTCTGTTATCTCTTCATTCCTTTGATTAAATTTACATTTTTCTAGGTTAAATATATATGCCATAATTTCCAGTGAAATCATGAAAGAGTACAAGGTCTATAACTTCCACATACTTACACTGGATCTGTAGGGGTGACCAGAAGTTAATCTGGGGAGCATGAGCAGGTTGCAATCTTTGTCTGTATAGAAGCATTTTTATTAAAAGTTTAAATTTAGTCAAAATGCAGTCTGTAAAAATAAAAAGAAAGTAAATTAAAAAATTTTTAAAAAGACAAAGTTTATTTTTTAGTATTCCTGAAATTTAAAAACTCTGAAAATCATTAATCTTACTGATTATACTGTTTATGAAACTAGTCAATATTATACATAACTTTAAAGTAGTTACTATTGTATACAATTTGACATACTTAATTTTGTAGTTTACAATAAATATTATACATCTTTATACATTTAAACTACATAACATTCCATATTATATAATACTAGAGAGGTGATGAAAATTATCTGTAATTTCTTCATTTAGAGATTGTCAACAATTTGATGCACCTTGTTCAAAAACATTTTTTCCTATTTTATCATTTGTTATATGCTAAATGTAAAATTATTTTAATACATTTATACATATACTATATATTAATATATTATATTACCTACCTAATCACCATTATATCTAAGTTCCTAGGAATCAGTTGTGTCATTTAGTCTTTAAGAGACCAGTAAGATTAGACTGGTTTCCATACATTATGGGACTTCCCGTATGATTTCTCCAAGATGACTGAATTTGGGGTACATGAACACATCTGATTATCTTTTTATGAGAATTATCTTAATATGGTATTACTCGATGAATATTGGGAATGTTTTTAAAGCTTCTGATTATAAGATTATCATAAAGGTCTCCTTAATTCATACCTCAGAGTACATTGGGGATGTATATTTCATCTACCAACATTAGGTTCTGTTGTACAAATACAACTTTTTTTTCCTATCAGATTTGTCTAAGTAAACATTTAAACTGATTTTATTTTCTTTCCTAAATCATATACTGACTAGGAGGGCAAGGAGGATGACAAAGGAAGAATATTTTCTGGTATTTTTCTGGTATTTTGCATATCTGGCCTTTCTCTAAGAACAAAAATAAAATAGCAATATGCCTATGTGGCTAAAAATATCCGACCTGAAAATAAAGCCTTTTTAGAAGCAGTGATGTGACACAATGCCTGTGATTTACTTTGGAATTATGCCCATAACTCCCATTAGTAATAATGAAAGTTAATGACATGCCTTATGGAATCAGACAATGGTCTGCAATATTTGTAACTACTTGCTGGGGTAGAAGCTATTCTGTATTGTCAGTGGGTGTCAGTTTGTAATTACAAATTGCACAAACACTATGCACGGTATGTATTTTGCCAACAAGGATTAACTTGGCATCTAGAAAAATGCTTCATTTTCAGCATCCAAGAAAAACAAAATCTGTGCCTTTTTAAGTAACAAGGTTTGAAGAGTAAGCACTCGTGAAATATAATTTATAGCTTTCACATTTAATAGGGAAAATGTGAGTTTGGATTTTTAAAGTCTAAGTGATCATTTACTGACATTAGTCCACAAATGAGTTAAGAGTGCCTTTTCAGTTAAAAAAAGAGGTGGTAGGTAATACAACTTTGAATGTCACTCGTAATTTGGGTGTATGTATTCATTTAGCTAATTGTCTAAGGATTTGGAGATTGATAAAATAAACACTTAAAATAGTCTCCATCATGGTTTGGGGAATAACTGTTTCCTTTTTTTTTTATTTGTTCTTTCTAGGTGTACATGACAGTAGACTGTATTTTGACTTATCCTATGTATGTATACTTATTCTACGTGTATATACATAGAATAAGTGTAACTTGTTCCAATTAGGATCCTATTATTGTGAAGGTACATGATGTGGAGTTACATTGGTTGTGTATTCATATAGAAGGATAGGAAGGTTATATCTGATTCATTCTACTGTCTTTTCTATTCCCATCTCCCCTCCATTCCTTTCATTCACTTTTGTCTAATCCAATGAACTTCTGTTTTTCCCCTCCCTTGTTGTGGGTTAGCATCCACATATCAAGAGAACATTCTGCCTTTGTTCTTTGGGGGCTGGCTTATTTCATTTAGTGTGATATTCTCTAGTTCCATCAATTTACTGGAAAATGCCATAATAGCATTCTTTTTTATGGCTGAGTAATTTCTATTGTGTATCTACACCACATTCTTTATCCATTCATCTGTTGTAGGGCATCTAGATTGGTTCCATAGCTTGGCTATTGTGAATTGAGCTAGTAAACACTGAAATGACTGCGTCACTGTAGTATGCTGATTTTAAGTCCTTTGGGTATAAACTGAGGAGTGGAATAAAAATCACATACAAAAACATATTAAAAAGATAGTGTACCATGATCAAGTGGGGTTCATTCCAAAGATGCAAGCCTGGTTCAACATTTGGAAATCAATAAATATAATCCATCACATCAATACACAAAAAGACAAAAATACATGATTATCTCAATAGATGTAGAAAAGCATTTGACAAAATTCAGCATCCCTTCATGCTCGAAACACTAGAAAACTAGGGATAGTAGGAACATATCTTAACATTGTAAAAGCTATGTATGCTAAACTCAAGACCAACATCATTGTAAATGGAGAAAAATGGAAAGCATTCCCTTTAAAAACTGGAGCAAGACAGGAATGCCCTCTTTCACCACTTCTATTCGACATTGTCCTTGAAACTCTAGCCAGAGCAATTGGACACAAGGAAGAAATTAAAGGGATACAAATAGGAAAAGAAGAGCTCAAACTATTACTATTGGCCAATGACATGATTCTATATTTAGAAAACCTAAGAAACTACACCAGAAAACTTCTGGAACTCATAAATGAATTCAGCAAAGTAGCAGGATATTAAATTAACACCGATTAATCAGTTGCATTCCTCTGTAGCAATGATGAATCAGCTGAAAGAGATATCAGGAAAACGATCCCATTTACAATAGCCTAGAAAAAAAACTGTTTCATGATGGCTCCTCATGTTATATTTGGTAAAAGGTACTAAGTAGTTTGGAAAAATGGAGTAAAATATGCACAATTTCCAAGAGGCTATGTAGATGTAATTCACCCTTGTCTCCTTTGCCCTTCTCTTCAGTCATTCTTCTCCAGAAGCTCAGTCTCCCAAACACTGAATCCCTTTCCACTTCAAGGCCTTCATACATGCATTTCTTTTTTTCATTCTCCTATAATCTGCTTCCTTGAGCAAAGCAATTTTTTTGTGATTTTTAAAAAAGTAACCAATATAATTCATATTAAGAGAAAATAAAATCCTATGATTATAATAGATTCAGAAAAAAGCATTTCATAAAATTTAATATCATTTAAATATTCATGAATGAATTTGCTAAGGATCGACCAAAACATGTGCTTTTCTTAAGTGAAAGAAAAATCACTGCTATTTTAAATGTTATCAATTTTTCCTAAATCAAGCTCTATAATTGTATATCAAAATTTGCTATGGATTTGATTATTGATTCTGATAAAATTATTCATTCTGATTATTGAATATTCATTATTATAAAAACTATAAGGCAACCAAGAACAAAAAAAATTTCCATTTTGGAAAAAGAAATCTTAAAAAATTAAAGCATATATAGTATTTAATGAAAGTAGTTCGATTTTTTTTCCTCTTGATGAACAAAAACAAGTGTAGGATATATTTTATATCTACTACCTTTCAGTAAAGGAAAGGTGTTCTGATTAAGTATATTTAGGAATTTTTAAGCTTTGTTACTGCTTTATAGTTATACATAATGGGGGGTTCATTTTAACATAATCATATATACATGGAATATAATTTGCTCCACTTTAGTTCCCTGCACTTCCTCTTTCCCTCCTCTTCCCTCCTACTGCTTCCCTTTCTCTACTCTATTGGTCTTTTTTGTATTCATTTATAGTTTTTTTTTTATTGGTGCTTTATAGATATACATGAAGGTGAAATTTGCTGTTATAGTCACATAAGTACATAATAGTATAGTTTTGTTTTCCTTATTCCACCATTTTTCCATCCCACCTCCCTATTTTTCCTCTACTCCACTTATCTCCCTTCTATTTTCATGGGAAATCCCCTCCCTTTTCCCCTTATTTTGCTCTAGCTTCCATATATGAAAGGAAACATTTGACTGTTGACTTTCTGAGTCTGGCTTACTTAGCACGATGTTCTCCAGTTCCATCCATTACCAGCAAATGCCTATTTAATTTTTTCTGACTCAGTAAAACTCTGTGTGTGTGTAAAATTTTCTTAATCCATTCATCTGTTGACTGGCACTTGGGTTGGTTCCATAACTTGGCTGTTGTGAATCACACTGCTATAAACATCGATGTGCCTGTATCACTATAGCATGCTAATTTTAGACCTTTGGGATAAATACCAAGGAGTGGGATAGCTGGATCATATGATGGTTCTATTCCTCTGCTCTTTCTCTTTGCACTTTTTTCTCTTCCTTCCTAAACTTGGCCACAACCTAGAATTTTGTATTCATCTTCCCATTTGCTTATGCAGTCTGTACTTCTTGCATGGGATGAAAAAATCCATAATTTCAGAAAACACAAACTTTTAAACCATGTTTCTATTTCTTGCCATAGTGCTGGTCACATAGCAGATGCTCAATAAATATTTTGTTGACTCAGTGTAAAAATGAATGACCAAATGCATATATTAGAAATATGTAATTTGGGGGTTCATTCTAGTCACTTTTTATTGAGCTTTGTTTAAATATGACATTTTGCATCTTTGACTTTTGTATTTAAAATGAGGTAATAACATTTTTGTTCCAGCAGATGGAAGTATGAAACTAAAAGAATGCTGAGCATAACTATACGTTTTATTATTGCTTATTCTTTTTTGTTTATATACCTTATCATAAAATTTCATACTTAGTTCCAAAGATTTGTTTCTTATCTAAAAGTGCCATATGCTCACATTCGTAACTAATTTAAAGTTAACTTTATATTTTGCATTTTGAAAGTGTTATGACATTTTACTTTAAAATAAGAAATATAAATTTATGGTTAAGTTATTCTAAAATATGCTTATTGAATATTCCAATTTAAATGTTGAACACATTAGTTTTACAACCTTATTTTTTATTAACTGATACTTTTGTAAGTACTGTAAAGATGTGGTATATTTACAAAATATTTTGCTATACAATGATAAAGCTTGATTTAGGAAAATTTGATAATATTTAGAATAGCAATGATATTTTCTTTCACTTAACAAAGCACATGTTTTGGTCAATCTGTAGCAAACTGTATGCTTTTTATTTGTACATTTTATCCTAATAGAAAGGCTCTATTTCCTATAAAACATTTGATTAATTCTGTAGTAAATTAAGGCTATAAATTATATTGATTTATTCAAGTGACAATGATATTTAAGTTCATTTTAATATACTGTGATTTTGTAATTCCCTTAAGTTTCCTGTTTTATTTTGAATTTTTCCTGTTTTGTTTCATTTTGGATAAAATTACCTTCATAGAAATGAGTTATTTTTATGTGACATTTATTACTTCTGTCATTATTATTTTTTATGTTTTCAAGTTGGACTGATAATTCCTATAGGTTTACTGACATTTAATGGACACATTCTCTACTGTAAAGTCCATTAGGGTATGGACTGTGCCGTAAAGCCCATGGCAGTGTTCACTGCCGAGCTGGTGCCCAGTGAATATTTATTTATTTTAAAAGATGAAGGGACAAAGTGAACTGATATTTCCTTTCAGTAGCAGAGAAGAACCAGATTGAGTGTTCTTGGTTTCTTTGGTATCATCTATATCATTTGTATGATACATGAATTTATATAATGTGTAGTTTTGACTCTTTGATTCTGGAATTTCATCCTCACATATGGAGTTAACAACATGAGATACTAGGAAATTAAATGATTTGCCCAAGTTGTTAATCTAAATAGTGGTAGATTCTGGATTAAGGGCCATAAAGTAACTTCTATAAAAATGTAAATATTGCTCATCTTTGTGTGCTTAGAAAAGTTGTGGAGTATTTTTCAAGAATTTAAAATGTTTTCTTTTTGGTGTTTGGCAAGAATCCATTCTTCTTTATGTTTAGTTTTAAGAAATTAAATGAGTTTAGGGATTCAAACTTCTCAATTATGTGCAAGTCTGTCACCATAATGGTAAGTTAGAATTTATGACACAGATTTATGAGATTTGTGTAGGGATGAGGGATTTTTAAAAACAATATTATTTGTAATGCTGGGATTTAGAGTGTTCTTTGTTTTTTAGGTAACTAGTTTGTTTTTATTATAAAACTAAGTTTACTAGAATAGAAAGTTGACTAAATTTTAAGGAAACTTTTCAGAAAAATACTTGTGAGTGATTTTCAACCCAATCTTGATGAATTTTAATATACTTGATAAAGTTCTCTCTTCCTAATTCTGAGCAAACTTAAATAGGTAAACTATATGTTATAAGAATTGCGAATTTATTTTCCTTGTCAAACATGAGTGATATTTTAAAAGTACATTCTAGAAACAAATCTCTGCAAGACTGAAATTGTTTAAAAATTATTATGTTATAGACTTATTCATGTCTGTTAGTACATACTACCCATGTATCCCATTCTGTAGCTTTTAGCAATGTGGTATAGTGGAAAGTTTCTTTAGCACTCTAAAACCAGGTTTCGGATCCCAATGGAGCTCCCTGTCTTGATCAGGTTGAGTATATCTATAAATCGAATTTAAGAATATCTACTTTGTAGGGTCTTATTGCAGAGTCATATAAACTATGCCAAAAGTTTAGAGCACTAAGTGGCAATATGCTTGATAAACACTAGTTATTATTAACAGTCTTCACAAGTTTTGATATCTTTCTTCTGAATTATTCTTTTCTTACAGTTTGGGAATGCCCATATATTTGAGATAATTATGATATTGATTTACTTTTTGAATATTAATAGTGACAGATATTTTCTCAACTTGATGACCAACTCCCTTGACAATCATATGAGTACAGATTTAGAAGTAAACAAAGCTGATTAAAAGAATATTGAGTAAAAGAAGTATCTGGGAAAATCTCTGTAACTCTTCAATCTGTAAATCAGTGTTGGTGTGTGATTCTACCTGATCATATTTGGGAGTAGATTTTAAAAATTCCATTAAATAAAGAAAACTACTTTTCTAAACATTTATTCTAAATTAATTTCAAAACTAATAATGGGTCCTGAGAAGTGAAGCTAGTTTCATTTTTCTAGACTATGTCATTCATAAAAATTTCAGAGATCAGTTAATATTATGCACAGAATATGAACTTTGAAATCACTATGGTAAGCAATGATTACTTTCACCAATTATCTTGCTTGTAATTGCAGATTGCATAATTGCTGCACAGATCCTTCAATGGCAACATGTGTTGTATTTATGTCTTCATTGGCTACACTTCATTGTGTCTAGACAGTTTGATAGGCTTTACATTCAAGTTGATGAGTGAGGCAATTACTGGTCAACATGTCTTATAGGTTCTACATTTGGCTTACCCATTTATAATTTTTCTTTAAAAAATCATGGTCTGCAGAAATAACTAGAGTAACCTGATTTGAAACCTGGATCTAATGCTTGCCAGCTATGTGACCTGGGAAATTCTTTAGTGTCTGTGAATTTTAGTTTCTCATCTGTAATATTTTAATAATGATTAACAGAATATATATTACTTGCTTATAATTTGACAAAAATCAATGAAATTGATGAAGGGAACAGGTACTTTCATATATGGTTGGTGACAGTATTCATTATTAAAACATGTTCAGATCAATTTGGCATTTACCTGTTACATATTAAAGGGTATATTCTCTGTGATTTACCAGTATCTTTCTTGAGATTTATTTTACAGAATCCAATAGTATAAAATGATATTATATACAAAAAGCATTCTTTATAACAACTAACTTTTTAAATACTTAAATATCCATTAGGGAAAAGTAAATGAATAATGGAGTAGTCATGCAGTATGAATATAACTGCACTAAAATGAAAAGATTTCTGAAACATTTGAACATAAAATTAAATGAAAAATAAAACAAAATCAAAATACAAAGAATGAGGAAAGTATTATATGTAAAATGTGAGAATACAAAGGTAATTAACATATAATTGCATATTGTGTGTTAATGAATGTAAACTGTAAGTCTTATGTACCATTGAAGAGCAATAAAATGATACATATCTAATTATTGATGGGGTTTCATTCTGGTGAGAAAGTGATAAGATATCTGTAGATCAGGAATTTGTATATTTTATTCATATTTAATGTATGAATCAAAATACTAAAAATAAAACAAATTACAAATTTTTAAAAATGTACATAATAATGACCTTTTCCCATTATTATTAGTCCCATTCCTTTTCTTGAGATTCTCACCTAAAATGGAAAAGGACAGGATACTCTAGAGTATAACTTAATTCTGTGGTGGCTTCAGCGTTTTCTCGAGGATGTCTTCCCATGTTCACCCGCCAGAGCTGAGGATGACTGCTTTAATAAGGGATGACAGACAGATGGGGGTACGGATCCTGTGCTATAGGTGATACTTCTCAAAGACGAGGAGAAGGGGACCTATATAAGTAAAACATAACATACAGGGGAAAGGCAGGGGAAAAATACAAAAAGAAGAAAAAAAAATCAATGTAAGGTGGGGGAAAGTCAGGGGAGTGTGATACTATTTGTCTGGAATAGGTCAAATTTTAAGAAGGAAGGGAATGATGAATCATGTCAAAACCTGCAGGAAGTTAAATACAGTAAGGCTCGGAAAAGTTTGTGTTTAGTTTGAATTTTTCAAGCACTAAGCAATGCTTGTTGACTTTGGTGATAGCAGTTACAATGGAGGTGGCAGGAGGGGAAGGATCTAGTCCAAAATAAATTGATGAGCAGGAGGTGAGAGAACAGATATTGTTGCCAACTCTTTTTCAAGACATTTGGCCAAAGCTGGGAGGAAGAAAGAAAAGAGAAAGAAGGTCTGCCCTACACTTTGTTGTGTCTCTCTAATTTTTAGGCAATATAAAAAGATAACTATCCAAAGTCATCTTTTTTTTTTTCTGGTTCCAGGATTGAACCCAGAGGAGGTAACCACTGAGCCACATCCCCAATCTTTTTGCTATTTTATTTAGAGACAGGGTCTCACTGAGTTGCTTAGGGTCTCGCTAAGTTGCTGGGGCTGGCTTCAAATTTGCCATCCCACTGTCTCAGCTTCCCAAGCTGCTGGAATTACAGGCATGTGCCATTGTACCAGGCCCAAAGTCGTCATTTCTGATAGACATCTCAGCTTCAAGTGATTGACAAGAAAACAAATCAATTCCATTCTTTAGATATATAGTTTGCAATTAGTTTTTCTTGAAAGATTTCCAAAAATGTCATATTGCTCTAATTTTGACACTTTTCTTGCTGCTTGACTGAGATTTTGGATGGTTAAAAGGGATGTTTAGGAACCTTACCAATTTCCCAGTGTGCATTTATTGTGTCTGTGATTTATGGCATAAATTTTGGACTGTTCTTCTCCACTCCTTCCATGTCTTATCAAAATTTCTAATATTCTTTGTCATTCTCCCTTGGTTTATAATTAGTGAATTTTGGCTTTGCTTGTGACTTTTCTCTCCGACTCTATTTCTCCTTCTTATCCCAGAATATTATGCTAGACATAAAAACAATATGAGGGTATGGGAAAAGAAGGTAAGTTTACTCAGAAATGTTGTGTGGTGGATCTCTGGAAAGTTCGAAGCTTGGAGAAAGAAGCTTATAGCCTTATGGTGTAATCCAGAGACTTTTCCTGTAGATTATGTGAAATCGAAAACCAGATTCTTCTAAATACTATTCCCTTTATTTTACAGATGAGTAAACTAACACTATGTGTATGTGTGATATATGTAAATTGAAAAAAATGGGTCATATTCTAAATTGTATATATATCATTGGTTTTACTCAAGTTATTGCTTTGAAACAACTAAGTGGTGCTTTGTGTACTTCCTTGAGACATAGATATAGATAAAACATACTTAAAACATATTTACAGCACAGGGATCATATATTTCACATTAATATTATGTTTAAGTATCAGGTAATGAATCATGTTGCTGCATCAGTGAACTATATTTCTACATTATTTTTTCTGTTTGAAGACTCGACTATAATAAATTTTGACCTTGCAAGAGAGTGAGGAAAATTCTTTATACAATAATCTAGATTTGACCTCTAAAATTTTTAGTGGTTTTTCCTTTCATTTTGTTTTTCATCTGAAGTAACTTTAAACTGAACAGAAAACTTCCCTACATATGTTAGTCATATTTAAAGACAAAAATAACAATATAAATAATACTACATTGGTTATGATACACACACACACACACACACACACACATATGTATATACATGCAAACTGGGTCACTAATTAACAGGTTGGATTTAGTAATGGAATTTCTAGTTAAACAGATATTATGTAAAATGCTGTTTTATTGTATGTTGTCTTTAACATAAGTTATTTAAAATCATTTGTGGAGCTTTTCAGATTATACATAAATGAATGAGGTAAAATTTCATTTCAGCAAGTATTTGTTATGTAGTTTTGAATACCCCTGTGTGAACTGTGTTGCATACATACCATCAGGAACATGTGGGAAAATAATATTTCCCTAGATATAGTCCTGGTGAATTGCAAGGCAAAATGAGAAATGATTGCTTTTTGAAATCCAAATGTCATGCTTCTTGCTAAGTCAGTATTGTTCCACATAGGAAAGCATACCGTTATTATATTTTGGGAAACAACCTTATTTTATAATGTGCATTTGAGTCATTTGGCATTAAGTTAAAAAGCACTGTATTTATTTAGACTTTGGTGAATTTGATGTCTTGAATTGTGGAGGATTGTATTATTTTTAAAAAATCTTTCATACAGCTCAATTAGTATGTATTTCCATGTTTAGTTTTCTTTCTGAATTTTCTATTGTACTATTTTCAAGTGTTCTAGTACCTGTAACATTTTGTGCCAAGAGAAATTTATTTGTTGTGGCCTTTGAAAATATTTGTCAAGCTGACGCCTTCACCAATGACTTCTGGAAGTTTTCCTATATTATGTACCTGGCTCTAGGTGGATATTTTCTTAGAGAAAAATGAAAAGTGCTTTTACGCCTTGACTCAGCTTGCTGACTCTCCTTCATTGCTTCACCTCTCTATGGTTTCCATAGATATTAGCAACAACACTGTACTAAATGTAATTGTCCTGTCATAATAGACACGGAAACATAAAACAGTGATACCAGAGTAACAACATTTGTATGGCACAGATATTTCCTTTTCAAATGCACAGTAGTCCCATTAGTTTATGGGTGTAGCTTCACAAAGTCCCAAAGTTTAGTGGCTAATGTCCCAACTTTAAATGAGGAGAAACAAAGGAGGGAGTAAGATCTAGTAAATCATACTTCCCCAGGACCATAAAGAAGATAAGATGTATATATATTCTTGTATATATGACTTCTTTAAAAAGTCAGGAATCAGAGAGCAATTTCTTTTTCATTTGAAAGCAGAGTTAAAGAGGTGGTGATTGCTCATCATTCTTTGTCAAAAATATTTTTAAAACAAAAATGCATTGAAAGTCAATTTTTGAAAGGCAAAATGGATTTTAAATTGGAATGGAATATTTTGTTATTGGGAGTAGACCAACAAACTGCAAATTAGTAGTCATAATACAAATATTTTTTGAGTGCTATGTGCTGATATTTTTATAAGTACTTTGCATAAGTGAACCAATTTGATCCTTGCAGTCACTCAATGAATTATATAATTCTTACTGTTTTACAGATGAAGAAAACCACACATCATGTGATTCATCCCTTCTCCAAAGTCACACAGCTATAAGGTAGCAAAGCTGGGTTCTATGCCCAAGGAGGCTTGCCTTAGCACCCATAGGCTCCACTCTACTAGCTGCTCTCAAGTTAGGATCACTGATCATGGGTATTAGAACTAGGTTTCAAGAGTGAGTTTTGTATTTCCAACTGAAAGACTTTAGACTTAATGTTTGCTCTAAAAAAAGATCTAATTCCTCTATGAAGTTCAAAAATCTATCCTTTTCATTGACTTAATTATTCAATGTAATAATATAGTACCATAGAGAATATTCATCTTATGCCTGAATGATACAAGATATATCTAATTAAACTTCTTTTTAAAATAATAAAATATGGATTTCTAAATATGTGATTTTATGGCCAAAATTTTCAACTTCTACTCATGTATTTGACTATATGCCTGCTGATGAATAAGCACTTTTTGAAAGATCAGAGTTCCATGAAAATGCAATTAAAAGCATCACTTAGAGGTGTTTCTGCTTTCATTTCTTGGTTGTGTAGACTAGTGACTGACAAAGATCAATAGAGCTTTCTTTCTAATTTTGAAAGCAGATGCTGATACTGCTAGCTCATGATATTTTTTTAAATGACTAATAGTTTTATATATTCAAAGGTTTCAAATTGTAAACTTATGTGCATATTTTGTGGGAGCTGTGAATTGGGTAGATAGTTGAGAGAGTTTTTGCAGAAATGAAGCTGAGGAAAAGTACACTTTAGGTTTTTATATAAAGTAAGCATAGTGCAAATTTGAGATTTATCTAAATCAGGCTAAAATGAATAGCTGACAAAAACCCTCTTTCCTCAGTATCATTAAAATGATGTTCATTTGCATTATTTAGATCACTCTCCAGGGAAAATACAAGAGAGCTCTGTGGCTTCCCACAAAGCTTGGAGGCAGTTAGCTCCGCTGTGTTCACATGCACTCTATCATATGTTTAATTAAACATGATTATTAGTTTCAGGTATTTTATTTTTTCATGAATTTTGGAAAATTTATCACTGATTAGATTGTTTTAGGAATTTTTAAGTCATCCACAGCCTTGTAGAACTCATTCAGTTCACTTTACATATATTCTTACTTATAGTTAGGAAAGTCTGTTCTTTAAAAATGTGTTTCTATTAATCAAACACACAGCCATTTTAATTTAGAGCACTTCAAAAGACTGTGCCAATCCAAACATCAGAAAATGTAATTGATTTCAGAAATGATTTGTGTATTGCTTTAGAGATGTATCCACGTATTGTATGTATGCTTAAACATATTCATGATATTATTCTATCCATGTGCTAGAAATATTTCCTTTCATAGATTTTTATCAGAATTTTTGTATCAAAGTTAACACCAAATTTATTTTGAAATGTCAAGGATTAAGAACTTAGGTTTGAAAAAAATTTCCCCAAACTCAAACCTTAAAAAAGATGAAGATAAAGTATGTCCATATACAGAAATATTGTTCTGTGCACATCACATATCTATGAACTGATTGAAGCCTAAAGAAAGATGAACTACAGAATCATAAAGTAGAAAGAAAAACAAGTAGAAGATAACATATTGCTCCATTTTATAAAACTCCAAATAGAAAAAAAAAAAAAACCTAAGTCATGTTTTGTTTAGCAGTTCACAAATACATGATGAAAGTATGTTTTGAAGAGGAGGCAAGAAGGATGGTAGGCATAAAAATCTGGATAATGCCCCCATGGGGAGGCAAGAACTGAGGTTGAGGGGAAGGTAATGGGAATATTCTAGGATTTAAGTTAATGGCAGGATCACAAGAGTCTTTATTTTTATTTTCTATAACATACATAAACATAAACTATTATTTTGTATGCAATAAATACTGCATAACAGAAAAAGTTAGAAGACAATAATTTTCTGTCAGTTTGTCATTGTATCTGCCTTAGAAGAAACTAGTGAAGTGGAATATTTAGACAACTAAAGTGGTTGCTGTATTCACACTAGAGCAAATAATAGGCTTACTGATTTTTTAAAGGACCAAATCATCCTGTTTTAAAGCTTCATATTTTAATTTTCACTTTTTTTCCCATTTCAATGGGACGACCACTTCAGACTAAATTAAATTACATAAAAGTAAATTTAACAAATATTTGTTGAGTTCACTCACTGCCTTTCAGGTGGTATCCTGGGTGCTGCAGAACTCCCAAAGTAAGACAAATTTCTCTTCTTCGGTAAGTTCAGTAGGAACAAGAGGATAAAATTTGTCTATTATTTTAATTATTACAGATTTTGAAAGCACACAATATTAGATAAACTTAAATTATTGAGAGTAATACACCCTTTAATATATTATAATAAAATGCGAGTAAAACAAAGCTTCATGTAACAATTTACATAAAGATTGAGGGATTGTTTTGTTAATTCTTCAACCATCTCTTTTCTTATTCCATAAGATTATGTATTATTCCATATTTAGGAGCTTCTTCCTCAAGATATTAAGACATTAAGGCAAATGTGTAAGTTCCATGAAATAACTGTAATGTAGTTAATTCCAAAGGAATCTTTGGTTCATGCAGGAGACCTTTGACCTGAATGATATTATAATTTATTTTTATTTAATAAATCTTTCTCCTTATCTAGGAATCAGTTTGGTATGATGGAAAAAAGGAAAAGTTTTAGACAAGTTGTATTTGAATTCCACCTGTTACATGTTTCATTCCATTTTTATGGCTTTAGATAAATTTTTTATTCAGCCACTCCAAACCTCAGTTTCTCCAACTACAAAACGGAGTTGGTAATATTGCTCAGATAGAACTGTGAGGATTAAATTTCATGATGAGTACAAAACACCTAATAAATCTGACCATGGTAGCTTTTATACCTATATATCTAGAGTAGTGCTAGATAGCATTCAAGACCACTTAGAAATAAGGCCTTTAGCACATACAAATTGTATTTTTTTCTTTAATCCACTGACTTAATTTCCTAGTCCTGAAACATTGTACGTGCTGAGTCACTGAATTTTTAAATGAATTAATTATTAAAAGCCGAAAACCAAAGATGTTAGTAGGGAACTTTCTAGTTCAACTACTAGAAAATAACTTTTAAAGAAACTGAGCAGTTATTTTCCTATCCCAAACTGAAAGCTTAGAGACAAGTTATAGAAATGCTAAGTAGTCTACCTCATTTTTATGGTCTGGGAGGGGAATTGGAACAGACAGGAAATGATCCAAGTAGAAGAGGAATTGTCTGGGAAACTTTTCATCTGATTCTGAGTTAGATATTAATGTTGATTTTGTTAGTTAGTTTGATGCCCTGTCTGTAAATTCCAAAACATCAAGGGTATTTATGATCAAATAGAAGGCAACACATGCATTCCAAATGATATTTGGATTAGTTGCAATTTGGTATTTTCTTTCTATTGCTTTCCTCTCTCCAAATGAATCTTTGAAGTTGACTGTAGAAATGTCACCACTACGTGCTGAACACAGTGCAAAGAATATAGTTTACATTTCAGTTTCTTCCCTCAATCATTCTTTTCAACGCTTTCCAAAAAAGAACAAAACTTTCATGAAATACTTTGAATTTGTATAGTTTAATATTTTGCTAATTTAAAAGAAATGTATCTGGATGTCTTTGAAATGCACAATTATATTTAACAGGTTAAATATTATGTATTTTTAAAAAATTTAGTAATATACATGTAATTCCTCTTAAGTGAGCATCTCAATTTTTTAAAAAAAAGTATAGATATTTCAATGACATTAAAGTGGGTTTCAGTTATGAAAAAGTAAAATCTATACCCATGACCTAGTAATCAGAAGCTTGTATGTCCAGAGCACTCTACGTGGAATAATGAAGGAGTATAAGGTTTGTTCCTATCAATCAAATATCTCTATAAGGAACTTGGCTCTGTGTGTGTGTGTTTGTGGGTGTGTATGTGTGTGAGAGAGAGAGAACTAAAAATACATAATATGTACTACGGCTACATATCCTTCACAGAGACTTACATCTTTCTTTTTGAACCTGTTTTCTAGGAGAAAGAAAAGTCTCGATTCATGACTAAGTCATACAGCATAAAAGTTGAATATGTTTTTCTACTCTCTTGCACACTTTAACTAAATTTCAGATATTGTATTAAGTCTTCTTTCCCTATAAGGAAAACAGGGAATTGCTATTCAGGCTCCTGTAAGGTTTAAAGTTTGCATTTTTAACCCATTAAGTACACGTTTCAATTCTGTGAATATTTCAATGAAATTTACAAAGGTGCATTAAAACAGGTTGGAAATCTAGGACTTATTATATAATTTATTAGATTAATAATATTAGTGAATCTTATCATGAATCATTCACCTGTTGTTTTTCTCCAAACAATAGAACTCTAAAAACATAAACTTAAATGTGGTCTGTAAACATTAAATAAATAAATAAATAAATAAAGTTTAAGTTAAAAAAAAAACAAAAAAATAAATATTTATTTTTTACTCAATTCATGTTTTTGTAGGTGTTCCATAAAGGAATGATGGAACATAATGGGTTAGTCCTATGTTATCTCCTGTGGATTATTTACATTGACCTAGCAAAATGACATTTAGATGTCAACCATTGATGCATAATCTATAGATTGTTTAAAATTAACTTTTAAAATATTCATCAGGCCATTGGTTGCATTGATGTTATTCATGATGTTAAGCATCTTACATATGAGGAAATGTACATATATTTAGACTTCTTGAAGTTAGGAGGAAGGAAATCTTTAGGTCATCTTTAGATTCCAAATACAATAATGAGAGAAGAGTTGTTCAGTAGTACACATAGCATTAGTTGCATGGTCTAATAACTTACTGCTCAAAGTGTAGTTCAAGAATCAGCAGCATTGATGTTTTCTTCTATGATACTAGAAATGCAGATTGTCAGTCTCTACTTTTGATCTATTGAATCAGAACCTGCATTTTGATGAGACCTCCAAGTAATTCAAACATATGGAATTTGAGAAACACTGGTCTAATAGATACTCGTAAGTCTTATGGTATGAATTGTTGCTTACTGTACCTAAAAGATCCTCAGAAATCTGTGGTACAGATAGTGTAATGGTGGAATTATAATTAATAACATTAAAATTATACACTCATAAGTTGTACTGAAAACTTGAAAGTTACTTATCAGGGGATATATAGAATTTTTTAAAAAAAATTATGGACTAATAAAATGTGTTCATTTATTCAAAATTGAATATTGGTAAAATTTAAAAAGACGTAAAATAAATTATATAAAAATCAATAGTAACTACATAATATTCATTCCACAATAATTCCATATATGAAAACCAAAATTAAAGCAGGATGCATTTTTTCATTGGGTATTTTACTCAAAATTAAAAGGTTAATCTATATCTAATCTATTGATGTAGCATTCTATGCAAGGAGAGATTGAAAGACTTGATGCAGGTAGAGTGAGTGTTGAAATTATTTCTCACTTTACCTAATTTTATTATTATAGAGCTGAGAATGAGTTGATTGTATATAGAACCAACAGAAATTGTGTGCATAAATAGAACAGTAGACATGGCTAACACTCATGGCGTGTTAACCTTTCTGTGATTTCATACAATTCCTGGCATGATAAAGAGTTTTCCCCAGGTTTTACATGAAAAGTGGGCTCTGCCATGGGTGGAGAAGTGAAGCTTACCCTGAAAGAATGCATTAGGGTGGATGTGATAACACAATCATAAGTTTCTGGTGGTCATGGTTGAAAAACTGCTATAGCACTTCTAATCTTAGTATCTTTTAATACATTCTTTTCTTTAGTGGTTAATAATAAAAAGCAGAAAGTCATGTATTTCCTTATGGAAGCAATCAAACTGATAGAGTAATCTGAGATGTGTTAGAGATGCTGGTGTTTTGAGCCAGGTATGTAGCAATCCTAGTACTTATAAAAGAATGAAAATGATAACAATAGAATAGTGGGCTTTTTCAATGGAACTAGATCATGTTAAATTATGCCTCCAATAAAGATATGCACTGTGGAAATGTTTACAGTGATAATCACATACACTTTTCACTTTTATTTTTTTTTAAGAATAAAGTAAGGCTGTTCTTTTGTGTAGATTCATAGAAACATTAATATTCTGAGATGACAAGTATAATTTTTGAAGACATCTTAAGATCTTCAGTGAAGGGTGGAACAGAGAATGTTTCCTTAATGGTACAGTAATCCCTCATAGTTTAAAGAACCTGAAAGGAAATTGCCTATATATTGTACACTGTTCATTTACATGAATATAGCTATAATAAAATATAGACTTAGACTCAGAAATTTGGCTGTCTTCCCAGCAAAAGGCAAGTATATAAAAACTGAACTTACTCCTCTGTTAAACAGTTGGCCTTCTTCATCAAAGTCATGTACATGTGTCTGTGCATTTTAGCGATAACACATTATCTTTTTATTAAGTCTGGTAAAACAATGTGTTTTGACTCTGGCAATTGAAAGTGTCTACTGTCTTTTCTGGAACAAGTTGAGTAAATTTTCAGGTCACCATATAAGCAATAGTCCCTAGTCTTATTATTAATTTTTTTCCTGGAGTAAACTTTCTGTCTCCTGCCCTTTCTTATTGAATACATTAACACATCCATCTTCATTATCTTTATTTTTAGTCATCTGAATATTTAATAGGACATGTTGTTATACTAAATGGGAGACTTTGAGGGATGATACAGAAATATTGAAGGGAGCTGTTATATTGTAGAAGAAGGAGAACAGGAGTAAAACAAAACTGAACTTAGAACCCAAGCTTGTCACTTACTAACTGTGAAACATCAGAGAAGTTGCTTACCTTAAATCTCAGTTTTCACATCTGAGAAGGGAGGTTAAGTGTTAATAGACTTAAACTGTGGTTTCTGAAAAGGGCTACTCCTAGATGATCAAAAATTATGTTTATCTTACTGTTATAGAAAATAACAAAGAAAATTTGAGAAAATATTTTTTTTTAATTTTTACTAAAATATTACATAGGGTATTTATCTCATGTAGTAAATCCATAACTGCAAAATAGGTCTCCAACTGCTAGTATGTTACACTTTAAGGCAAGCAGCAGCATCGCTTCTGTCAGGTATTGTATAGGTGGAAAAACACATTTTTGACTTTTAAACCTTTGCTTTAGTTATGGGCAATGTGTCCACTTTTAAGTAGACCTTGGGCAATATTTACTTGCTTTCTCTGAGGTGTTGCATATCAAGAGTTGTGATTTTATTCATTGTCTTTTCATTCCTCAAGGAACATTTCAAATTCTTGATTTTATCTATGAAAGAGGCTTATTAATAGGCTGAAGATATTTTTAAAGCTATATGTAAGGAGAGAGAAAATGCTGGTCTTATAGTTATAATGCATATTGACAGTTTTTCTTCATAGAACTCAAACTTAGGAATTGAATCCCTGTGTCTGTTATCCACTATAAAATTATGTGAACAGTTTGAGCTGCAGCCTTTCCAACTTGAAGCTAATCTTCTTTAAACATGAAAATAATTCTTTATTCCTCACAAATAGAGCTATTGTGAATGTTTTGAGGCCCCAAGTGTTTTGAGTTATTAAGATTGTAAAATGAAGCATTTATTGGAATGTGTCTTGTTGTTAAAACAAAAATGCTGGCAATAAAGTTAAAAAAAAGTGCTATGGCAAGTGTTTGTTTAATTGTAGTTAGAGAGAAAACAGTCACTGTTAATGTACGACAGCTTTTAATGACACTTCTGTGTGTGATAAAAGCAAAAAGTACTTTCATTAGTTAAAAAGATGGAAATGGCTTTGGGTCCTACTTATATAAGAGCATTACTTTCTCATGTACTCTGTTTGAACTGCTAGCATATATAATTTTCTTTTGTTAAGCCTGTAATCTGTCAGCTAATCATCCAAGATTTATTACACACCTTTTCTGCTGTATATACTGTGCTAGTTGTTATGCAGAATAAAAAGATCATAGGACAAGGTAAGTGACTTCCTATCACATTGGAGAAGCAATACATTTTCTACATGAAACAGATAGTGATATTAACTGATGTGTGAGTAAGCGATGAAACTAGAGATGCCAAGAAACATTTCCTGAAATATTCTCTGTGACATTATTTCTTTGAAATGTTCTGGGGAAAAACTTTTGGCCTAATGTGTTTGTAAAATATGGCCTAATGTGTGTTTCTTTAAATTGCATGTTATATGCTCTGAAAAGGCCTGTAATGCAGGCCTTTGATAGACCAAATATTCCCTACAATTCAATACTATGCAATAGGAAATAACATTATTGTATCGTCATAGGCTTTTGCATGTGATTATTTTCATTGAAAATATAGTCTATTGTATTCAAAGTTTTCAGTTTCCAATTTACATACGAATTAGTAAATCATATTTTATATACATAGGATGTTCAGTTTCCAGAAAAATATTTTCCTAAAAATCTAAAAGAAAGTTAATTAAGTCAAAGAAGCAAATTGTGGTATTTGATTATGCTATTTTTCATATTTTTTTAGAAAAATAGCACTTCCAGATTAAAATGTTTACAATTATTTTCTGTAGTTTCTCTAAAGAAATGAACACATAAAAATTATAATTTTAAACATAAATGCCTGTTTTAATTTCTACTAACTAAAATTTTCACATCATTTCTTGGTAGGAAAACAAAACTATTGTACATATTAAACTTCATTCAGGTTTTTTTTGTTGTGGTGGTGTTTGGAAGTACTGGGGATCGATCCCAGAGACCAGACATGCTAGGTATCATCCAGTTTTAAGAGACTTTGCATTGTGTTTTAAGAGCAAGTCAACTTACTGAGATTTACTAAAAACACAACTATTGAGACAAATATTTAACTTTATTAATAAATCAACATTCATACAATTTTTCCTGTTTCAACATGTAGTGTTATTTTAGAATCTTTAGTTACAGAAATTGGCCATTTAAATCATTTTCATGAAGACACCCATAGTCTTTTTATTTCTGTTTTTAAATAATATACAGTATTAATTGACAAGATTAAGACTGCTTTCCAAATGATTAAAGTTTCCAAATTACTTTTATTAGAGGTGAAAACATTGGTGAAAATATTAACTTTTTAGATCAGCATTTAAGTAGAGTAGAATTGTTATTTTAAAACAATGAAATAAAGAGGTACTATTTACTTTAAAGCAATTGTTACAAGTAAAATCATTGTCAAGTGTTCTTAATAGTAAATTAGATTTATTCTAAGTTGTGGTTATACATTGGTATAAAATATATACCCCTTCCATCTCTTTTCTGTTTTATGCTTTCCAGAGAGAAGATAGGAAATGACTAAATAGAGTTAAGCTTTATTTTAATTCAAATATAAATGAAAGAAGTTTAATTTCCTGAAAATATGTATTGTTTAGATTTGGTTCATTAAATAAAAAATAAGCCATTTAAAGCAAGACACTATTTTTGTTTAATGAATCTTTAGCAAATAATTAGGACACTTGTATTCATGAATATTTTTAATATCTTTATGGAGATAGTGCCTTCTTAGAAGTTGTATCACCATCATAAGGTTTGTACCTCATATCTCCTTAGCAACCATCAGAAGTTTAGGGCTAAAAGACTCCTTTGAGGAATAATTCTGGAAACTAATTAGGTGCTTTTGCAACAATTTAAACCATAAAGTTAAATTTGCTCTTTTGCAAAAATATCTGTTAGTGCTGATCCCAGGCCTGTGAGTGTCCCCCATTTCATCATTTTGTTTGACTTGTCAACTCCTCTCCCATTTTCTTCCCCTTTCATTTAGATAATCCTTTTAGTATCTTAGACTGAATAGGCCAGGTTTGATGGAATAAGAAAAAAAAAAAAAAAGACAAAAATCTCAGTGGCTTAGCATTTCTCATTCACCCAAGGCTGCTGTGAATCAAAGTGGTTGTCATGTACTGCTGTCCTTAATGTGGTGTCTGTATTGCACGGTCACTTCCATCTGAACTCATGATTTTGCAGTAGCTTCACAGAAGGTCAGTGAGAAAATTATGTGACCCCCCCTTTTTTTTAGAGTTTTATACAGTATTTGGGTTCCCATGACAAACTCATACATGCATGGAAATTGACTTCAGTTCATGATCTCCTTGTTTCCCTCCCCCTATTTCTCTCCTATTCTCCCCCTTCTCATTCTTCTTCCTCTATTAGACTTCCTTTCATTCATCTATTAATTTGTATTTGATTGGTTTTTTGTCTTATCCTATCCTTCCCTCCCTGTTTCCTTTATTTTACTCTACCTTCCTCATATGAGAAAAAACAATCAACTTTTGAGTTTCTGAGTTTGGTTGATTTCACTTAGCATGATATCCTCCATTTCCATCCATTTGCCTGCAAATGCCACAATTTCATTATTTTTTATTGCTGATTAGAATTCCATTGAATATATATAAACCACAATTTCATAATATGTTCATCTATTGATGGGCATCTGGGTTGATTCCATAGTTTATTGTGATTTGTGCTTCTATAAACATTTGTGTGGCTGTGTTGCTGTAATATGCCAATTTTAGATCTTTTGGGAAAATACCAAGGAGTGGAATATCTGGGTCATATGGTGGTTCCAGCCATAGTTTTTTGAGGAATCTCCATACTGCTTTCCAGAGTGGTTGTACCAGTCTGCAGTCCCACTGACAATGTACAGGTGTATTTTTCTCCCCACTGCCTCACCAGCTTTTATTGTTGTTCATATTCTTGATCATTGCCATTCTGACTGGAGTGAGATGAAATCATAATGTAGCTTTGATTTGCATTTCACTGATTGCTAGAAATTTTGAACATTTTTTTCATATATTTGTTGGTCATTTGTGTTTCTTCTTTTGAAAAGGTTCTGTTTAGTTCTTTTGCCCGTTTATTGATTGGGTTATTTGCATTTTTGGTGTTCAGTTTTATTGAGTTCTTTGCATAATCTGAATATTAATCCCCTATTTAAGTGTTAGCTAGCTAAGATTTTTTTCTCCCATTCTGTAGGCTCTCTCTTCACACTTTTAATTGTTTCATTAGCTGTGTAGAAGCTTTTTAGTTTCATGGCATCCCACTTACTGATTCTTGATTTTATTTATTACACTTTAGGGTTCTTGTTAAGGAAGTCAATGCTAGCACCTATATGATGGAGTATTGGCCCTAGGTTTTCTCCTAGCAGATGTAATATTTTTGGTTTAATTTCTAATTCTTTGATCTATTTCAATTTGAGTTTTGTGCAGGGTGAGAGATAGGTGTATAATTTCATTTTTATACATGTAATTATACAGTTTTCCAAGGACCATTTGTTTAAAAGGCTGCCTTTGCTCCAACATATAATTTTGGCACCTTTGTCAAATATCAGCTGGCTATAGGTATGCAGATTTGTTTCCATTAGTCTTTGTGTCTGTTTTGCTGCCAATATCATGCTGTTTTTGTCTGTACAGTTCTGTAGTTAAATTTCAGATAAGGTATTGTGATGGCTCCAGCTTCACTGTTTTTTACTTAGTAGTGCTTTGATATTCTGGGTCTCTAATTCTTCCAAATGAATTTAAGAATTGTTTTTTCTAATTCTGTGAATTACATCTTTGGTATTTTAATGGGGATTTCATTGAATACATATTTTGCTATTGTTAGTGTGGCCCTTTTGACGATATTAATTCTCCCACAACACTTTTTAAGTATTTTTTATGGAACTTCAATTTTCCCATGTATCCTAGAATGGAAATGCTGGTGGTCATTAGTAATATCTAACAAACCTTATTAAATAAAATATTTGTGTATCTTTTCTTGACCTCTGTTCTTCCTCCTGGTGTTCTCCAAGAGTTTCCTTAACCACCTGTTATTTTCATAGGAATTATAATGACTTGGTTATGTTTTCTTCCTTTGGGTGAAATCTTCATGACATTTGTTTTTGAAGTTCATCATTTTATCCATAACTAGCAAATAACAAACAGCTAAATATACATTTGTTAAATTATGAACTAGTAAGTTTCCATGGCTTACAGTCTTCCAATTGGAGTGCTAAGTGATTATGTTGGATCTATGTTGCTTTATTTTTGGATCCCCCATCGTTTCATGTTTGATGTGCATATAGTATGCAATGAGAAAAATTTTAATGTATGAATAATGTATGTATTTAGAACACATTGTGTGATTGATACTGTTTTTAGTAAATCTGTCTTAGGGGATGTCTTTAAGAACAAGTAGGAGAAACTTTTAAGCAATGAGAAATATTTTTTCCATTGACATTTCTGTTAACTTCCTCCCCCACACAATTAAAAATATACTTATTGTAGGTACTGTAATAAAAACTGTTAGATAATTGCTGGAGGAAAAATAAAAGATGGATATTAAAATGTAAATGAGATATGACCTCTGTCCTCATATGGCTATTGAAGAAGTTAGTATGATAAAAGGGATAAGAGTTGGGACTATGGTTTCTGGATCTATTTTCAACAGTAGTTTTGATCCAGGAATATCAGGGAGGATATGGATGAAGGAGCTTTTGATCTGGTTTGTCCCTAAACTCCTGAGCATGATGAAGGGCAGGAAGTCATTTTAAGCTAAGAGAAAAATATAAAAATTCTCTACCTCTACCATATGTACATTGATTAAGTAGCTGTACTAGATATGGTTTGTGCTCATCAGTATTCTCAGATATCATTCTTTTGCAACAAAACTGGAAAACAATATTCCCTAACTATTTTAATGTTAGGAGGAACCATGTGAATACTTCAGGTCAATGGTTTCTATGTGGAAATGATGTTAGTTATTTCTGAGTCAGAATACTAGAGGCAGTATTGAGTTTCCAAACTTCCTTCCTATGTTTTCAATAAATTTGAAGTTTGAGGTTGAGACATACTGTCATAAAATGATAGAAGTTTCATGAGTGTAGGGCCTTGCCAGTATGGATCAAAAGTATTAAAGCATGAGCAAGAAATTATCATTTTTAGTTTTAAATCACTTTCATCTTTAGTTTGATTATTACTCTTGCATAATCCATTCTATCCTAAAAGACACAGACAAAGCTCAAAAGCACTAATATCTAACTGTCTGGTCTATCTATTTCAGGTATATAAATTTCTAAAGAAGTTGGTTGTAGAAAATAAGATATACTCAATTTTATTAATTAAACATTGTGGTCCACTCTTATTCATGCATGCTCTCTTTCCACCTTATATTCATATTATGGAAGGAAGGGAGGGAGGAAGAGAGAAAGAGAGAGAGAGAGAGAGAGAGAGAGAGAAAGGGAAATGGATTCTACTTGATCCTTTTTTTGCTTAACACACCAGGTTCTCTCCCCTTTCTTTTCCCTTTCAATTAGCTAACCACTATTCATCCTTTTTATGTGGTGTGTGTGTGTGTGTGTGTGTGTGTGTGTGTGTGTTTGTGTAAAGATGGGGGGTAGAGAGAGAGAGAGAGAGATCCACATAGTATAATCCCTACAAAGCGTATAATAAGCAGACTGCTGATTATTTGACCAATATTTGATCACCTCACACCACAATATTTTCCAAAATCGTTTCTTCCTAAAATCAGTAAGAATCTTAAGAAGTGAAGGTTCTTGAGTACAGTATAAGACAATTAAGCTGAGTGACAAATTTTGCTGATATGATGCCAAATAAGTAATTTGACATGCTTTTACAAACTATAGTGACATGGATTGACAAAAATAGATGAAAAGATAATCTACTTAAACAGGATTATTTATTGCTTTTTCTCATATATTAAGTTACAAAGAAATGATGATTTATGTTTAGGGTGGGTCTATATTATCAGTAGGAAGAATATTCCTGGCCAAAAACATTAGTGTCCATGTTTATGGTCAATTCAAAGAGATAACACAACCACATGAGTTACTGAGGCGAAGATTTCAGTTAATGGTGATGTGTAAATTCTTGGTAATGGCAATGAGTTAGAACCTTTTAACCTTTTGGAAACTGGAGTCAAATTATCAGATAAGTAGAAAATAGCAAAAATAGGGGAAATATATCTGATTCAAAAACATGTAGGATCCTAGTTAACAATTGCTGCCTTTACATTTTAAATAACTGATACCTCAAGGACCAATTTCTGAAATTTGCAGAACAACCTGGAAATCATGCTTATTCTTTCACACTCTGGTGTTAATTTCCTTGTCCTTTAGGATAAGCCATATTTCCCAGCTTTCCAGCAGTCACCTTATAAAAATTAAGAAGTGCACTCTGAATTTCAACATGACCTGAGTGAACAACTTTATGAAAATAATGTGTGTTGCATAATTACACACTGTCAATTCTGTTATATGAGGGAGGATTACTAAGTTTGCATATTAATCAGGCTCACAGTTTTCCATTTTCCTCCTGTAAGCATCAGTACTCTTTCAAGGGCCATATAATGTGGTGAGTAAAAGGAAGAAAACAAACACTACCTGTGCTATAGAAAGTTATCTGGTGCAGAATGAAACAGGAATAAGGTATAGCAAGATGCACTGAAGAGATTGTGGGGATTACCATGCATAAACCAGACAAAATATGGAAACAATGTCCCAAAATTGATTCCTAAATGTACCCACAGATCAGCTGCAAGTCTTATCAGTCCAGTCACAGTGCAGATGACTCATTTTCTGTTATATTCTACAATTATCCTTAATTTCAATTCAGAAAAAGGAAAAATCAAAGAAATAAAACCCAGCAAAGGTAATTCTTTATTTACACTTTTTGAATATGGCAGATTAAGTAATCGCTGATGTATTGATATAGTCTCATTTTTCTAATTCCAGATGTGTAACTGGAGAAGTATCATTTTTTTTCCTGTATAGGTGGTACTTTATAGAGGGAATGTAGAATCAGAGGTGAACGCTATCTGCCATTTCTCATGACACCCAGAGAGGAAGAAAGGGCAGGATCACTAGTCATAAAGGAAGATAAAGGTTACAGTGTCTCATACCTCTACATGGGTTTTGGCACAGAAGGATAAGTGGAGTTACACCCTGATCTTGTGTGCCTAGTACTAAGCTGAGTCCTGTCCTGAGTTTCAGTACTGACACTCTCATGTTCTTTTTCTCTTGGGCCCTGCAAACTTTTAGAGATTGGACAGATCAAAAGCACCAGGCATCCATTTACATTAAGGGTTGCAGGGTGATCTAAACTGTGGACCTCAGCTTCACTCCAGGATAAACAATCTGCTTGTTTTAGAAAGGTTCACTCTAAATTAGTCACACACTTAAACACAGAGTACTGACATTCAAATTAAAACTGCCATATTCTGATCTAACTTCATTAGCCAAGATTAGAATAAAGGCTTTTCTTAATTGAGGAGCAAAAGAAAGGAAACTTTCTGACAAAATGATGTTTGTTGAAAAATTCCCCATATCTCAGTGAAAAAGGATTGTTTCAGGGGTCTCTTAACCAAGACAGATATATATTTGGAACTAAACTTTGGAACTAAAGTTGAGTAAAAAGTCACTTTTCAGTTTCTTGAAGGGATTTTTCTTTTCATCCAGAACATGTCAACCACTTCATGGCTTTGTGATTTTTGATGAGTGCCAGCCTTGCCTGTTTGTTTCCATCTCTTTGTGGGTAATGTCAGACTGTGCACACAGGTATTTTCAGTACTCTTCAGATCTCAATGGGAGGGGATGCCAGCAGTGGCTACCCTAAGAGCTCATTTAAGGCCATGATGTATCACATTTTAGAGGCACAGTCTCATCTGTAAAATCTAGTAATATTCTGTGGAAAATAATAAGGTTGGATATCTTGCCTTTTCTACACACTGTTTCTCCAAGCAAATTTTGGCAAGTGACACCTGGTGGATAATTATGTCTCTAATCCTTTCTTGTAGAATAAAGCTTTCATAACAGTCTTTCAATTGGTAATTCTTCCAAAAAGCAGATAAATTTAGAATGTCTTCCAACAAAGCATGGAGGGATAGCAGGGAGGTATTGAGTTTGTGTATTGTGGCATCAAACTGCTGGGTTTTGCATTCTTACTATACCATTTAGTGTGCAGTATGACTCTGCCCTTGTCATTGAATCTATCTTTACCTCAGTTTCTTCAACTGTAAAATGTGTATAATCACAGAATTGTAATGAGAATTAAATGAGTTCACAGAGCTGGCTTAGTCCCCACTGACTATAAAATATTAACTAGTATTACCATTGGTCCATGGTCACTCATATAAAATGTGTGGAGCAAGATGAATTTTGGAATTAAATGAATTTTAAGCTTTTTCTTGGGTCAGGGGCTGAATTCAGAACCTCATTCATGCAAAGTATGAGCTCTAGCACTGAATTATATCCCTAGCCCCTCAATCCTATTTTATATTTTAGAAGTTACCCATACTCTGTAATATGTAACATCCCCTGTAGTGTGTGGGACAGAATCTCTTAATCAAACACTTGACTACTTCTGTTGCTAGGTGTATAGCATAGTCATATTATGTGGGATGAATAAAAACTATCAATAAATAGCCTCAGGTTGGTTTAGGTTAGTTCTTACTGTTAGGTATGTTTCCCAAACAACTATTTTTGGTAGAGTTTTTGATTCTGAAATTTCTAGAATGCAATCGTGGACCCCTATTCTATTTTCTGATGTTCCTAATTCAAACCTGACTCTACTATAGAATGGCAGGCATCCTTTTGAAGACTGGAGCAGACTCATCTTCTGGTTCTCAAAGTGCTGCTGACTCAGGCCTCACTTGAAGCAAGCTGGCTTCTTTGTGAGTCCTAATATGTAGTTAGGACTGAAGAGACATTACATATAGAATGAAATTATTTCTTACTGAAATGTATTTAATTCTTCGAAACATATTCTCTCAATCCAGTTTTGCTTCACTCTGTCAGAAATTTCTCATTTTAAATGGCAAATAGATCTGCATCAAGCTTCATCTCAGAGTCACAGAGGCTCAGCTTATTTTCTTTCAGGGTACTTCACGGCTGAGTTGATGCCTAGAGGCAGGGACCCACCTTCAAGGTTGTAGGTCCCCCACATCACTGGGGTTTTGTGACAGTGGGCAATGACTTAATAAGGCTTAGTTGAAAGATTTATGTGAGGTTCTAGATATGAAAATGCCAAAACATCTACCTCTTAATCGTATGTCCAAAAACTGCATTTCATTTTATTTTTTTCTCCATTCCTTATATTCAACATATGGTAGTACTACAAATTCATGGCATTCTTGGGTTATTAAATTTAAGTTAAGATGAGGAAAAGATTTTCTGTATGATATAATGAGAAAAGTCTATTTGCTAAAGCATGAAGTTGGGTAATGTTATTATTTAACTTATGAACATCTTCTCTTAAAGGCAAAATCCATGTCTTTCATTCTGGCTGATTCGTGGTCCATATGGAGTATTCATTTGGATTTCTTTCTCATCAACAGAAAGCAGAAGTGCCTAAGAACTCCATGCCTGCAGACATTAAACTTGTATTATTTTTCATTTATCTTGTGTCTCTTTAAATTTTAAAAAATTTGTCAGGATCTACTGATGATGACAAAACTCAATATATAGTTCACATAATTCAACGTATGTGTCTCCTATTTTTTAGCTTCTTTACAACAGAGTACCATCAATAAGTCGTCTTGGTAGAATTTTGCTTGACATTTAGAAAAACGATGGCTAAGCAAATGCATTCCCACCCAATAATTTCATTATAGTCTCCAAGACTCAACTCTCATTAATTGCTTCTCTAATTGCTTTATGAGAAATTGCTATTTGATAGTTTTTCTCCTTTTTCTTTCTAATGTCATTGACAGTTGCTAATTTACTTACTAGATAATTTAGGATAAGTTACATAATTTATTTGAGCATTTTATAAATAATTTCAGCATGCAGAATTTTGAATTGCCCTTGTGATATAGTGTTCTCTGCTGATCTATTTTTTGACATTCATTAATTCAACCATTTATTCAACAAACAAGTTCTGAATGTTCATAATGTGCAAGGCATTGATCCAACTATTGCGGAATTTATAAAAGAGATGTTATACTAAAGGAGCTTATATTCTATTAGGGAAAGAAGAGTAAAATAATTAGAATTCAAGGTTGAAAGTGATAAATGCATTGGCCTTAGCAAGGACCTTTGGGAATTCAGAAGAAGGATGGAGATCATTTCTGGCTGGGGATTTTGAAAATAGTTTAATGGAGGACATTATGTTAGCCGTATATAAAAGAAAAATACAATTCATGTTTATTAAAATGGATTAAAATATTGTCTTCCTTGTCCATCAAGAGAAGATTTGTTAGGTAAAAAATGATACATTTAAAAATCGGTGTTATACTAAAAATATTTAACAGCCAGTTCAATATATACACCAACAATTCAGAACAGACACTGGCTTCTTAGAGTGGACAGGCACTGGCAGGTGCCCTCTGCTGGTACCTGCTGGCAGAATATCAACCTTACTCAAAATGGAATTTGTAATAATTGAAATAATGACTCAGATCATATTTTTTTTACATGGAAGAATAACTGCAAAATGTTGTTTCATAAGAAACTTGAGTAGCATATTTATTTTCTAAAATTATATACATATATTGGTATCTAGGGAATTGTCTGGGAATATGTTCAACAAATTTGAGTAGATTTCACATACTTCTATCTATCCATTGTATTTTTCTGTTTGGTTTGAATTATTTACAGTGACTATGAATTTGTTTTTCAAAGGAAATGAAGTAATTTAAAAATAATCATGTCAAAAATCATTACACAGAATGTTTTGTTAGTGATAAATTTGTGAAAGATAGGACAATTAGAAGGAACTCACAGCTCTGTGTATGCCTAAAAACTATTGAGTTTAAGGGGAAAAGAAAAGGGATGAGAAGAAAATAGATGCATGTAGATGAAATAAAGTTGGAATATTATTGTTGAAAAATCCCAGAAAACCCTGAAGAATTGAGAAAATAGACTTTATTTGGTAAAGGTGGAGAGGAGACCTTGAAGTTTTTTTTTTTTTCGATAAATAGTTATACATAGTAGTTGGGTTGCCATTGAAGTTTTTGAGCAGAGTGATGATCACTAAAAAGTCCTTAAATAGAAGTTCTTCTGGAACAATCTTTGGAAGGAAGTTTTGGTGATTGAGACTGGAATTAGGGAGGACATTTAAGAGGTTTCTGTAATAACCTGCAAGGGAGGCAAAGAGGACATGGAACTTAATGGTGGAAATAGTAATGGAGATGAAGAAAAGACACCTGTGGTATTTTGGAAAGAAGTGGACAGAACTTACAGAGAAAGTAAGTTAGAGAATGAGGAAGGCAATGGAGAGGAAGTATTCACTGTCTAATACCCATGGGATTAGCCTAAATAAATCAGTTACAAAAGAGCTATGGGTTTGTAGAAAAGTTGAGAGAAATCAGAGATGTTAAATTTGGAAGGGATCATTCATTCTCCTTCTACTGTATGTAGGAAAATCAAAGAGAGGTTAAATGACTTGTCAAATTCATACATATAAAGGCTGAGTTAGTTTTACATCTATTGTGTTTGAAATGCCATTGAGTATTCGAGGGTATCTGATAAAGTCATTTAGAAATATGTGTCATCTCTGTCAGACATCATATTTCCCTTAAGTCAAAATTAATAACTCCTCTGAGGTACCACATAATTATACATATTGATAATATAACATTTACAAAATTATATTTAGCTTATTTGTATTATTGGTTTCTTGCATGTATACCTCTAGAAGAAAAGGACCAGGCTAAATATACAGTGCCAGAACTGTAGGCTCTCACAGTTATTCTGATGAATAAATCAAAAAGGTGACAAGAGTTACGTAGATTTGAGAGTCTTCCTAAGTTTTAATAGAAGCTAAGGGAGTTAAAGTTCTCACGGTAGACTATATAACTACAAAGGAGATTCTTCTTCCTTGATCTCATCTACCCACACAGGTATAGGTATATGGAAATATTGCCATTTACTGGGATTTCTGAATATGTGTTTACAGCTTTTATCTCAATTTTGCGTTACAGATAAATCATAAGACAATCTGATTAGACTCTGGTGCCTTAAAATCAATGACTGTGATATTGAATGTACCATGCTTGTCCCCAAGTAGACTGTTTCACCTCCCTAAGTTCTATCTTGGTTAATGGCACCATCATCCAGTATATCAGAAATCTGGGAGTTGTGATGTCTTTGTGACCCCAATCTGGTTCTTTTTTAAATAAAATGTATTTCTTGAGTATCTTATAAATATATAACTCCTTCTGCTCCCACATGATCTTGCTGCCACTCATTATTTCCAGTTCTCATAATTACTCAACTGAAAAATTGCAATAACCTACCAACTTCTTTTCCTTGGCTCCAGTTTTACCTATATCCTTAAATCCATTGGCAAACAAAATTATCTTTATCAAGTACAATTACATTTTTTTTTTTAAATATCATAATGACTCTCAATTGCTCAGCTTACAACTTATTCTTGGTGTGGGGTACCTTCTATATTTTGATCTGTCCACCTCTCCAATTTCATTGCTATATTTACTGATCCAATAATACTGATCTAATCATAGCCCCTCACACTTTTCATATTGTTTTGTATATTATTATCTCCTTTCTCTATGATGTTCTTCCTCTTGTTCTGAAAAATTTCCATTCCTGTTTAAGAACAAACTCAATTATCATCACCTCTGAGTAGGCCTCTCTGACTTTGCCTGATAGATTTGGTCACTTCTTTTACTCCCTGAATTTACTTTTTACCACATATTGTTGCTATTAAGCATTATTTTATTTACATGCCTATGAGGTAGGGGTTTATACTAGGACACTTAGTTATCTTTTAGTCCTGCACCAGACACATATATCAAACATCCAATAAATTTTTACCTACTTCTGCACAGAAGAAATACTGGTGATTGAAAAATCATTCTTTTTTTTATAAAGTATTCATAATTTGTGACCATAATAGGACAGTTTTAGGAAAGAGATGGGGATAGGAACAGATTTCAGAATTTAAAGGGATGAAAGAATGAAGAATAATATTCAATGAATATCTGCACATACATATATTCCTGTGTAGATATGTCTATATATATTTATTAATTCATACATATGATTTTCTAGGCTATCATAATTTCAAGAAATTTTGGGTAGAAAGACCTAATTGAGAATCTAAAATATTGGAAAGGAACCCATGCAAAAAGACTATTAGTCAGGTTTTCACTGCTGTGACCAAAATATCCAAGAACAATTTAGAGAAGGGAAAGTTTATTTGGGGCTTGTGGTTTCAGAAGGTTGCCTACATTGCTCTGGGCCAATGTTAAGCAGAACATCATGGTATAAGGAATGGCAGATGACTCCTGCTCATGACATCCAGGAAGCAGAGAAAGCAAGGGTAAGTGTCCACAGAGAGGGAGAATGCTTCTAGGACATGTCCTCAGTCACCAATCTCCTCCAGCCGCATCCCACCTGCCTACAGTTACCACCCAGTTAGTCCATTCAAGCTAGGATGTACTGAGTAGGCTACAACTCTCATAATCCAGTCGTATCACCTCTGAATATTCCTCTATTAACACAAGCACTTTTGGGGGAACACCTCACACCCAGACCATAACAAAGAATTCATTATGAGTTTTAAGAATATTATTTAAATGAGCAAAAGGGAAGACATTAGAGGATGACAGTGAAGAGGGAGATAATTTTGTCATATACATCTTTGTATCTTTGGTGCTTTGCACATAGTTCTATGTATTCACCTAAACTACAGGGAAAAATAAGGGTGAATGTGAGGAAAAGAAGAAAGTATAGAAAAGAGAAGGGATGTTAAAGGTGAAAGAGTTGAGAACATTTAGGTTAAGACAAAAATGAGTGATTAGGGACAGCTTATATTGCAAACTTTTCCATGAAAATGTTAACATTGTATCTATTCTCACCATTACCTTTTAGAAAATTTGCCCTCTGTAACCACATTGAGAAACTAAGGACAGTTTATAGAGGCTCTAAATGCAACAATAAGCACTTTGACTTAGGACTGTTAGGTAAAGGAAAGTTCTTTCCATTCCTTGAGAATAGCAATGTAGGGATTAATGTTTCACTGAGAACAAAAAGGTCATTGATGTGAAATGTATCAGAGGAAAAAGAGGCAAGAATTGAAAGTCGATTAACTTGTGGACTTGAGAAAAGGCATGAATGAAGTTTGGGAGAAGCAAAGAATGCTGCCCTTCATAACGTCTTTTACTCTCCCTATATAATGCTCATATTCTACCCTGAAAGATATCATAGTACATATGAAAATATATTTTGTATGTGAAACTGTTCAGGGAAGGCAAGCTGTGTGGGGATTTTAAGTGATCTTTTAAAATAGCTGAGAAGTCATGCGAGGCTATCATACCTTGCATCTGACAATTCTGTTAGACCATTCCTGCCGATAGGACACTATAGGGACAATGTATGTTGTGCTGTGGTTTTGAGTATGAGTGCCTGGCTACAAGAGTTCAGTGATTTTACTACATGACAGCTGTTGAACCACTTATTTTCATTATGAAGGAAATTAAACATCTGCCCAAGTAGTTAATCAAAATCCATGACTATCCAGTTGTTGCTGCCATTGGCATTTATTTATCATAGCTTTATAGAATTTCTGTATTAATATCACATTTGTCCTTTCTTAATTTTGAAATTTGATAGTCCATATTATAGATTTTCTTTCCTTTTGTGCCTTTTTTCCTCATGATGTTAAGGGAATGATTTTCTGGATTCCAGAAGCAATCTTTACAAAAATATTACATGTTGGCCAAGACAGTACAAACATGTTTCCTATTTTTCTGAGGGATGATGTTAAACTAATTAGATGTAGAAACTGTGATATAAATAATTTAAAAATTTTTTTCAAATATTCTTTGCAAATTTTTGCAATATTTCTACTATTGGGAAATATTCTGAGTAGAAAAATCCTCACAAAATCATAATTTATGATTGTTATTTGGGCATTGTCTTAACTATTAACTAGTATTAAAGTGTATATTGAATGTTTTCTATTTGTTTCTAGTACAAAAAAACTTCAGTATATTTGTGGTGTTTAGATATTTGAGAAAAGAAACCACATTTTAAGATATGCTGTTTCTGAATACACAACTTGGTTTTCTTAGTCCCAAAATATTCAATTTACATGCTAATACTGTTAATACTGGTTTTAACATCATCACAAATGATCTAAACCATGTGTAAAAGGTATGTTTTTTTTTTTTTTAACTGGTTTTATTTTTAGTAAGATGCGCTCCCAATTTCTGGAAATTCTTGGGAATGTAGACACAGATAGATGACTTTTATATGCAAAATTCTACTTACTGGTTTTAGTTAAGAAGGTTCTTTTTAATAAACTCTTAGGAAGACAATATTTTTATATACTTCCTTTGAAGCATATTGTCCTTCGAACCCTGAAAAATGATAACATCTTTGAGACGCTGAAGTGATTTATTCTAACTGCACTGAGCACAAAACAACTTACCAATTAAAACGTCATCAACAAAATCTTAGATTTTTTCTCAGCGATTGAATAAAAGATCACTGTTGGAGTGATTTTTTTTTTTGAGGCATTTGATTTTTCTCTCCTTTTTTTTTTTCTTTACTCTAAACCAGCAGATTTATAAGCCATGTACTTGAACAGCAAAACCATTTGCCATTTGGTAGAATTGGCTGACATTTCATTTTTTCTGGGCAGATTGCAGATTAGTTTGACATTATTTTGCTGGGCTCTGAGCTGCATCATTAACATATTGCTTATGACTAAAAGCAAAGTAGTTTCATTTTGTGGCATAATACCCCACATTTTCTACAAGTAGTAAAAAGTATGATTTCTCTGAAAATAACTAGGTATTGCTTCAGTCTTGAAAAAAAAAAAAAAAAAGAAACCTAGAATTCCATTAATGTAACAAAATGTATCACTAAAATGGTGTGTCAGAGGGGAACGAAAACCTCCATAAAGGCATGATGTGTTTACTGTTGATATCTCTAAATCTTGGCTAGAAATGAGAAACATTCATGAAATATTGGGCTTAAACTGAGATTACATCAGTATGGTGGCAATATCGTGCTTGTCAACTAACAGAATATAACTGCCTGGTTGTACCACATGAAAATGAAAATTCACTTTTTGATCTAAAGCATAATTCTTTTTCTGTCCACGTTGTATAACATTTTTTTTTAATGTAAAGAAAACAAGGACCAGGCAACTGCATAGTAAGATGCCTTTGTTGGGAAATGAGGGAGTAACAAACTGCTGATCATTTTTTAATTAAAGTAGTGATGAAACAATTACCAGTGCTCTTATTTTAGTTTTCAGTATATTTGCTCACATACCTTCTTTCCTCCATGGAATGAAGTCTGTTGTATAAAATAAATAGGTCCACATTGTACAATTTTTGGGTTCTCTTTTATTTGAAAAGAGGTTGTAGCATTATATTTGCATAGAGTATGGATGAGTTACACTGAACAATTCACTTGCTGTGATTTTTCTTCTTTTCATTATGCTGACATATTTTATGAAGACAGAACATTTCGTTGTTGCAAAATGCTGCTTTTAACGACAGCAAGCACCTAAAAGAAGTATTTTGAAAATGTTTTGGTCACACACACTTTAGTGTTTAAGCAAAACATCAAACCAATTAGCAAGGCATGCTTCAAAGATAAAATATATAGCTTGCTAGAGGATTCTAATGCAGTTTTTCCTTTCCTTACATTCATGCACTTAATTCTTTCTGATTACATGGCAACAGATAGAAAATCTTGAGGGAAAAACTATAATTTCATGGTCATCTGAGATAATTATGATATTAATTACCTATTATTAATTCCATTTCCCAATTGTTTCACTGACATTTTGAAAGGTAAAGGGGGTTGTTTTTCATGAACTTGCATTTAAGCCCCCCACTATTTTTTACCACAAAAAGTAATCAAGAATGATATATAGTTCTTCAACATCCTCTATTCATGTTGTGTATCAGAGATGACCTGGTTTCTGTTCCTTAGATGGAATATTATTAAGCTAGAAAAAAAAGTATTCAATTTTAAGGAACAATCTCCAATATATCAGGCATATCTCCTCTTTGTTCTAGCATGCCCATCTTCTTCTAATTCACCCTATATGTCAAATTTTATCTGAAGGAAATCTGTACATTCAATTTTCTCCAGATACAAAAAACTAGGAGATGGGGTGTGAGGGGGATAGCATCCAAAAAATAATAAAAAGTATTAGAAAGGCTATTTATAGGAATTACTACATTCTTTTTATTCTAACTGTCTTATTAGGTTTGTTCCAATTTATTTTATCTTTTAAGACATGACATGATTTGCTTCTGGCAGCAGAATTACCTTTAATATTTTTAAATAGATATTTATCAACAGATTTTGAGTTATGATCATATTATTATTACTATAGTTACCAAACTTTTCTTCAGTGAATTTGTTCACATACATCCAGTTATACAGATTATTCCAATGAGTAATAATTCTTACTTAAATAGCTAAATTCATTCTCATTTTAATCAATACCACATTATTACAATCTGAATGAGCTTAATGAGATGTATAAATATTATCTTTATAATTTTATTTTCATAGTAAAGGATAAAAATAAAAATTCTAGAAATATGACTTTTGAAATGAGTGGTGTGTTATTGGAAATGGATTCAAAATACACTGAGGCATGCTGGCTCCTTTAGGTTTCTGGGGTTTTGTTTAGTGTGTATCTAGTTCTGAAGGAACAAGAAGCAATATCAATACCCAGGAGGTCAGAGGGGCCAAAGTACTTCTGAAACTGATCCATTTATTGCATAGGGCACTTTTGACTCTCTATGTTGACTCCTTGTTATTTGCAATTCATATTAAGTGTGAGCCATTCTTTTCAGTATACACTGGAAATGACTTTATAATATGTTTTAGTTGCATATTGTTGAGGAATCAACTGAGATAATTTTATTTTTCTTAATGAATATTCGTTCCAACCAGAGTGGGCCCATTGCCATTTCTTCGAAAGTCAGTTGATGTAAACTAATTGGCATCTTAGCAAATTGCTTTAGGTCCCCAAATAAGAGCAGTAGTGTGTATGTGTTTAAGCAAATCAGGAAAACAATATTTCAAGGAGTGACAGAGGCAGAAAGAAATGATTTTTAGTGACATCTTTCTCTGTGTTCCTGTGTCTGTGTCCAGATGGCCCTGTGTTCCATAGAGAGAGGGTGATTGTCTTGGCAAGGTAGAAGGGACTGAGTATTTCAAGTTGTCCTATGAGCTTGTAAGAATTATCAGTAGTTTTTCCAGTTTGCTATTTAACTCAGGAAAACATGGCTAGAGTTGTTAGGTGACCTCTACAAATTATCAATGATACAACTAGGAAGGAAACCTAAGACACTCATTCAGGCTTACTGTTTTACATAGATCACTGCCATTAAACAAAGTCATTCAACAATGCTAGAGGGAATAACTTGCTGTGAGCAGACATGTCTTAGCACATACCTATAACACTAAGATTTTCTTAAACATTCCCATAGCATTATTTACATAAAGCATCCTAAAATATAATGGAAAGGAAATGTTGAGGTTTACAATAACTGCAATAGACCCTGCAATACAGGGAACTACTTATTACCATAGAAACAAGGAAGTATGCACAATGATAACACATGAAATCAACAAGACTCTTGATAATAATATATCATAAACTAGCATCTTTTGCTTACAACATAATTTTGGTTTTCTGTTATTACCATAAACATATTGGTGGTTTATATTTGCAGGACTAGTACTGTCTCAAATGGTTATGATGCTCAATCATGTTATTAAGAATATGGATTCTAAGCATACTGATGACAACTAAACTCCTGGGTACAAAAACTAATTTTGAGAGTAAACTATAGTTCCTAAAACCTACAATGATCTATGCTGTGGCATTGTGTATCATTGACAATACTAGGGAATATGCTATCTTTTCAACCTAATTTCACATGTAATTAATATTCCATTTTAAACACTAGTAATTTTTGAAACATTTTAATTACTCATAAGAGAAAATTTTATTATGGGTAGCATAGTCTTACATGACTTTCTTATACATAGTACATTAAACACACTTAAAAATTTTCCTTAAATCCCTGGTCTTGTAATTAAGACTATTAAGGATAGAATTTTGCTGTGACTCACAAATGTGCTCAGTCACATTTCTGTTTAGCCTTGTTTCCATTTGCTGTATGTAACCCCACACTGTCATAGTGTATCCTTCTTGTCAACTGTACCTTCATCAATGTCAGTGTTCTTCCTCACATTATTCATTACTATTTCACATCTAAGTGAATATGTTAGAAATGTTTGAAGAATAAGAACAAGCAGGTTCTGAGTACATTTGAGATCTTTCTTATGATTGAAATGTGGACACTTTGATAAATGTTCTGTGAGATTTATGCAGAAAACTCCCTAATCAACTTCTAATTCCAAATAAATTACAGGTGATTGAAAATATCAAAAGGCTAATTTGTTGACAAGTGAGATTATTATTATACTTTGAAAATACTAGATATAGTAGTGCACAAAGGAGAAATCTGACACGTAGCAAACAAAGAGAGTTTCAGAGTTCATTTAGCAAACCAATTAAAGAAGATTGAGTCAATCAACAAATAATCATTACTCAGAGGAAAAGAAATTGAACTTTCACTTCATGCCATTGGTCAGATAATGATTAACAGATTCTTGAAGTAATAAATAAGAACTTCTAAAGGGCAATTCCCTTCTTTTATACACAATAAGTCTAAGTTGTTAGTTTTATTTGCTTTACAAAATTCCTAACTACCAGATTGTAATAGCATACATATGTAGCAGAATCATAACTATTTGGGGCCCAATAGGCAGATACAGCAAAGTACTATAATCTTAACCTCCAATTCCAGAGCACTAATAAAACTATCATGGGAATAGATGATAGGGAATAATTTGAATACATAAAAGCTTGTTTATTTTTAAAATATTAAGTGAGAAAATTAAAAAAATAAAAGATTGAAAATTTGAAATGGCTAAAATATATCAACTCAGATTAATTGCTTCAGTTTGAACTGGCTATTTTACAATAGTCATCTTCTTAAGAGGGACAGTAATAAGTAATGATCAATCTCCATTTCTTCATGGGAATTTCTACTGGGCATCCCTTGATTTTCTTCCTAATATGATATCTCACAAGTATATTAACTTTTACGTATCATACTTCACATACTAGATGGCTGAGTCATACAAAAACTCAATTCTCAAAGTCCTAAATCATGTCCGAACAAGAAATTTATATATTTTTTTAGCTAAAGAATTTTCTTTCAAATCTTAATACTCAAGACATTTTATCTTGGAGATCTGAATTTTCAAGAAGAGGCAACAGTTTTGTTTAGAAAATGGAAGTTACTATTTCTCATGCCTCAGTTTCCTTGCAGTGAAATGATAGTATTTTAGCTACATTATTTTTCAAATTCTTCTTAACTCTAGGATTCTATGAATCATATTAAATATTGGAGGATGGGTATGCATCCATTGATATTTGGCCTTTGAATCTAGTCTACCTGCCAAGAAATATTCATTTTGTTGGCAGGTTGTCATGAAAGGTCAGCACTTCTTGGCATTTTTTTTTCACCTGATCTTTAAATATTCATTCAAGCATGACTTTTTTTTGTGTGGTCAAATATGTGGTCTCTGAAGATCTACATTCTTTTGCAGCTCCATCTAATAGGGCTTGAATCTCTCTGACAATATATTTTGGAGCATGTAAGAAGACTGATTGATAGTCTAAGTGTCAAATTAAGTTTAGACCTTTGCAGAAAATGGCAAAGAACGTAATTTTCATTGAGAAGTTTTAAAATGAAAATTTATGAGGAAGCAGACCTTATCTAAGTGCCAGGTCTTTCTGACAATGAGAAGCATACAAATATGAAAGGGACTTGTGCAGTTTGAGTTCTCTATCCATGGGTATGTTCAAGGAGTAAGTATATGATTATATTATGGGGATTTTCAAAAATAATGAGTGGGCAATTAGATGACCTTGCCTTAGAGTTCCTTCTTACTTCAAGTTTCTATGAGCTCCTAATTAAATATAATTATGTTGAGTTTGGAATTTTGCTTAAGTAAGGCTTACATGAAGAATTAGGCTCAGAACATCTGTCTTTCTGGATTAATGCATGGGAAATAGTCCTGATAACTTACAGTGATTTATTAGAGCCATTAATAAGCCAGAATTTCTGTACCCATTTGAGTAGCGTAAGCAGGAAAAACAGATTTCTTGGGAGGACATGTGTAGTTAGCAGAATTGAATGAAAACTGAAAATCAAGCCCTGGAGAAGGATGGGATCCATCAAAGCCCTAGATCTCAGCACCAGTATTTGTGTATTATGAGTCAATGACTAAATTTCAAAACCCTTATATACCCATGTGTCTGTATTCAGTATTGAAATGTCCAAGGAAAATTGATGCGTCTCTGTAAATATTTCTACCCTTGTAGCCAAACCAGGGAGAGGGAAAGGAAGTTAGTGGGAGAGGGAAATCTGGGTGCTATGACTCCAACCTTGTCACAACTAAGGTCTGGTAAGAATATTGGCTGAGAGTAGTGTCTTGAAGAAAGTATGGGTTGGGAGTTGCACAAAGGAAAGGATAAAGATCTTATCAAAAGAATGGGATAGAAGTAAGAAAGCCTCATGGGAAGATAAAAGGGTTTGTAATTTTATAATCTATTTCTGTCTCCCCAGTGGCCTCTAAGCTCCTTAAAATCAAGGATTAAGTCTTGTTCACTATGAAATCTCCAGTTTTTCCTACAGTCTTCTACATAGGACTTTGTACAGTACATATTGGTTGAAAAAAAACAAAACAACAAATGAATAAATAAATGGATGAAATTAAGTAATGCAAGTTGGAAGTTTACCGGATCGCCTTCCATAGATATAGAAGGTGCTGTTTAGCAAGCTATTAACCTACTGACCTTTAGAGGCTGTTTAAATACAGGCCAGTGCTGGACAGGGAAGGAGTCTCACATGTTTCATCTTTTGATTTTCTTTTTTGCCTTTTGTTTCTTTTCTTAATGTGTTTTCTTCCAATGTATATTATTATGGATCATAAACTAAATGCAAATTCTTTTCCTTTATTAACAAAATATAATTATTCACAATGATATTTGAATGATAGTTACTGTTTGTATTCTCATAATTATTGAACACAGCAGATGGACTTTAAGATTCTTTGCCAAAAAGTCTTGGATTCTAAGGTGTTTTTACTCTTTTCCATGTTTCTAAGGAAACTGTAATAATCAAGTCTCTCATCTGATTCTTTTTAAGCTTTGATGAAATCTAGTTCAAAAGTAGACCTAATCATAGTTTATAATGAGCTTTGAGGGAGTTTTCTTGTAAATTCAAAGGGAAAAAAATACAGAATCTAAGAGAATTCCAAACGCTGTTAACGAGGCTGAAATTGTTGTTGAAATCAGAAATGACTATCTTAAAAACAAATTGCATATATATCATGTTCATTGTAACCACATTTGAATAAATATCACCAGCAACTCAGCATTCTGTGCATTTTACAGGCACATAATTTATGTAAATGCTTCCATATCAATAACAAATATATCTAAAAAATGGTCACTATAGCAAGAAGATGATGTTTGATGCACAGAATCTAGAAGTGGAAGCATCTTCCTTTAAAATGCATTTCTTTCTGTCAGCAAATGTGCATAAAAGAGAATAGCTTACACTATTTCAAGTACTATGTGTAACTTCAAAGCAGTTACAAGTCAGCAGTTTTTAAACCCTACCTATAAATAGCGGTTTGGGAAGAACACTAAACATTTGGGACTTTTTATCATTGTATTATTATGTTTTAACTGTGAGAGTGTAAATGATCTCACAGCTCAAGCAGAAAATTAACTAAACTATGAAACATTAAATTTCCACATAAAAGGAAAATTCAGTAATATCAAGAATATTATATTAATAATTATGACTCTATTTTACTTTTAGAATATCACCAATGGCTATTTCATTGAGGACTGTCATGTGTTTGGATTGCTACAGATTAATTCTAAACTGATGTTGTTAGAGTAAGAAGTACAAATTACCACTGTTAATGGAGAATTGCCTAAATATTAAGCTAGACAAGAAAAAACTGTAAAAAAAAAATTGTATCTTATGGAAAATTGGATTTTCTCCTGTATGTACATTTAGCATATACGCTTAGGAAAAGGTAAACTCATTTCCATTTTAAAAAGCAAGCAAGTAAACAAACAAAAAAAGGGCAAACTTGCAAAATGATAGATTTCCTGCTTACCTGGAGTAGATCAATTTTTTAAGCACCTGAAAGACCATCTAATGTAGACAAAAATCAATGTGTCTTCATGAGAAACAGTTCTTACTGGATTAATCTAATTTTCTTCTGTGCCAGAGTGACAGACTTAGTAAATCCATCAGAAGTTAAAGTCTTAATATAAATTCACCCAGTGAGCCTATTCTTCTATTCTGAACCATATCCCAATTAACATCCTAGAAATCGTAAATCTCTTTACCAATATGCTAAGGGATGGCATAATTTTGACCAATGCAATATTTTTAAAATTTACCATGCTAGGATGATCAACCAATAGGTTTATACATTCATTGTATAAAAAAAAATCATCATCAGAATATAAAGAATATCTTAAAGTTACTAAGCCATTATTGTTTACCAGGTATTTGTCCATGCTATTTTTGTGTATTAATCCACTTAATCCTATCTGAGGAGCTGCATCAGGTACTATTTATATGCATGTACACCTGAGCATGGGTTCAAATTCTAGCTTTGCCACCTTGCTTTGTGACCTGGGTAAGTTATTCACCTCTTTGTGCCCTCCTAAGTTATAACATGGGAATAATAGATCTTAGCTGTTAGAGTTGTTATGAGGAGTGAATGAGTTGTTGTTTAATAGCATGCTTAAATAACTGTTCTGCTACAAATGCTATGTACATTTTGTTGAATAAATAAAAAATATTCAAAACAAATTATCAATTGCAGAATAATGCTTAGTAAAGAGATAGTAAAATAATCACTTTTGGTTATGAGCACCAAACAATGCCCAGTGATAGAAAATGATTGAGTAAGCAGAGTATAATATAGCAGAAGAAGTGCTGTGATCTTGGTGGGACACTGGTTGAGCATATGTCAAGATCACGGGGTTGTAATTACTTAAAATAAACAGTCTCTCTGTTTTCCTGATGGAATAATGTCAAAACAGCACTAACCCGGGTCTAGTACTTTCACCCCATTTCACTACACAGTAACCAACTTAGTTTTTTCCCCTCCCCTTTTATCTTTCTTCCCACCCACCCCTTCTTCCTTTCTCCTCTGACTTTAACATAATTTGGAGAAAAAGACTATTATCCAGGGGAAAACAACAACAATATTTTTATTATTAAAAAACACACTGGGGGAAATTAGTAGAGTTTGGATTGATAGAGCACCTGTATATCTTGTATTCTAAACAGCTTTGTGGCATTGCAGTCACATGTCATCATGCAACACAGAATGTACTATGCCTTTGCATTCATTGAACCCTCCTGAGAGTTATGTGCTCCTATGAAACCAGGACTCCATGCATGCCAGGGACCGAAAATGAGGTTTTGGTTCTACCTTAGAGATAGGGTGTTTCTGACTCATTTTTCTTGCACCACATAAGACTGATAAATTTGTTGTGGATCCTGCGTACATCACCACTGGAGTGCTTGTCTCTGTTGCCTCTCAACTCAATTATTATTTTATTTTTCTCCATCACTATCATAAACCTTTCTTGTGTTATGCTATATAAAAGTTTTCTTTTTTTTCCCCAAATTCAACTACCTTCTTTGAATACCTCCTCCATCTATGTTCCATCTATGTGGTGCTTTATGCTCTTACATATTTAAAAATCACTTAACCTCAAGAAACTCTTTGATATAGTTACTGAAGTTGGGAAAACAGATTCAGAAAAGGTACTTAACTTTCTCAAGCCCATCCAATAAGACAGTGGTGGAGCTGAAATTCAAACTCTGGTCCTCTTACTAATAAAATTTGCAGATTTGTTCCAAGTCTTCTGTTAAACTACGTTCAAGGAACTATGTTCAAGGGGGTTTTACCCTGCTTTGTTGTAGAATAATAACAGCTACCCTCGCATGAATCCCCACATTTTTTAATTTTTCCAGAAGTATGTTAAAAACTAAACATATATTTGTTTTTTCATTTTTGCCATAATTTTTTCATTCCCTGAAGTTTCTCCATTCTTGAATTTTTTTAAGATACCTATCAAATTATTCCTTAATTTTAGGTTATGTTCATAATTTCTAACGTTTTTTGTGAGAATATTTACTTAGCCACTTGGGAGATGCTCACAGAGGCTCAGCTTTTCTTCCTGACTGCCTCAGCACGTGCCTGCTTCCCAGATCTTCCACCTCTCTGTCTGAAAGCTCCAGGGCATCATCTCACCTGCAGGCTGTTGTGTCAAAGAACGAAGCCAAGGACTGCTTTTAAACTTTGATCTTTAAGTGCTACTGAGAACCCAGTGGGCCACACACCTCTTCTCAGTCTGAGTAACCTGAAGTGACTTATTTTCAGGGAAAATTTGGGAATCTACTATTTTCTTGTGTAAGTTTCATGCATAGTTTGAATATTGCTCCGTGAGGCAGAGGGCCTAATCGAAATATAAAAGCAAAGTGTTGCTCAGCTCTTCAACAAAACATACCTACACAGGTTGGTACAATTGGTTCATATCCTGTGAAGTTCTATGCCCAGTATATTTGCATGTTTTGGGGGAGAGGATTTCCCCTCTGAGACCCAAAACTAAAGAAGAACCATGTTTTAGGTGAGAACCTGCAAAACTAGACAGTAGAAGCTTTTCTAAGAACATGATCATGCATCTATAAAATGTGAGTGTGCTTAGTTGTGTTGCTTCACAGACACTGATCTTGAATTTGGAGGCTGTGAAAAATTTACTATGAAGCTGAGGGGCAAATAATTTTATTTGAAATGCCTATGCTGTCCTTTCACACAAGCAGCTCTTTATTTGACTAAGATTTTGAGTTCATGTGAGAAATTAGAACTATAATTTCATCACTAAATTCTTAAGTAACCTGGCCTAAAGTCTTTCTCATTGCAATTGCCTAAAAATCTATTTGGATTTTATAATAAGTTTCCATTTTACAATTAGTCTTATTTGATAATTTTTCACTTTTTTCTGTAATTCTTCTTTTCTATTTCTGTGAGATCAGAATTCTTGCTTATCTGAGCTGCCATTTATCTCTCAGTATTTTTTTCTGGGCGGATCCCTCCAGCGTTTCATTACCTGGCACACAGTGCCCCATCCATCTTTTCCATTGCAGCAGAATCTAATAAAATCTCTACCCTGCTTATTTAAATGTATCACATGCACTTTTTATGGTTACTCACTTTCAGATTGCAGGTTATCAAAAGGCATGGATTATTTCCATTCACTTGTACCATAGGCAGGAGTGATTTTGAGCTGCGATGGCAAATAACAAACATGAGAAAACACTTTTCAGGACTAAGCATCTTTAGTATTAAAATGAGAACATAAAATATTACAGTTTTCTCAAAAGTGATTTCTGAAAAGGTGATAAAAATTTATGTCCTGGAACAGAATTTACTCACTTTAAACATTAAACAATAATCATCCCCTCATGATTAACCCCATGCCCTACATTGGTCTTTTGTTTGAGAATTTTCCATGTCTCCACCCATATCTTTATTAAGTGTGAAAGTTTTGGGGGAGGTCTTCTCCTGCGTGATCTGAGCAGCTAAGACTGGGAACCACGGACAGTATTAAATCCTTTCCTACTGTTTGTCACCAGCAAGACCTTAAGTAAATTGCCTAATCTTCCTGCACTCCAGTGTCAGAGGATGACAACACTTCTTAATACACAGAATTGTTAAGTGGGTTAAATTAGTAATATATCTTAAAGAATAAATAGAACAAAGATCTGTCACAAATGCTACATAGGCATTGTCAATATTGTTTGATAATATTATTTTATTAACTTCTGAATTAAACTACTTCATAATTCCATAACTCCAGGGCCTCTTTCATTGCCTGTTTTTTCTGTTTTCTCCAACTCTTATCTATTTTTGCTTTTGTAACTCATGTCTCATTCTGAAATATATTCCTGCTATCTACATTATCATATATCCCCCCCCCAAAATCTTGTAAAATTAGTGAGAGCAGAAGATGAGTTGAATATTCTAATTATTTTCTCTAAATGTCAAGCACACCTTAGTTGGGTGCTTGGTGTCAGGTGTCTTGTCTGTTAGCAGTTGCTTTCATCATCATTGTCACCATCGTCTTTTCATAGTCATGATCTTGGTCATCATCTCATCATCTCCAGCATTTACTGTGGTTACGACCTGCCAGAATCTAGTCTATGGATGCTATATTTATTAAATAATCACAAGAAGTAGCTAATATTATTATTCTCTGTTACAGATATGGAAATATAGGCTGTTGTCACTCCTCTTGCTTCTTTCTAACCTTTTTATTGTCTCAGAACACCCTTATAACCATGAACACATGTCCATGGTCCTTTCTTTACTTTGATCACTCAGAAGACCGCTAATGGTTATTGAGTGGATAATGAACCCAATGTTCATCATTTTTCTTATGAAAAGTTTGAGGATTAATTCATGGGATACTAAAGTGTCCAATGCTGTAATGTAAGCATCAGTCTGACTGATTTGGACAGATACTGAATTAGCAGGAGAAGCACTTACAGCATACATTGGTACATGAAATAAGAGTGAGTTTCTGTGTAGAGTTTCACATAATATTTCTGGGGATGATCAAATGGAAGAGGCCCAGCAATGATAAATTGAAGGAAAGGTGGCTGGTAGAATTGCTCTGTGGTAGATGGGACCAGCCTGGTGGGGTAGGAGGAGAAGATTTGGCACTGCACAGAGACAGATGCTTGAATAGATTTTGCAGGTGGTTTTATGCTAGTTCATGGTGGGCTCATTGGCAAATCTTTCTTTTGGCTCTTTTAGTTCAATCCAGGCTGGAGGTGACACTGTGTGTCTCTGCTGGCAAGATACACACAATGACCTTGCTCACCTTGCCGATATTTTTTCCAGTATATACTAGAATGTATTTATATTTACTTTTTATCTGATTTCTGTGCAGCAAGTTGTTGCTTTTTATTTAAATTTTTAGATTTCTGATTTATGAATGAATTTCCCTTGATCATTATTATGAATCAGCCAATAAGTGCTGGGATAAGAATTAGTACTTAGATATTTTCTCCCTTTTGTTTTAATTAAAAATATAGTATGCAATATTTTAAACCAAAACGACAATAGTTAACAATTGTTGAGTGGTTACAATGTCATTGATTGCTGCTTCTTGTGACAATTCCATAAGGCAGGCATTATAATTATTCCCATTTTACTGGTGAAGAGAGTAAAATATATAGTGATTGAACAACTTGCCTAAGGCTACCAGAAATGAGAAGGACTTGCACAAAGGCTTCTGTCTCAGAACCTGAGGTCTTAACTATGGCTCCACCTCCTTCTGTACAGTCATCTTTAGGCCAGGTGCTGTATTGCACAAATTATTTTCTGTAGCTGTCAAGCACAAAATGAACCTAAAGTTCTTTTGCAGACATGTAAAAAAAAGTGTGACATGAAGTTGTCATTCTGTGTTCTTTGCTTTGCTTTTTACTAGCTTGAGAATAGGAGACCTAAGTTTTTTATTTTAATTAGTAACATTGAAATACATTAAATAGAATCTGTGGCAGCAGCTGCATATTCTCACTTTGACTTGAAAACCACATTCATTGGTATCTTTTTAGTCTTTGGAAAGAAATCTATTGTCCATTATAGCTGCTTCTTCTCTGAACCCTTTTGATAATTGTCCATGCAAGAGTCTGTTCTCTCTTCTTTGGGAAAATAACAATGGCATACTGTACTTCACAGGTGCAAAAATGAAATGATTTGCTCCATCATTTAGTTTGCTTAATTTACAGCGTTTTGTGTTTAATTATGTCTATTGTTCATAGATTGGATATTGAGGATCCAACAAAGATGATATTTTGAATCAGCTTTGTAATGTCATTGAGTAGGTCTTACACTGCAGGATACTTAAATCTTTTCTTCAATTGCGACAGTTTGGATATCCTCAGGGGTTCCAAGCTGTCTTCAATTATGCCAGCTGTCTGAATGTGGAATGTAAAACTACTATTACAGTGGGGAATTAAATATTATTTGGCCCAATTTTATAACATGTGCCTGTATATAAGTGAAAGTAGACAGTAATGGTATGTTGCAAACATGCTGTGGATACAGTTTTCCTTTCAAAGCATTTATGATTTGGAGAGAATACCCATCTGCTAGCAATAAGGTGAGTAACCTTGGGTATGTTTCTTTATCACTCTGGCTTCTATTTCCTAACCTGTGAAATTAAAGAGGTATTCTAAATATTTTGGAAGTCATTTGGGATAGAGGTTTACAATCTTGGAAATTGTGTGATTTCCACTTCTCTTGCTCCTTCTGCTCTGATGAACTTGGATCAGGAAACTCAAATCTTTCCCTCATGACTCTGCCCATATCCCCAAGAATGGAAAGTTTTCACCAAGTCACTGTGATGATTTTAAACTTCTTCCTAACTACATTATTCCCAGAGATGTATATATTTTCTGAGTTTATCCAGAAATCATTCAGAATGAAATTTATAAGAATAGTAGGTTTTTCTTTTGGGGAATGGTGCACAGTAAGTTTCTAACTTACTATTTTTTGGTTCGACTCTCATTTGGAAGAGTTTCACTTAGTATTTGCAAATATGTAGCTTAGGTAATATCCTGGCTCCAGAGGACCATGGATTATGGTTTCTTTCATGAATCCATGAAGACTTCTAGTTCATTGTTGAGTACCATTCTCACAAAGCTTAATTTAATATACTATACCTCACCACTATCTACAGGCATGAAGGAGCTAGTGATTTGGATGTGTGAGAGACAAAAATTTAGAGAACTAAGAAACACTGTGAGACATTTATGGTCTATAAGCATAAATCTTTTCCAGTTACTCGTTGGTCTTGGTTCTATCTGGATCTGGCTCCCCTTCAATTATTTTCATTGATTCAATTAATTAATAAGAATTCGTTGTGCACTCAGCATATGTCAGACATCATTATAGGTCCTGGAAACAGAGGTGAACAAGCCCAACAAAGTCTTTGATTCCTATAAAACTTATACTAAGAAAAGCTTAGCCCTGAGATGCAAGCTGATTTTTACCCAATCATTATTTTTCTGCTTATTTATGCAATTTCCCTTTCCATTTTTTTAAAATGCTAGAATCCTATCTTCTCACAAAAGCCAAGTAGTACTAGGAAATAGCAAAGTATTAGTATAATAGACAAAATGGAATTATGTTGCAGCAGCTGTCTTCTTGATAATGTGGCAAGGATTATGAGTTGGGAAGGTTAGCTAGCGTACACCTTCATCATCAAGTGTAGTACTGACCTAAAGTAGTAAGTTAATAAGTGAAAACATTGGACGAATTTTAATTTGGTCTGTTATCAGGCTTGATAGGTAGTGAATGGGAATCAGGAAAGAATGAGTGTTTTTCTTTCAGTACTGTGGCTCGAGGGCAGGCACCATCTAGAAGTGTTTTAGAGAAGGGCTATACCCCAGCATTTGACAAGGCTTGGGGGTAAACTCATAGGCCATGGAATGAATCAGTATATGCATTGTTGTCATTCGGCAATTGAGACAATTTGAGTGGAAGGATTTCAAATGACTTGACAGGTTTGTATAGAAGTTTACAGAGCAGTTTTTGGTGCTGGAGGGCAGAAGTGATGAGTTCTAGCGTTCTAAATTTTATAGCTTTGAGTAGACAATCTTAAACTTTAGCCCAAAGGATCTCTTTCCCTCTGGCAATATTTTTAGCATTCATGTGGCATATTTTCCTGCTTATACTTTGGCTGGGTTTCTTTAGGTAAATCTTGTGGATTCCCCACTCCCTGCTTCATGGTTTTCTAGGACAAACAGTCAAGGGGTTAGAGAAGATGATCCTTAGAGGTTCTTGAAGGGTGGATCCTCCTTCTCTCGGTTTTGGCCCTACTCCTTCATGTCATTATGTGTTGGTGGGAAGTCTCAATGTGCATTTAGCTTTCCTGGCCTTTGGGATGCTTCACTGCACTCAGTGTGGCACTGATCACAGTGCTCCATCCAGTGCAGATGTGTCTGACCTGCTGCCATACACCTGAGAATTGGAAAAATGATGTACTTGGCATTCTATTCTAAGCTTATTTCTCTAGGCACTTCAAAAACCACTAATGAGAAAGACTCTTGTGCCACCTGATGCTTTCTTTTACTCTTCTGTTGGTGTTCAAAAGTGATCAATAGGAAATAGTTTCAAAATACCCTCTGTCTAAATTTCAGATTACTGGAGTCTGATAAGTTTGAGCAGTTCTGCACAAGAGCATGCTCTTTGATTTCTACTTGTAATCTTATTGGAAATGTCCTTGATGATTCTACCTATGCCTCACAGCTATCTCAGGGAATATTTCATCCTCATTCTCTCAATAAGAAACTTGGGGAATTATAAAATGTGTTCAGGGAGCTCACGGTTTTGGAAAGTGACAGAAAAAGAGAACAATTGAAGTATAATGTCATAAACACTATCATAGAATCACATTCTAGATGTTAGAGGTTTAATATGACATGATGGATATTCATAATGATTGTCCTTTTTTTTTAAGAAATGGACAAATTTTTTGATATTATCAATTAACAATTTGGGATATATCAAATGCATCACAGAGTAGATTACTTCAAAATATGTTAATTAAAGGGTATGTTTTAGTTTCTATAATTGTCATATTTAAATAATTTATGTTGTAGGAATTTCTGATTGGTGAATACCCTGTTATAACTCCAGAATTTATAATAGTTCTTGGCAGAAAATACATGCTCAATAAATATCTAATGAAGGAATGAATTATCCATTATATGAAGAAAATAGCACCATCAGAATTTTATTGTAGATACATGCAAAAATGACCACAGGGAGTTTAAACCCAACTGTAATTTGGTGACTAGACAAGAGCTTTGACTTATGTAGTCGACACAGAACTAGGTCAAAGTACCCTTTCTTATATAAGAAAGTTAGATTTTTATTAGGAAAGGTAGTTGGGAAAAAATAGGTGTGTATTCAGCTGACCATAGATCAAATCTTAGAGAATTAAAAGGTTCTACAAATTAGAATAGTACAAACAAGGACTGGACCAGGAATGAGACAAATGTACTTTAAATCTTATTAAGCAAAGCCTTGAAACTGTGTTCATACTTGCCTGCTCTTACCAGTTTCCAGAGGAATTGTCTATACCAACAGGCACAGCTACCTCAATGGGCTGGAATGTTGTTTGAGCCACTTCCCTGTTAATAGGTGGCCAGATTTGGGAGGGCTCCTGACCCAAGGACAACTCCCACATTCTTCTCCTTGACCTGGCACTAGAATTTGAGCTGTGTCTGTCTGTATAGGCACAGAGACTAAAACCATAAGCAGGAGGAGCTCACTTAGGGAAGTTATGGCTGCAATTTTGAGGGAGCAAAAATCACAAGGAAAAGAGCAGAGTTTTGCAGGAAGACCAGCTCGCCTGTGAGGGAGAGAAATAGCATCTGGGAGAGACAGAGGAATAGGGTTGCCTGAACTCCTGCAGGCTGCCCAGCTCGGATGTCCCCACAGTCACACCCCTTCCCCACACATAAACTCACATTCATAAGGTTTTTGTTGTTGTTAGAGATAATTAAAGTAGATTTTCCTTCTTGTAGCACACCCAAGGGATCAATTAAAATATTCACAGATACTAATTTGTTACCTTTGGGATATTAGGCAGAATTAAGAGAATGCTTGGATTAGAGCATTTCATTTAAATATTGAAATTCCAAAATCACCATATTTTCATGTAAACACTTAAAAGTGAATAGATAATATGTGATAGAACTATGGCATAATGAGTGACCTTATAATTGGATAGAGAAGATTAAAAAAATACAACAGTGAATTGCATTTAGATTTAATTCCTGCGTTTTTCCTGACCATTTTTTTTTGTATTTGTAATGAAAAACATTATTGAGAAATATTTCAATACAGCCAAAGGAAGCATGATGTCCCTTTTCCATTCACTAGTTAGGTTTTAGATTTCCTTCCACAAAAAGGGCTTGAGACTTGGATTTTATTGCTTCTGTTGTTCTGTTTACAAGAATGACTCAAACAAAAGTCCTGTTAGTCTTCAAGGTAAATGAATATTTGGTACGTTCCTGGTGTGTGTGGACGTGTGTTGTGCTGAAGCAGCACCAGTTCCCAAAGTCCCCTCTGTTGTAAGAACAGGGTCCTTGGGAAGGTGAGTGGAGGACATCCCCTTACAGCAAGTAGCACACATGCAATGGCTCTCCTGATTTTCAGAAAGCATCTGGCTCAGTAGTTCTTTACTCTTCAATGTCAAGTTTGGCATATTTGCATATGAGACAAGTAGATATTTTAGAGTAGTTCCTATATCCAGAGGGATAGGAACTTCAAGGTTAGTCAAGGAAGGCATATCCAGAATTGCAACTTTTAATTTAAAATTTTATGTAATGGTCTTTTTATTGGTATGGTACATTCTGTCCCTTATAAAGAGGTTTGGTTGGGTGGTTGGTTTGTTTTCCCACTGGGATTGAACTCAGGGCCATGCTTTACTACTGAACTACATCCTCCCCCAGCCCTACAAAGAACATTTATGAAGCCTCTTTACTTAACTCAGAATCATAATATTTTGTAAAATCATTAAATATTAATTATTTAACTAAATATTACTTGATTGTTTTTTCAATTACACTATCATTAGTCAATAATGTAGAACATGGAAACCACAAAAAAAATTATATACCTGATCACTTTGGCTGCATTACTTAATGTACTCTTTTATCTGTTTATATTGAGGCAAATGCAAATAAAAAACATTGTCAATAAAAGGAGAATTTTGACAAAAATGTCTTTTAAATGGGGCAATACATACCTAACCACTGGAATATCATGTATTAATGAGAAAGGAAAATAAAATAAAATTAATTAGTAACAAAGGGGAAGAGAGACAAGATTATGAGTAAAGTGCCAAATGCTGAAGTTTTCTGTAATTCATTATAATCTTTAATGTTAGCATTTTCATCAGTAGACACTGAACAAGTATATTTTACTTTTAATATATATGTTGCAGATGTGTCTCCAAATTGCAAATATCTATGCTAATCATAAATGCTAATCATAAAGACATGACACTTCTGAAAATTATTCAAGGGTATTTTTTCTATAAAATATTTTCATAATAGAAGTATAATTTCTCATTCAAGTTTCCTACCTTTATCAGGAGATTTAGCTAAATATAGGTTTTTAAAAGTTGATTTGCCAAAAAATGTTATATTAATAAGTGATATGTTGATAACATTTTCAAAATTAAACTGTCCCTTCATATGTACTTGATTTAAGTTATTTTCAGTTATAGAAGAAGCAAGTAGAAGAAAAATGACTGATCAATAGGACGTCATCACTGATAACAGTAGCTGCCATTTAATGAGGGCTGCCCATATGGCCTGTGTCTTATTAAATTCTTTATGTGCAGTACAACAAAACCTATGTGATTTGGTGGTATTTTCTCTATTGCACACAGAGGTAACAGGTGTGGAAAATGTAAGTCTCTTGCCAAGATCACTTAGCTGGTAAATGGTGGCTTGGGTATTCAAACAGGTCTGTTTAATGCCAAACCTCAGGCTCTTAGCCATTGTACTGTATTTTAGGAACCTGCTAAATGGTGATATTTTGAGAAAGATAAATGATATGATGAATTTGTGGCACATTACAGTGGATCAGAATAAGAAAAATATATCAGTAAAATTTATATTTCTGTGAAATATCCATTTTTTTACTTCATATAAACATTTATGTTTTAAAGTGCTTTATTCCATATAATTGAGATGTTTTCACTTATCACCTTGCTACCTATCTACAGAAGTTTTATATTTGTCTTTCAGTTTAAACATGCAGAGTTTTGTGTTTGTAGTCTTCCTTTATTCTCCATTCCATTTTTCCATATTATTATTCCTAACATTCAAATACTCATGTTCAGCAGAATAATCACCACTTATTTACAGAAGCCATTCAATAAAAATAAAAGAACTTTAGCTTTTTTTCATCTACAACAACAAAAATTCTACTATAATATTTCTTTTCCTCTTACCTTCTAATCTCAGAGGAAAAAAATGTTTCTATTTACTTTTACTTTCCTGTGCATTTAATTATTTATTGCCATCTTTGTCTCTATACCACCAAATTACACACATTGTTTCATTTCTTAAATATTTTCTCTCAGCTTATAAATTTCTCTATTTTTAAATTTCTTCCCTTGTGTTTTGACTGGATTCTTTTATAGTTACTTTTTAAACTCTCCACTACCTTTTAGTAGCAAATTGTAGATATAGTGATCTGTGGTTTTTCTTTCTAATTACCACCCACTTCTTCCTTAATCTCCTATTATCTGGCTTCAACCCGTAGCATCAGAGTGAAATTGTTCTTCCAAAGGTCATCACTGCTCAAAATAGCCAAAGCCAGCTTCCTATTCTCTGAGCTCATAATACAACACAAGTAAGACATTGTTGGACAAAGAGTGGAGAAAATTTCACAGAGGAAGTGGTATTTGAGAGAATTAGTGGTTGATGACTCTAGGCAGATTAAACACTACAAGGGAACACAGAAATGGGAACATTTTCTGGGAACATGATGGGAACAAGCACATCATGGTTTGCAAATTCTGAGTGTGGTTCAACCTTGTAAAGCTTGGAGATGTGGTAGGGATATGAGTAATAATGGGAGTTAAAACAGCTTTGGACCAGATTGTACAGACATGAAACTTTTTTTCCATTGCTTTTGTTCTCTGTCTTGTTTCCTGTTTTCCTGCATTGATTCCTATTTTCAAACAACTGTTCTCAAGAGCAGCTCTTGCATCATATGAAGTCATTTTCTTTTTTGACCTAAGCGATGCTACCTATTCCTGTCTTTAACCACTATGTTACATACATATAGTTTACAAAAATCTTACAAGTCAAGGGAAAACCTCAACTTCTCTTCTGAGCACCAATGTGAATTTCACCCCTTTATGTATGTTGTTAATTCACCTCAAATCAAATATAGTAAAAGTAAAGCTTAGTGTATTTAATTTTAAGACTCTTTGCTCCATCTGCATTCTTCATCTCATTCAATGATCACCATCTTCCTGATTGTTACAAAGGAGAGGTACCATATTAATTTTTACTTTTCCACTGGATAATTAACAACTCCAGTCAGTCACTGTACTAAGACACTTGCTCTATCCTCTTACCTTTTATTCTCATACTCATCTGGGTCATAACATCATAATTTTACCTAATCTATTATCTAAGTATTTTGACCCTTATTTTGTGTGTAATTGCTTCTCTAATTTCTTTCTTAAACAAGTTAAAATATAGTTTAAATAATTATAGTATAATTGACTTCATACATTCAAAATAAATTATGATTTAAATTATGAATTATAAGTTATAATTCTATATTATTTAAGTAATCAAATACTTAACTACAAAAACCCTAAAAAGGAATAGCTTTCTTATATCTGTCTTTATTTTTATTTCAGTTCAGTGTATGCCTACAGAAAGCAAAGAAACCTATTGTTATTACTTCATGTTTCTTACAAGTTAACACTCAGAGATAACTATAAACTAAAATAATTTAGATGTGCAGTCGTTCTCTAAAAAAAAAAAAAAAAAAAAAAAAACAGTAAGGGGACTGTTACTATGATTTTTATTCGATTCATAGTGCTCTTCTCCAGAATGATAGCTCTGCCATAATGGAGAGAGCATCATACAGTTCAAATATTTAGCAGCTATTTCATGTGGAGCAAGTTTCTTCTCTGGGTGAGTTTTCTCATCTGTTAAATGGAAATTTTCAGATATATCCTTTGGGGTTATTCTCATGATTAAGTGAAATATTAAATGTAAAAGATATCAAGTTGAAGGTCTTACTTTGAGAGCCCTGACATTCACAGAGTTCCTTACTATCAGCTTACACCAATGTAGATGCAGCTTCTGAAATTTGAAAGCAACATTTTCCAAATCAAGTTTATACCTTTGCTATTTCTGAGCCTTCTGTAACATATATAACTTACTTGAACTTCAGTCTCCCAATAGTTTTAATTTTAGCTTAAGAAATCTATTTTTTGTATTGGAAATTACAAAAGAAAATTATTTAAATCACAAATTATGTATAGGAAAAGCAAAATGCTTACAGAGTCAGGTGATTTTTAAAATGTTTTAAGTTGATGTTATAAAAATTTTAAAATAGTTTATGATCCAAATGGAATTATATTCAAAATGAAATTTATTTTAATGATATGCCACCTTGAAATATTATATAGCTTGTAAATTATCTTCTTAGTAAATTTATAAAATATAGTGGCTATAGAACCATCTTAAGTTTATTGTTGCATTCTTCCAAAAGTAATTACTATATTTATAGATGATATATAAATTTACAAGGATCTTGTACAAGCATTTTTACTATATCACAAATCTGTTACCCAAACAATAATAATCCAGTAAATTCTTTCTATTCATATATACATTGACCTTTCTATTCAAAGATCATGAAATATTTATGCATTTAAACAAATAAACTGCTTATATAAAAAATAGATATTAGTTAGAGTAAATCTTTAGCTATCTCTATCCTTTCAGAAGGAAAGATTTTAGGAAGCAAATTCCTACATACTTAAATGTTACCCCCCAACTCACACACCTGTGTATACTTATTTTAAGTACCATTTCTGGAATTTTTTTTAATTACCTTTTTCTTTCCTTTTTAAACAAACAGTACATTGAGCTTGAAGCACACATGTCTTACTGAATCAGCGTAATCTTTGAAGTTTTTTTTATTGTGAAGCACTGAGCTTCTGTTGCATTTAGTGATATAGACGGAATGGAAAATAGAGGCAGTCGCTAAGTTGCCTAAACCTTGCAGAAAATAGCTTAATTGTCTTCTTCCTCAATTATTGATATGTGTAGTCATTCAGAGCACAGCCTTTGCAAACACATAAACTCAGTTTGAATCCTAGACTTTCCACTTCCATGATCTATGTAGTTTGTTAGAGATCATTTGACTTCTGCCAAATTAGGTTTCCTACCAGGTAAACTTGCAGCAATAATATCAACCTTGCAGAGTAAATATGAAGAATAAATGCAGTGATCCGACTTAAACTTACTACCTCGTATTAATAAATGCTCAACAAATGAGGTTGATGTTCCACCAGCCATGGATAGTGACAGCGTAAAAAGTAGGGAAGGACAAGTCAGGATAAATGAAGGTGTAAAATTGCAATGAAGTATGCAAAAGTCCTCCATAACTAGTGTTCTTATTTGCTGCTGCTTGGATATACTGTTGTCATGCCAGTATTTACTTCTAATGGTGATTCTCAAGACAGTTGATCTTGATTACTAGTTATATCTTCTTTTTATATTTTTATTCTTTTCTAGCTTAAAAAAAAAAAAAAAACTTGCTGCTCTTTTTTTAAAATTTATTTTTAATGAAAAAGTGTCTTACAAAGGTATTACCAGCCATGAGGGCTATCCTTACCTCTCTTTAGTGAATAAATTATGCCAATATTTAGTAGTAAGTTCTTTCTATTTTCCTCTATAGTGCTTAAAGGATACTTTCATTTTTCCTATTTTTAACTTTAAAACATTATACTTCTACTCTGGCCCCTAATACTACTCTCCTTCCCACTGTATTTCTGAGTTTGCAATAAATAACTCTTACATCCCTAGCTTCATAACCAATATTTTATTCTAAGTAATCATAATACAATATGCTACAAACATTTTAAATATGTGTGCTAAACCAAAGCCAAATAGATTTTATAGTTAAAAATAGGAAAACAATTGGGAGAAGAGGACATGTTTTACCTTAACAAGGAGACCAAGGTTAGTTGTTTTCATTTCTTTCTTAGAAATTAAAGTTTATCTTGCCTTACTAGAGTGACTCAAGTACAAATGGAGGTAGAGACTCTCTACAATGCAGTTCAAAATTCACACCAAAATATACTCGGTTCCGAAAGTGTCTGTATTATTATTATTTTTTTACCATACCAAATCTTTCAGTGTACTTGACCTTGGTTTCTGCTTTAGAATTGCTTTAAGTTGGATAAATAGTGTGTGGTGGTGGTATTATTCTGGTTATGGTTAGTGGAGGCGTTGCCTAGGAAAGGTCTTCGACATGAAAAAGTGCAGGATGGTCTCAGAATTTACTCTAAGCCTCTTCTACAGAATATCTTTGCATTATATTGTTTAGCCACATGGGCTTGCGGGTGTTAGATCTTTGGTCATAGATTGCCAAGGAACAGATCTCACCTTGGGCATCCAGGAAGCAGCATGTTGTTGCAGACAAATGTAGTTCAAAGAAACAACCAAAGCTCACTGTTGAAAGAAGCCATGAATCTGAAGATACATGTCTGTGGTTGTTTTGCAAGGACCAGCCTCAGTACTCATTTTGTTACTTATCCATTTCTCTTCCTTTTAGAGGATTTCTATATTTTCACTCATCTGTAAGCAAACGAAAACTTAGTTTTTCTCAATATGGTATCTGGTACACCGTGACATAATGTGTGTGATATTCTTCTGATACATATAATTTTGTTTAATCTGTGTCCTTTAAGTTATATACCTTTTCTTCAGAGTTCTTTATTTTTTATGGACCTTTTGAAATCTTTTGTGTGACAAGGCACACGTTCAAATTATCTATCAATAGATACCTATACATACATATATATATATATATGTATGTAGTCACACATGTATACATACACATTAAATATATAAGCACTCAGTATTTATCAAAGTTAGAGTGAGAATTTGAAGACAACAGAAGTTAAGGAGTTTTTTCCCCTTCCTAGTGAAGTTTAAAAGTCAGTTCTACAGAAAATTTCTTTTAAAGAAAAATAATATTTTGTAATAATATTAAGATCTAATGAGATTTTATATTTTTCCCCAGGAAATCATGTAACTGGCATGTGATTTCCATTATGTAACTCTATGTTCTCTGTATTGTGCTGAAAATTTTAATTTATGCTGTGAAAGGAAGTTTAGGACTTATTTGTAATTGCTACTGAGATTAAGTATAAAATTATAGTACATAAAATGGGGGGATTATTATTTTTGAAGACAACTGTAGGTGTTTATTTAAAAATAAAGGGGTAATAAAAGGTAACTGAAAAATTAAACGTAACAAAAATGAATTAGAATTCCAGTGGAGGCAAAAACCATTTGAATCAATTATTAAAACACTTGTATTTCTGAAGAGCTCTAATGTAAGATTGTAACACATTTATTTTCTTAAGGAAAAACTAACATGTAAGTAGAGTCTATACTTAATTTTTAGGCAACACAGTGTACCACAGCAAAAGAATGAAGACTTGAAGGTAGGCATTTGCAGTTTGAGTACTTCTCTGGTCATCACTAATCCTTGGCTCTGGGTTTTAGGGGTATGTAGCACCAGATCTATTCAGGTTTACTGTCATAAAGAGAAAGTATAGCATTTATAAAATCTGGTCTCCTGAATGTTTCAGTGGATATAGATTCAATGTGAATCTAGAATGCCATGTTTAAGACAATGTGGTTTTTTAATCTTATAGTTATAATGATCAGATAATTATCTTTTATTTCTAAAAAGTAGGTTAGTTAACATCAGACTTTCAGATATATAACTTATGATAATATAAATTATTATTTTATATATTATTTTCATGTACAGTTTTTATATTTCTTGAAAATGCTATTTTTATTATAATAGGTTGGATAAAATTAGATTGAAGTAAATACTTCAACACTATTAGGAAGAGCTGATATTTTAAAATGCAACTATGCTTACTTCTGATATTGTTTAATGTTGTCATATATTCATATTTTAGAATAATTTTATTACCTGTAATATATGACACTTGATTTTCATTATTTTCAAAGATAAGGTATAGAACATAATAAAATTCTCCCCAAGTCTCAACAAATTATGTTCTCCAATTAACAATGACAATATCGCAATAAAATTGTACTAGATAATGTTACATTAATTCAATGTATGCAGTTTATGAATGTAATAGTTTTCTATTGTTTTTCATAGCAGATCTGGATTTTAATTGAATACAGGTGCAAAATTAGATATTACTCAGAAAAGTGGTTTAATTAAATAAAATCTAAGAAAAATGAATGTATATAATAGTATCTGGTATAAATAATCATATTCTAAGTTCATAATCTTAATATCATCTCCATATTTTTTGAGACATTTTGGGTATAGCCATTCTCATTAACAAATATCTTTTATTTTATTGATAATCTGAAACTAAATATACCTGAGTATGATTTTCTTGAGTGATTTGTTTTTAGATGAACCATGATTTCAAATAGGAATGTATATCTGGGTGTGGTGGCACACACTTGTAATACCAACAACTTGCAGAGCATAATGATAGCAAATTTTAGGCCAGCCTCAGCAATTTAGTAAGACCTTCACCAATTTAGGGAGACCCTATTTCAAACAACTAACAAAAAAAGGAGTGAACTGAAAATGTGTTCACTGGTAAAGCACCGGTGGATTCCATCTCTAGTACCAAACGAATGAATGGATAAACAAACAAACAAATAGGTAAGAATCTGGGGACCCTCGGAGTGTGTGTGTGTGTGTGTGTGTGTGTGTGTGTGTGTGTATACACCACTTTCTGTTGCTTAATTTTATTAGTTAATATTTCCCAGAATGCGCCAAAGAAATAGCAATTTTGTTTTTATTTTTGTTAAAATCATTAAACTTTAGCTCTGTAATCTCTACCCAGTAAACCATGAGATTAATTCATAGGCTTTTGCACCTGGTCACATCTAAATTCATATTTTTAATATCTGTAGCCTTGTGTGTGTGTTCTGTCATCATTCCTGTTTCCATTTCATGCCTGTACCTGGCATTAATAATTCCTTTGCCATGTAGCCTATGTGAGAATTTCTTTGTTTCTATCCATTCCATATTCAATTAAGAAATTTTGCTACAGAGGCTAACTGGTAATAATTGTCATTCAACTAAACAATAACGATGCTAAACAATCATGATGTCTTTAGTAGGACATATTATGAAAGAATAAACATGGGAGAGTCTTTTAGTCTATCAAGTTTCCCCACATGTTCCACAGAGTGCTCAGCTTCACTGATAAGGAAGAAAAAAGCATGTCTCTAAGCACTTGTGATGTCAGCAGGTCCTGGCAAGGATTAAAAGGAAGTTGATAATTCTAGGAGGCGCTTCAAGTCAGAGTTCTTGCTCTAAACTTCTTGAGCCTGAAGAAAGTACAACAAATCTACAGAAAGCTTCTGCTGCTGCTCTTATCAGGTGTCACTTATGATGCTTATGCAGTGGTGAGTGCTAAGACATATAACCTGATATTCCTCTGGGATCAGTGCAAGTTATGAAATTAGTGAAACCACCATCATTTTTCTCCTTTATGACCAAAGGGAATTATCACTTATCTTGGACAAGTATGCTCCACCATAGTGTTTATGTGCAGGAAATTGACATATTTACCAAGATTTGTACCTGAATGTCTAAGGTAATAGACATTGGGCACATATCTGTCACATTTTACATAGAAATGAATTTTTATACAGGTGTCCAATGCTAAGTTGAGTGCTGAGGACATTATCATATTTAAGCATCAGACTGTTTAATAAAAATGACATTTACTTTCCTGTGCAAACGAGGAGAGTTGCTGAAATACATAAGATACCTGAACATAAAAAATTTTGACTACTGGCTTATATGTCTTGAAATGTATGCTTTCATCTAAGTGCTCTGTTAAGACAACTATATAGTGAGTCAGAAACATAAGCCATTTCAGCAAAAATGCCCTGTGATACATAGATAAAGTCACATTCTATAAATATATAATGAACACATTGTGGTTTTATATCTTGTAATGTAATCAGTTTGCCTGGAAATAAAAGATAGAGATTTCAAACTTGCTTAAAACAGGTTCTTACCACAAAAATAACTATATGAGGAAATGCACATGTTAATTAGCCAGATTTAACTACTTCACAATGTGCATATACTTCAAAACTTCACTTTGTATGTGATAATTGTATCCAGTTTTGTCTGCTAATTTAAAATAAATAATAAATAAATTTATAATGATGCATTAGAATTAGAAATTAGATGTTTTAAAGGTATCATTAGCTATCAAGAAATGAATTAAATAATTAGACCTGGTTTGGTTTCTTTGACAACTGGGTTATAACTGGTTACATATGGGTACAAAAAAATCAACATAAGTTAAACATAACTTAGTATCTGACAGGGAGTTCTTAAAGGAAACTAGTTAATTAGCCATTTTGTACTATAAAGAACTTTAATTAAAGTGAACTTTAATTAAATTAAACTTTAATTAAAGTTTGGTTTTATAGATGTCAGCAATATGTCAGAAAAATGTATATAAATGGTGGTAAATGATAGTCCCTGAATATTTTTAAATGGTACCTCTAAGCATACATTTTTATGAAAACAATCTCAAAATCACAAAAATTAATCATAAAATATTCAGAATAATTCATATATTCTCAGAAACCATAATTTTCCTTCTAAGTAAGAAAATAATCCTCAAATGAGTTTTAAATTATAACACAAATAATAATTCACTAAAATTTAACTAAAAAAATTAAAATTTTAAAACATAATAAAAGTCAAGGTTTTATAAAATGTAATGACTAGAGTATATTTAGTGTTTATGTTTATCTTAATAATGTAAATCAAAAATGTAGATCAATACAACTACCAGGAAAATGCAGAATTTTTAAAATTTCTTTTCCTCGATAGGATAAAGCATTTAATAATATTAGTTAGATCTCTCATTACATTGACTGGGTCTAAGTAAAAGATAAGTCAATGTATAATCCTTTCCCTCCTAGGAAACAGTTTTGAGGGGCCTGAAGGGAAGAAAACATCTGATGAATAGGCAGAGACCCTGTGTTTCTGGCTGGTGAGTGCAGGGGTGGGGAAAAGGTAGAAGGTGGGTGAGGCTGCCTGTGAAATGTGTGAGTCCCCATCACAAACAGGGCTTGCTGTGGGCAGCTGGTCAACCACCTTTGCAGTATAAATGGATGTTGCCTCAAGCCCAACTCCTCAGGTTCCCCTTAAGATAAAACTGCGGCCTGTGTGTCTTGATCTAGGAGCCATCAACATCCTGTAGCCCTTACAGATGTAAAACAGTGCATTTCACTAGAACCAGGAATGCACAGACATACATTCAGATCACTAAGTAATCCCCTTTCCCTCTTTTCATGGCTAATGTAAAAGTATGCCTGATTTTGAAAAAACAAACTGAAGTACCAGGGAGAACTGAAGTATGCTTTCAGTGTAGTTTTGAAGGTATCCCAGAAACCACTTTGCAGCACCTTGTTAAATCTGAACACTATGTATTTTCTATATTGTTGACTGAAATTCAAAGATCAGAATAGTTTTGGCACTGAACACACGTTTCATTTTGCTTGACTCTCAGCTCCACTTTATTACAGAATACCAGAGCCAGAAAGCAACAGCCTAGATTGGTGTGTATGCTGGTGCCAAGAGAGCTAATCAGAGTCTAGCATATGGGGCATTTGAACAAGGAAATGGATGTTAACTACCTGGTTGTGCATTTGGACTGCTTCAGAAACATTTGAATTTTGCTTGGTAACCTGAGAGGTAGCCTGGAGGGGATAGAACAGCTGTGACCACTCTCCCTATAAGTGGCCTAAATTGCATCCTTTGGCCATCCCACTTTCTCCACCTGAATATTATTCTGTAACTTCATGGATGCTTTCCTAAACTGCCTATGAGCTATTTGATGAAGGATTATTTATAGATTTAGGGATGAAATTCTTGCTGATATTCTACATTCAAATTCAGTGAATGTTTATTGAATGTTTGCTATGAATCAAGCAACATGTGAGACGAAAAATAAAGCCACAGTTAAGAGCAATTCTGAAACCCTATCATACAAGTTGTAATCACAGCTCCCACTGTTTTCTATGTGCCTCATGTTCCTCATCTATAAAATGGGGATCTTAGTAGAAATTAACATAGCAGCACTGAATGAATGAAGCAAATATGTATGTGTACTTAGATTAGTATTAGGCACATTGAAAACAAATAATGTCTGGTATCACACACAGTAAAATTATAATATCCTCTATTATGTAGTTGGTATTATTCCCATTTTACAGATAAGAAAACTGAGAGGGAGATTAATTATTCTTGTGGTCCTGAAGTTAGTTAGAAAGGAGAAGGTAAGATTCAAAACAAAGGTAATATGTTTCACAATTAGTGTTCTTTTTCTAATACCATAATAACCTTAACATATTGTCATCTCTCATCAGGAAGATTGCTTCAAAAGTTTCCTTCAAATAACCAGTAACTCTGTTTTACTCCCTTTGTTGCTCAATTCTTTTTTCTTTTCTCCCCTGGCATTGACTACCCCACTTAGTCCATCTTTCTAAGCACTTTGAAACCTTCATTCTTCTGGAACATTATCTCCTCTTGGCTCCTAGGTCTCCACTCATGTTTGGTTCCTTTAGAACTTCATTACTGTACCCTCTTGGTCACCTCTGGGATCCTTCCTGAACTTTATCCCTACATTTTGGAAAGCCTTGGCACTCATGGTTGTTGGACTTCGTGCCTTTTCCTGAACTCTTTTCTTGGGTGATATTATATCTAATCCTTCTGCCTTTAAACACTGTGCATAATCTGATGACTTTCAATTTTTGTCTCAATTCTGGCTTTCACTTCCTACATGGTACCTCAAACTGAACCTCTAATTTTATTCCTACTAACCTGTTCCCCCCGCTTATGCCCCTCAAGCATTTGGAGACTAGAATCACAGAACTTTACCAGAACCCTCACAACTGCCTTTAAGGCCCTACCTGATCCCACTTGCCCGACCTTTTGGTCCATGGCTCCCACTGTTCTCTCTCTCCTGCCCCAGCTCCTTGTTCTTTCTTGGATACACCAGGCATGGTCCTGCTTTTGCCCTTCCCTCTATCAGGACTGCTATTCCTTCAGATATTCTACATAGCTCCCTCCCAGATCCCCTCATGGAGATCTGATGAAAATATTAAAATTATTACCCAACTCCTATTTTTCTTCTGTGCTTTATTTTTTAGCAATAGCCATCCTCTCTCCTACTATATATATCTTATCTATCTACTTACATTCTCCTCTGATGGATTGTATATTCTCAGAGATTAGAGATTTTGCCTTTTTTATTTATCACTGTTTCCTAGAGCCTACAATAGTGCCTTAATGACATAACATACTCAACACAATATTTGTGGTATGGGTGAACTAAGGTATTCAGTTATCAAACACAAAATATACAACATCAGTGCAGGTGCTACTTAGGGAATAAAAATACACCTTGCCTTTAAGAAACTTAAAACGTAGTTTAGGAAATGAGGAAATGAAACACAAATATTTTCAATATAAGGTATAACATATAAGTGGCATAAAATTTCAACATATTAAAGAGAAAGAGGGTATGATTCTTTGAAAAATTGACATTTTAAAATACCCTAAATGTGTGATAGGATTTAAAAAAAAAAGAGATGAGATGGGGATTGAAGGGTTTATAGAAGGAATATTATGAGCAAATCCACACAGGAATGGGAATATGTAGGTTATATACAGAGAATAATCTGCACTGCAGTTTGAGAAGAGCATGCAGTATACACACAAAGGGAATAGAAGATTTCATTTGTGTATAATGGATACAAATACAGTTCCTGACAAATGGAAGATGTTCTGCACCTTTTTCTCGAGCATATCATTTCCATGTTACTTGCCCACTCTTCTAATCTTCCTTTGTCAATAACCAGTAAAATCAATAGTGGGCAAAGTCCTGTGAATAACCTGGTATTAAAAGTTCTGTTCTCTTAAATAGGAGTGATTACTCAGGTGAATCGGGTTTTGGCTCCTGGGAAATTGAACAATGAAATAGAGACATTCAGGCAAGGGCAATGGGAATATAAGAGACAAGATAGGAGACAGAAGCCAGGAAGGAGCATTAGTAAGCTGAAGTTATAGGTATTTGCATGTACAAAGAAGGTCTAATTAAGCAAATGTTCAGTGAGTGTTTGAGAAGAAACTGACCGAGGTTAGAAAATTATATACAGAATAAAGGGAAACCTGCTGGTAGAAGACTGAGAGAAGCTGAGACTTGGTAATGCTAAGCCATTTTAATGAAGTGTGGTGAAGTCAAGAAGATGCACAAACTCTGGCTCTTATTGCTGTTAGAGCAACTAGATGAACATTATATAGAACCTGAAGAATATAAATCTTCTTTTCTTTGGTTCCTATGAAAGTCTTTGTGCCTTATTGTCATGTTGCTGTATTATATGTCCTAATTATTTATGATAGCCTGAGTTAGTTGCTGATTCTTACAAATTAAAGATGTTGGTACAAACTGTTTGCCTTCTAGTAATTAGCTTCCTCTACTTTGCTATCACGTGCTAGATGAAGTGGGTTTACTAGATGGTTTTCAAGGTTCAAAATTGCAATGTGAAAGTAGACCATTTTTCTATTGAGTGATTACTTGTATGTTTTCCATATAGAATACTGTTATCACAAAGAAGCCTATTGTTACATGTTGACAGCTGTGGACAGAAAAAACTAGATTAGTGAAAACTTATGCAACTAGCTCCCTCCCCACTTCATTTCATTTGGTGCTTTTGTTTGATGCTCTATGTCTTGTCCATGAAAGATGCTACCATCCTGGAAAAATGGGAATTTAATTACTCTCATCAAACATGCTGCCTAATAAATTGCTTACTCTGGCAGAGAAAATTAGAAGTAGCTTTAATATGGGCAAAGCCTTTTTAATATGGCATATTTTATATGATATAGATGTATATAACTAGATTTTTTAATATCATATGCCATCTGTCATTGAGTATTGGCATGATGGCTGTAGTTGATGTTATTATATGCCTACATAAAATGACAAATGAATCTTATTTGTATTCATGTATTATTTTCCAAATTTTCTTTTAAAGAAAAAATTAAGATATAATTTCAATATTTGACATGAACTTGTGTTTATAAGCTTAAGGGATATTTTTATTCTACTTCATTCCTAATACTTATTTTTAATTTTCTGGATCTAGGAAAGCAAGTCAGTTCTTTTTAAAGTAATATCAAAGTGAATTAAACTTTTTTCTGTAATTTTCGCCAGCTACTCAAAAATTATTTGAACTATTTTCTGCATTATTGGATATTTTTCTTTTTCTTCCAGAGGAAGATTTTTATGCAAGGCAACCCATACTTTTTAAGTTTTCCAGTGAAAATGGTCTAGTTTAGTGTAATTTCACAAAACATTTTCTTTTCATAAGGAGACTAATAAAGTCTGATGCTTTGTTCTATCATTCAGAAAACAATTCCTTAACATCCAGAGACAGTACAAAACTAACATTTTAAAATGCCATAAAATTCATATATAAGAAACCTGCTTAAGAAACAAAATCTAGAGAAACAAAATCAAAAGAGAGGGAATTGTTTCTCTTCATAAGGGAATAGTCATCAAGTTATTGTTAGCTGTTTCTATACCACATAATTGTTTCATTGTTTCTTTTTTTTTTCTTTTAAAGAACATAGCAGAACAAAAACATAAATCACCATAATAATTTAAGGTTATTACAATGTTACCTAGAGGACAGAGGGACAGGGAACTGACATGGGTTTTTGCAGAAAGGCATTCTCAAACATCTAATGCAATATTTGTTTATACATACATACAAATAAATGCCCAAAGTTGCAAAAATGCAAGTTTATGGAACCTGACATTTGGTTGCATAATGAGATTTCAGTGGGTGGGGATGTAACCACATAAAAGAAAATTCTGGTCAGTAGGTCAGTAAGCCAGCATTTCTCATTTCCTAAACTTTAAGTAAAAGTTTACCTACCCTTTTCATATGAAAAGCAAAGAAGAGGAAACCCCCTTCCCCAATTCAGCTATTTAATTATTAACTATTTAAATAAGAGAACAAATTTATGATAATATCATAATTCTTAAGCATAATTATAATCTAAAAAAAGAGATTAAAAGTCAACATTATTAAATGAGCAAGGTAGGAATTTATTTAAAAATTGTGACCGCATTTTAAAATTATTTATTGATTCTGGGGTTATGAATATATTTAAACACTAAAGCAGAGTTTAAAAAAAATAATTTTAAAATGTCTGAAATTTGTAGTCCTATTCTTATTTTTTGGAGAAACTACTATATTATTTTCCACAAAGCCCACATTAATTCATAGTTCCATGAATAGCATGCAAGTATTCCCTTTTCACTAGCACTTGTTGTCTTTAATCTTTTTAATAATAGTCATCGTTTGGATGCATGTATGTTGAATTGCAAGAATAAGAGTCTACTGATACATTATGATAAAGCCAATTGATATATTTATTCAACCATTTGGTCATGCAACAAATAGTGTCTATAATATCCCAGTATTATGCTACTATTTAATAATGAATAATTTATGTAACTTAATCTAAAGTAATTTCTAGTCTGAAAGTTACAATACAAAACTTTACAACAAAAATACAAAGAACCCAATCAATAAATGGACCAAGGATCTGGACAGACACTTTACAGAAGAAGACACACAGGCAATTAACAAATGAATGAAAAAGTGTTCAACATCTCTAGTAATTAGAGAAATGCATATTAAAACAACTCTAAGATTCATCTTACTCCATTTAGAATGGCTTTTATCAAGAACACAAACAATAATAGATGTTGGCGTGGATGTGGGGAAAAGGTACATTCATACGTTGCTGTGGAGTTGCAAATTGGTGCAGTTACCCTGGGAAGCAGTATGGAGACTCCTCAGAAAACTTGGAATGGACCCACCTTTTGACCCAGTTATCCCACTCCTTGGTTTATACCCAAAGGACCTAAAATCTGCAAAGTACAGTAACACAGCCACATCAATGTTCATAGCTGCTCAATTCACAATAGCCAGACTGTGGAACCAACCTAGATGTCCCTCAATTGATGAATGGATAAAGAAACTGTGGTATATTTTCCAAATGGCTGGAGGAGGTGGGAACTGAGATGTGGATTTGAGGTATGTATTTGTATCTGGCAAGTGGAGACTCTCTCTCTGCTTTCTGATCATGATGTGAGCTTCTTCCCTCTGCCACAGTCTTCCACTATGATGTTCTGCCTCACCTTGAACCCTGAAGAATGAAACCAGCCTTCTCTGAACTAAGACCTCTGAAACCATGGGCCCTCAAATAAACTTTTCCTCCTCTACAATTGTTCCAATTGGGTACTTTAATCAAAGCAGCAAAACAACTGACTAAAACAGATTATTACTTTTTTCCCCAAAACTGAAAATGGAAAAACAACTCCATTAGGTCTTGACCAGCACTTTTAAAACTCTACGGCACATAAAAATCACCTGGAACACTTGTTCAAACTTAGGTTCTAGGATACAACTCAGATTCTTATTTCAAGGTCTGGGGTGGGGTTTGATAATTTGCTTTTTCAATGAGTTTCTAGCTGATGATGATATCAGCTCAAGAAGTACTGGTGTTAGAGGAAATGGAATGATTAAACAACAATGATTTATCAAAATGTACAAATGTGTTCTGTCATGTACAACTAATTAGAACAAATAAAGTAAAATCTAAAAAAACAAATGAAGAGATAAACATAATGTAATGAGCTAATTATTATACAGAATATGTGAGGGATTATATCCACCTACAGTAAGACTACACATATGGTGTTTAATGTTAAGTACCAAGTGAATATGGTGCTGCAGGCAAGAGTATGGATAGCCACTATCATGATGGATCAAGTTAATACAGAATTTTACCTCCTGGAAACCAAACCAAAACCAAACCAAACCAAACAAGTATGAATAGCTTTCAAACTAGAAGTAAAACTGTGTTTTTAAATGCTTATTTTTTTAAATATGAAAGACAGGAATTTTCACATCAAAAAAGAGGGAGCATGATGTCAAAGCTGTACCTTTGCAAGTTACTTTAATAAGACATTCCTGGGTCCTAAGTCAGGATCCAGCAATGAGTCTGGAAGTTCATCCCCTACAGGAAAGCATTTGGGCTTTCATTCTCACTCAGGAATAGGAAATGGTAGGTCAGGATTAGGCATGTATTTGAAACTGAGACTCCAACATAAAGCCAGAATCTGGAAGGGTTGAATCTTCCATGGAATGGGGACTGAAATCTCTACCTCAGGAAAACAGAAGGAAGAAAATTTTACTCTGCCCAGGAAGCTGAAGGGAATTTTTTTTTTTTTAAATTAAGAAATCAAAATTTAAAGCTTAATTTCTATGTGGAGTATGGCATACAAATTTTATTCTCTTCATGGTAGAAGGGATTTGAATAGACATTGTAACACAAACAATGAAATCCCTTGGACATCTGGAAAAATAGAAGTCAAATGCAAAACTATTCTGCAGGAATATTTCCAACCCAACTGTACACAGAATCCTATGGGGAAAATGTCCCCACTCAGGATGAGTCCTATTCTCCTTCCACCCTGCACCCTTACCAAAGTTAGGACATTGACAGAAAGTTAGCCATTAAAACAAATAGAAGAGTCAGCAACCATCCCTGAGAACATGTTTATAGACAACCTGAAAGAGAACAAAAATAAATAAATAAATAAACTTGGTGGCAAGTACCTTTTTGTCTGTATTAGCCAGTGTTGAGGATGAATGAGGATGACTCTAGATTTTGTTGAACGATTTTATGTGTGTGTGCATATATATGTTATGTTATTATATACATGTGTGTGTGCGTGTGTGTGTGTAACAGATTCTAAGGGAAATAGTTTTTTTCTTAAAAAAAGAAAATGAGTAGGCAAAGTTGAAAAAAGAAACAGAAATTAAAGTTGGAGATATTGACAATAGAAACAGAGGAGGATTGGGGAAGGGAGGAAGGAAGGGTGAGGGTTATTAGGGAGTAAAACTGATCAAATAATGTTTTTATGTATGCACAAATGTGCCACAGAGATACCCCCATTCTGTATAATTAATATGCACAAATTACAAACAAACATTAGAGATGGGTTAAAGGGTCAATTATATCAAAGTGTGCCCAAAAGTGATCTAGAGACAATTCCCCAAATGTGGTACAACTGAAAACAGGAAATCATGGGAGAATAATTAAGATATGTAGAGAAAAAAATGACATGATCTATCTATCTTTCCAACTATCTGTCCATCCATCTATCCAAAATAGAATTAGAAGTAGCAAAGTAGAATAGGGAAGAGGTAATATTTAGGGAGTTAATGACTGAGAGCTTTCCAGAATTAATAAGATATATGAATTGTCAGATGGAAAAACCACAATGAGTTCTGAGGAGATTATATAAAAATAAACCCATTTATAGACTTTATGACAGATAAATTATAATTAGTTGAATAATAGAGTTTTTAAAGCAACATTGGAGGCTAGGAAACAATAGAATTGGTAGCTTCAAAGTGCTGAGAAGAAATAATTTTCAAAGTAGAATACTAAATTGGAATTGCTAAATTGGTGATGAAAATTGAGGCTAAAAAAGGCATTTTTAGGCAAAGACTGCAGACATTTCTATGCACAGACACTGAACTATTAAAGAATGTACATCAGGAAAAAGATTTTGAAACCATTTGGGGAAACATGATAGTATAACAATGGTGAGAAAAGAATTGGCAAAAACATAGGCAAATACAAATAATCACTGGCTCTAAAATTAACCTTGGGGCAGCTAGAATGAAGACGGACATAAAATACAAGACAAAGAAAAGAGTACCATCTGCAGAAGATCTGTGTGCAAGCATTCTGGGATCTATGTATCAAAGAGAAAGTAAGAAATTTCCATTAATTTTCTATTTTGTTAGGGTAAAATATGGAAATGAATTAAATATAAAAATTATCAGAATGCAAACAAATGTAATTTTTAGGCCAATTGATGGGAAATGAAGGAAGTAAACAATCGACCATACCATTGACAAGAAAAATATATATTAAAATACATGCGTTAAAAGCAACCAACCAAACCTAAGCAGGAAGGATGTACATGGAAACACCTGAAAGCAAGGGGGGGCAGGCCAGTTTGGGAGCTACAAGTTCACATGGATGGACAGGAGGCAGGAGGGTGAGGCATGTGGGGTGGGTATCTTAGGGGTAAGGCAACATGAGGCTATAACATGAGAGTTATAACGGTCTTCATATTTAGTATAAAGCTGAAAACGTTTGTTTAGGAAAAGTGAATTGGTCCAATTTGTGTGCATTGGAAGATCATTCTGGCTGCAGTGGATGATGCACAGAAAAGGCAGATGGAGGTCAAGAATACTAGTTATCTAAGGGAAACACGAAAATGGCTTGATGTAAGGTGGTGGCAGTGGGAATAAAAGCAGGTGAGAGAGTGGGAGGAAAACAATGCTGAGGAAATATATGCCATTTAAAGAACGATCTGGGGTTGAATGATTTGGGAGGAGCATAAAGAGGAAATACCGGTTTCTGGTTTGGATAATGGAGTGAAAAATGTTGCAGTTCACTAAGTCTATGAGCCGATAATTCAGAAGAATTTTAACAATGTTTATTATCAAAGCTTGTAACAGGCTCTGTTGAGAACATTTACACCACAGAAATTGGCAAAAAGATATATACACTCAGGGATTTTTGTTGTTTTCTTGTTTTTAGTTTAGTCATTTGTTTGTTTGGGAATCAACTTGCCAACACTTGACTGGGATTTGGACATTGAAGTTAGATGTACTGACTGGATATCCAAATAGACATGTTTGGTAGATAACAGATTGTGTGGAGAGCTAAGCTGAGAGGTAGTTTAGAGACCAAGATTTGATACTCAGGTTTGTGAAACTGAATTATTTGTTTACTTATTTAGTTGCTTGTTCACGTTTGTGGTGCTGCAGATCTGACCCAGAGTTATGTGCATGACAGGCAAATACTCTACCACTGAGCTATACTCCCAACCCCTTGAATTGTTTATTTACTAATTTAACTTGTTTTCAAGTTTGAAGAGAATATTCATAATAATCTAGATAAAATAACATCAATATTCTTAACTGTTTAGAAAGATAGACTGCTTTTTGCCTTTGCTTTGTATTACATATTGTGTATAGAACTAAATGTATTTTATGTCCATAAAATGTACTCGGTACATTTAGGCATGATTCTTCCATTTTTGAATATATTTGAAGAAACTCTGGTTTAATTTTCCTCAGTGTGTAGTCTGTCATTTACCAATTTAATTATCTGATATACTATACCAGTTATCAGTTTCTTGTCTCTTGGCTCCATGTTCACTCAACTTTTTCCCTGCTTCCTGGTACTGGAACAGAACCCTACAAACTTTTCTCCTTTGTCAGAGAACTCAATGTTAGGATTTGTCAACAGAGGGCATTGGAGAGCAATAAAAGGTATGACAGAGGAAAGAGCTTCTCTTCCTAATTCAGTTGTGACTCTTCCACTTTCCATGTGTGTGTGTATCTCCACTTAACCTTTGGAGAATTTCTCCAGCACCCCAGGAGTTGTGGGCTGATCCTCTCCCATGGTGCTGTGGAGGCAGCTTCCTGTGTACCAGCTTAAGCTCACAGCATTTCACTGGCTTCCCCAGTATGGGCTCTGACCCAGGATGCCCCAGGAGATATGTCATTCAGTGGGCTACCATCACACCTGTCCTAACAGTTCTTAATATCAACCTTATGGCAGAGGGATGGAAGAACTCAAAATTTGTCCCCTTCTCTGAATTTTGTCCCTGAGCCTGTGAAGTAGGACTTTTCTCTATTAAATGAGAACTTTCTCTCTAAATTTGCTATAATTAGTTTCTCCCTTACAGACATTAGCCATCTTGTACTAGTTAACACTTATTTATATTATTTTTTTTGTTCAAAATATTGGTGTGATCTGTACCTCCTCAATGGACCACAAGTGATACATAGATAAGATTGTCGGAAAACAGAAGTTTATATATACAGAAAGGAAAATGGAACAAAGAAGATACTTTCTGACACCTGTTCAAACAGTGGTGAAGGACTTGTGTGTGCATGATGTTTTTTTCTGAATTTTAAAAGAAATGCAGATTCAGAATACTCTGTAACGTTTCATATCTGATTTTGGGGATTCAGCCTTGATTTCGGAAGCAATTTTAGATCCTTTCTTTCTAGTTAAAATGTCCTTTAATTTTTTTCCACTTAAATCTATATAATGCATATTTCTACTTCTATTACTTGAATTTATAACCTCCAAATAGTACTTCTTAAAACTTAGTGTTTCTCTCTCTTCTTTCACATTTCTAATTCTAGTCATTCTTTGGGGTGGGGCTCGTGTTATGATTCTTTCTAGTCTTTTACTCCCATCCCCCATTCAAATTATCACCTACTTCTTTACCTACCAATTCTTATCTCAAGAGCTATCTCCAATTTAACTTATTTAAAGGTTTTGTTTTTGTTTTCTGATGACTACAACTAAATACTCAATCTCCCTTTCTTGAATCTCTGTTGAATTTTACACCTCTCTTACAGGGAAATTATTTTTCTCTGCTTTCCTTCTTTTGAGACTATTCTTTCTTGTCATATACTTTAAAAATGTTTTAAGGCTGATTTTGTTAAGAGAAGTGCATAATAGATACTTATTAAAATATGAGAAGTAGATTGACAGAGACATCCACTATTAAATTAACTGATAACAGTGAAACAGTGATGTATGGAGGAAGAGAATAACTGTAAATCAAACATAGGTGGCAGTTAACACTTTAATTTATTATTAAGTTTAGTTAAGAGATATTGGGAGGCAAGAGAAAAAGGGAAAGACTATTGACTTTGTGTTTGCATTTATTTGTGTTTCACATTTTTAAAGGTTAAATTTCTAGGGAAGCAAATATCTGTGTGAAATGAATATTAGTTTGCAGAATTTCTTTAGGAAAAAGTAAATGATCAGGTTTTTATAAAGAGAATTTAACTACCATGGAGTCATAAAATGGAATCAGTAGAACACTCAGGGATGCTCTGAAGCTGAGGTGGCCTTTAGAGTTGTCACAGTTGGGTGAGGGAACTGGGTCCTTGTACTATGGTATTAATTAGTTACTGGTCATTTATTGGTCCAGGAAGGAGATGTGCTTTGGGTGAGGAACTCTTTAGCTGAGGCAATTCTTGTTAAGATCAACTGAAAACTTTTCCAGCACTTGAGAAAAGGTATCAGTCTTGAAAAGGGATGTGGGAGGCACAGTACAGAATTGCTAATATCTTATATGTTTTACTTTTCTTAGAAGGAACTGTTTATCAACTCTCTTTATTAGGAAGGACCTTGCTTGGCAGAATTATTCATCAATAAATTTTTAGAATTAAATGGAAGCAAAATCATATGCATGACCCTGGGCTGGGGGTGTGTAGGAATAGAAGACTGAAACATAGTGTCAATTTTTAATGGCCATTGGTGCCTGGCGGGGGGTGGGGGGGAACTATAAAGGAAAGGAGAAGATAAGTAAGAGTTGATGCAACTGTAGAACAGATGCCATAAGGAATTACATATTACATTACATGATTAATTGCCAAATGAACCACATTAAGTCTTGCTGGAATAAATAAAAATAAATTACCAAATTAATGATATAAACAAGTATTATTACTACAGAAATTTAGTTGGAGTGGACAGTTAGGGAAACCAAGCAGTTGGAGATAAGGCTGAACTACTTCTGAATAAGGAATCAGATTGCTTCTGTCAGATTCCTAGGAGTGCAGGAGGGTTTCTGATGAGAGAATTGTGAAGACCATAGGAAGATCTTTGTCTGTTGGAGGTGCAATGGATTAGATTGGAAGGAAAATGGTGGCCAGTAGACCCCAGTAGGTGATTTTCTGAAACTGGATGTGAGGTGACAGAGGTGACATTAGGCATAGAAGCAGCTTCTGTCATAAAGACTTCTCTAACTCTTTGCTCCAAGTTGATTGCTACCTCTGTAGTCTACCATAATCCTCACTGTTTTACACATTTTGATCTTCAGTAACTTGTTATTGTGTACTAAGTGGAATCATTAAGATTTATGTTGTTATTTATATTTTACAGAGTGCTTTCACTGCTTATCTGATGCCTTCAAGTGAGCCAAGCTGGAATGTAATTTTTATATCCATATTTAGATGTGAAAACTAAAGCCCAGTTGTTTAATATTATTACTCCCCTCTCACAATATAACTTCTTCAGCCTAGAGTTAAATCCATCCTTACAGAGCCTAGAATATAAAGGCAGTCAACAAATTTTAGTGGGATGAGTGGGAGCTTGTATTTGAAGCACTACAATCTCATAAAATTAGGTGTTATAGATTATGCTGCCAAAAGATGACTCCAAGTAATATTAAAGTTGACTTTTTCATTTTTTACTTCCGAATGAGCAAGGCTTAGTTTCTGAACAGATGACAGCTTCATATGTTACTTTAGGTGTAATATCACATCTGGGGGACCTTTTTTTTTTTCATGCTATTGGAAAATTTTTACAGAATTTCCAGATAGATTGTGCTATAAGCATTTCTGGGAAATGAATATGCTGCCAGTGAAGAATGTATGTGTATCTGGGTATACTTACATCACACAAACAAAATCTCAGAAAAAAATAAATGTCAGTAAAAGTAAAATTAAGGAGTGTTGTACACTGGATGATAATTAACCAAATTCTTAAGTCCTGATAATCTGCAAGTAATAACTTGTTTTCTTAATTTAGTAAGTCTTTACTTTTATAAAAGATACCTTGTAAGGAAAAAATTTTATGACAATATATTAATGTAGTAGAGGCACTATAAACATGGGGCAAAACACTAGAATAAGTTTAAGTCTTCCAGCTTTTTCAGTAATTTATACTATCAATATAAGAAAGTCCAAAGGGGGTTGTATGAATTTTCTTTCACATAGAGAAACATTTATTCAAAGTATTTGTAACTGATGCTGGAGACCCAGCAACAGTGAATAAGAAAGGTGTTTTCCTGTTTTCCTGGGTTTATGTACTGGTATTGTGTACATGATGGATTTGTACCACATATGGTTTATGCCACATGAAAAGCATAGCTTACTTTGGCAAAGCACAATGATGAAAGGGTTCTAAGACAGGGAAGTGTATCATATGTTTGAAGAAAAGTTATACTTAACTTGCACACTACACAAACCAAGTGAGAATAAAGTTTCAATCAACAAAATCCATTATCAAAAAACATCTTAAGGAAGAAGGAATACAGAGAATTGGTGGTAAGTTGGTACTCATTGATTTTTAGTAAAATTCAGTGGAGTCGCAGGGCAAAGCCAGAAGGAAGGAGTTCAGTGTCAGGGGTGGTGATAAGTGAAGGCAGTGGAGTATGAGCTACATTTAAAGAAATGCTTATAGTTTAAAAGCATAAGTAAAGGGAGATAGGGTAGAGAACTTCAGAGAAATCAGAATTGGACGAAATTTTTATATCAACTCTTTTTTAAGAATGAGTGGAGAAACTTTGTAGACAAATAAGAATGTGGGAATGAATTTGAGCAAGATAAATAAATCTGGAAGCTATTGGATCAGGGCAAAGATGGGCAGTCAACCTTGGGGAACACAGATGTGAAAGAAAGAAAGAGGAAAAAATCTAGACAAATATCAAATTGGGCCTTCACAGACCATTCAATAAATTTGAAAATTCTGATAGGTTTGGAATAGTTGCTTTTGAGAACAAGAAAGGGAATAGAAAGCATGATAACAAAAGGGGAGGGGGAGATGATAGGAAAGGAAATGAGAAAGGGAGAAGAGAAAGGTGGAAGAGGGCAGTAGATAGCAGGAAGGGAGTAATGGTCCAGAATAGGGCTCAGTAAACGTTTTCTGTTAAGGGCCAGATAGCAAAGATTTTAGAATTTGAAAATCATTTAGTCTGTTGCAACTATACTACCTACTTTGTAGTACAAAAGGAACCTTAGACAATATATAAACCATTGGGTGTGGTTGTGTTCCAGTGAAACTTTATAAAACATATACCTAGTTGGATTTGACTTTAGTACAATAATTTGCTGACATCTTATCCTCATGACCAGACTCTCTTTGGTTATAGACAGACCAAATTAGCATGATCTTATGACTTTCTTGAGTGTAAGTCTAGGGATTATGTTTATATGTAACCCCTACAAGCACAAATATATATATGTATGCATTTATTTATATGCATATGTACATATTTTCATACATATGTACATCTACCAGAAGTCCTCTGGAGTCTCCAATTCCTTAAATCTAAGTGTCATCTACCATGGACCCAATTTTTGTGGACTTTATATTATCATGGCCATCTCTGGTTTTGATTTTTCTCCATGTCATTTTTTTCTGTGTTTTTTGTGTTTTCTGCACCCCTTTTTCTCTGCCCTGGTGTTAAATCTAAATCTGATTCACACTTTACTATCCTTGATTTCCCATGGCTCAACACAAATCCATGACATGAGGATAAGAATGTGGTATGGAATACTACTTTTTTTTTTTTTAACTAAAATTACATAGAAATCTGAGAGTCCTCACATTATGAATCACATGGTAAAGAACTTCAAATTTTAAATTGATTTTATATACTCATACTCTCACAGGTCATTTTGGCTATCATAGTTATGATAGGTATTCTCACTGGCCAAGTATCTAAACATAATTGGTTGTAAAATATTTATTTTCTTTTTGTCTGTTGTCCTTTCTTTTCTGGCAAAATCAATGAGCAAATTGTGTTAAGGAGAATTTAGCTTTTCATTATTATAATTTCTACTAATAAACATTCCTTACAAATTCACATCTTTATGTGAAAGGTTAAGTTTGTTCTTAGCACTATCATCTCTATCTTGTGTGATTACAGCATCCTGTGTGGTTGGTATTATTCTCTTCATTTAAATACATAGCAAGAAGAATTGAGGAGGATCTAGAAAGAGTGAAAATGAAAAGCAGAGCAAAGTTTCTTTAGGAGATAATGGGTGGAATTTGGGATTCGGTGTCCTCCGGTGGTAGGTTTGATACTATCAATTAAGATTAGAGATAATAACACTTTCTGCCAACTTCCCTTAAAAGTAATTGCAAAAATCCTTAATAAGCAATATTTTAACTGCATGCAAAAAGGGAAAAATAATTAAGGCTTTTCTAGAATTCAGTTGGACTTTCCTTTAATAAAAATGCAGGTGATCCCTATAACAGAATAGCCCAATTAGATAAATCTTTTTTAAGAGATGTCATTATGTAAAATTTTGAACAAATCCCTCTCTGAAATTTTGTTTTGTGTTGTTTTTAGTATATATAAAAAGAACAAGTTTGGGATCATCATCATCTAAGGTACTTAGTCGTTAATACTGAATCAGAATCTAAGGTTATTGGAATGCATACCTCAGGAGAACAGGAATTTTTCTGTTTGTTCAATGCTCTATTCTCCTGCAAAAAGTAGATTCTGAATACTTACAAGTTGAATGAATTAATATTGAGACCATCCCAGCTTTTTTCTTCTTTTTGTTTTATTTTATTTGCTTTTTGCTAAGCAATCACACTGGCTTTTATTTGTACAGCTCAGTATCTTATAGCATTTCAATTTGCATGCCAAAGGAGTATCTGTAAAGATGCTTTTGAAAAATGAATAACAATCGACAATGGTTACATTTACTCCGAACATTTTAAACATGTAACTGGGCCATCCTCAGTTTTAAAACAGAGTTAATATGTGGTCCTCTGAGCAAGTTTGGTGTTCTGCATTATTCCCATGTATTCCCCATTCCACTGGCATCTCCTAGTTTAATTTTACAGTAAAGATTTTTTGTCTTAAGTGTAATAACTGGTGAAGAGCCATTAAGAAGACAGTTTTGAAGTATAACTAAGATGTCATTGGGGCCCCTCCATCCTTACCAATATCTTTAATGATTCTTTGGCAGTGGTGGGGCTAGCATTTTATCCATTCACCTCTAGCTGTTGTTGTTTATTGTGGATGATTTTATCTAAGGTCTGGCAGCTATTTTTGCATGACCACAAATATGCAACAAAATTTCCATTGCTTGTTTGCCCCAAATACTACCCACACAGAGACATGAGGTATAACAGGGTTACTGAGTGAGTGTGTGGGAAGAGCACATCTACTAACCTTTTTACAATGAATGCTCAATCTCCATATTTTAAATAGTTATTTGAACAATTGTCTCTTTTTTCTTCCTGCAGTTCCTGGTTATTTTCTCTTGTCTATGTTATCAACCTGGCTCTTACTGGGTTTTCTATCTCTAATATTCCTTTTTACTCTCCTTAATTCACTCCTCTTTGTCTTCAACCTCCCCTTATTCTTGAGCAAAACACTGTCTGTCCTTTGTCTCAACTCATCCTGGGGCAACACTGTTCAGTGTGTAACCATGTGAGCTCTGGACTAAGACCTCAAGGGTGGCAGTCCTCCTCTTTTATTAATTTTGAGACTCCTGGGAAATTTACTTAACTTTTCTGTGCCCAGTTTCATTTCTAAATATTTTTTTGCAAGAATGTAATCAACTGATGAGTGGAAAGCTCTAAGGAAGGTATGAAATGGTCAAAAACTCTCATTAAATGTTATTTATTGTTACTAACTTGCTCCAGGGCTCTCTTTCTAAAAAAAAGATAACAGAAAAAAAAAAAAAAAAACTATTAATATCATTCACTAAACAGAGACAAATAAGCCCACTACAAGGAGTTCAGTAGTAATTAAAATAAAATTATTTCCTTACCACTAAAGAAAGCAAATGGTAGTTCTTTAAGACAAGGACTATCATATCCTCATTTTGTGCAGTTGGTTTTCTCTTCCCTGTTGAAAATAATCATCATAATTTTACTTTTTTGGAGTTAATTCACTACTTTTTTAAAAGGGATTATATTGTATAATTTTGAAGTCAGTTAAACTCTACACTTTCATTGTATATATGTGCAGCTTATTATAGGTATATAGTGACTACTGAATAAAATAAGGACTTTTTTATTCTAAAAATGACTTATGATACCAAATTAAACCTCTTAAGCAGAAATTATTGCATTTTTTCCTCTCATCTTAAAATTTGAATTATACCGATTCTCACATGGAGAGACTCAAATGAATGACAGGGTTTTTGTGTTTGTTGTGTTCTCATTTTTTGGAGATTGGGGGTCATTTAGAGATTTTACAGTATGTCTCCCTATATTTTAACAAGGAAGACTTAGAGCCAGTTGGGTAGATGACATGTACAAGCTCCCACCTCTTAATGTTTAGGATCCAGGATTGTCAGGATTGGAGTCAAGCAAATCCAAATACTACTATGCCAGCACACTTCCTTCTGTGTTGCATAACTCCAGAACACAATGGGAAACTGTTAATGTTTACCTGGAGTAAACATAGAAAGAAAGAATTCTGCTTTTACACTACTCCAAAGTGTAGGTGTTCAATATAATGTGGATTTACCCATTATTTGAGTAGCTGACTGACTTGTATCACATTCATTCTAGTCCAAGTCAAAGAAAACTATCAGTCAGGATAATAGTACTTTCTCTGTATTTTCTTGTACCTGTTATTTTCTTATGACGGGGCCTGATACTAATATTCCCCCTCCTTCTTGTTGAATACATCTTAACGTTGCACATTATTTGTTTCATAGGTACTCAAATTATCACTTCAATATATTAACTTTCTTTGGGTTGGCATAAGTCAAGTCAATGACACAATCTCCAGTCTTGAAGATCTTATTACATAAATGAAAATACAGGATGTGAAATAGACCTTAAAGAGTAACATTTACTCCAATGATTTCAATAGAATACAAGAGAATTTCACAACCCACAACATGTTCACATTAAGCCAAAGTGGATAAGTAGTTGACTTCACTGGCTTCTTTGCAGCCACCATAGGAAGTAACTATTTTGGTACAGATGTGAAAGAAGAGGTTAGAAGTATGACCCGATGGATAAGACAGGGTCTTGTAGGCCATTGCAGGAGAGAAGAACATAACACAATGTTGACAAGCAGAATTTTTGATTGGCAAACTGAAGTCCACATGATGAGAAAGTAAAGTTTTTTAATCTCAAGGGTGGAGGAAGATTGGGCTGAAACTGTGGAGAAAAAGCTCATGCTCAGCAAAATCTGAATATAATTTTTTGAGTTAACATGCTTTTGCTTTTACTCCTTTTTTGCAAGACCTTCTTTCATAAACTGAAAATAACTCATGAATGAATTATAACCAGTATCTCTTCATGTTTTAGAAGCTCCATGAATTTATAATGAATTCTATTCTTTGTATTCTCTGTTTGACTGATGAAAGGGTCAGAAGCCCAATTTATAGGTTAAATGATATTAGAGAACTGTGCATTGTATGACATATTTCATTAAAGGAGAGGCTATGAGCTGGGGCTTTAACAACCAGGAATTTCACACATCTGACCAGCAATCTTGTCCATAATTACTTTTATAATTGCTAAGAATAAGAAAAAAGAATTGTGAGCATGCATTTTTTAAAGCTTTACAATTGTAATTTCTACACAGAATGGATTTTAGTTGTGAGGGGATACTCTGCTATAAAAATGTAAATATAAAGTATAATAATTACTTCAATGAAATTTATATAAATTTAAAAAGTTTTTCTATAGTGTTCTGAAAGTATGTAGTAACATAGTAGCATCTTATAAAAACCAAAATTGAAATCCCTTTGAAAATTTATTTTTGTTAGTTACAAATTATCCCAAGAAAATTTAAAGTCAGACTGGATCCTTTCTCATTAGAATGTTAATACTATTTGTAAAATCTGCTTAAAATTGTTCTTCATAAAATTCAAATATTTTCAAGCAAAAACTTAATGCAATGTGTAATTGCAATAAAACAACAGATGCATGTATATGGATATATCAAATGGCTCATATTGATAGTTATTGATAGTGAGCAACAAATCAATTTTTTAACATGTAGATATCTTCCATTTGTCCTTCTGAAGCTGTGAGATTTCTAATCAAATATAAATAAAACTATGACAAAAATTAAAAAGTAAGGCAAGACAATGTATAATTAAAGGATAAATGGCATAGCTTTAAGTGCTGTTGAAGTTTAGGAGTAAATATTGCCTATAAGAAGAACAGACATTTTCCACATTTTGTAACACTCATATTATTCATTTTAATCAATGGCCAAACAGAAATTTCAGAGCTGAGTGTGATAAACTATGCTATTTGAAGGGCTGTTAGAAAATAAGAAGATTGGTTAATTATCCACATAATAATAGTTTAAAAAGCCAATAATTTAAATACATAATGACCTATTGGATGATGAACATTTTCCCTGCTTTTGCTAAGCAAGATAGAATATTTTAGTTGTTTTAATAACATTTAAAAATAATATTGACTAGCCTCCCTTTTTAGTTACAATTAAATGTTACAAGTCACCGAGTCAGTTAGTTGGTGGCTTGGACCTTGAAAATTGAAGTAAATCTAAAATTCTGGAGAAACAGTAAAAACAATATAGAAAAATGGGAAGGACTTATAGTTGCTAGTAATTTTTGGAATGTTATATCATTGCTACAAGACACAGTTTCCTTGATCTCTTCCCCTCACTTTTGGTGTGATCTCCAAATGGACAAATTCTGTCAGAAATTTTGTAAGAGAGAAATTGTAACCATTTTCATTATTAAAATCACTTCCTATTTCTCCCTACATCTCTGAAAAACACATATATTATGACTGAAATACATTGGAGAGATTTGATGCTCATACAGAAGATTTGGAGTTTCCTTAACTCTGTCATTTTCCCACTATGTGATCTTAAGTCACTTCATTTCTTTGAGTGGGACTGGTTTCCTATTGACAATTGGGCATCACTATTTGGTCTCCCAGTTTTGAGTTTGTGAATGTTTATATTAATAGTGTTAATTACCAAATGCTCTGGAATCATTAGTTCTTCCTGTTTTCTTTTTCCTTTCCTTCCTTCTTCCTTTTCCTTTCCTTTCCTTTTTTCTTTCATTTTTCTTTCTGTATCTATCCCTACTAGTGTACATTTCTAAAAGAAAATAAAATGTAAATAATTATATTCTAAATAGCTAGATGTTACATATGACATTAAAACTATCAACTCCACTTTTCAAATTTTATGCAGATATTTAGTTGTTATGTTAGTACAAGGTGACCACAAACCTGTGGTGGTTACTTTGGTAATGCTCCTATCTGTGTTATTCCTTCATAACCTTTTCTCCCAAGCTTCAATAAAAGGCAAGGAGAAGGACTTTGTAGAGAGTAACTCATTAGCATAATAATTTCATAGGGTAGAAATATAATGATTAAATCAATTTCAAATATGTAATCTATAGAAAGTAGAGTTTGATTCCTATTCTTGAATAAAATAATAAGTTTCTAGTGCATGTGGTATTAACAGGAAAGACAGTAGACTGACAAAATCCATAGTTATGATTTCTGCTATTCAGTAAAAGATCAATGGTTAATTAAATCACCACCAGTGGAAATTTGATCATGGATGAAGTCTCTAACTTTGCCTGTATTATGGAGCAATCACTGGATGACTCAGCTAAGTCATTATATTATCTTTGCTTCCTCCAGACAGGTACAAGATTCAAACTGGACTGACAGGGGATTTTGGTTATGGTACTATAATATTACTTTCTAGATATTGATACTTATTTCAGAAAGCACACCTTTTCCTCAGAAATAAGATTTAACTTTAAGGGTTTTGCTTGTCATGAAAATTAGCTACATCATGTCATAGGTTAGACTGACAAGGGTCTTCTGAGTGCCCTTATTTGCTGATCTTTTAAATAATCCATTCCTTCATTTCCATGAATATTCACTGAATGCCTTTTATGTGCTAAGCACCGTGCTGGGCACTGGAGATAGGCAGATTAAAAGAATAGCATGGGCCTTCCTTCACTTGAGTTCTTCAAACTTCTCAGTTCATAGCTAGGTAAACTGAGACTCAGAATACTTAATTGATTTACTTAAAGTTCTGTTCCTTAATGGCAGAAACCAAAGTAGAATCCCAGCCTATGAATCCACCTTCTGCTTGGACTTACCATAACTAGAATGCCTTTAAAATTTTCCTTTAAATTCACATAAACCTTTTATAATATGCTTAGGTACCATTTTATGCTTAGCACATAGTATATAAAATTTAAAAAAATGGGTACCAGAGAAAACTTGGATGAATTGAGATGCAGGAAGTATCCAAATAAACCCAAGAAAACCTTTACTGCTTTAGAGGAAAAATTGCTTTGTTTACATTTGTACCATTTTCTCAGTGTCCTCATTCTGTGACTATGCCCATAAATAACATTCTCTCAACTTTTCTCTAAAGTGTGCTTTGTGCCACATTTTTTGGTGTCACAAACAGGTATGTGAGAAGAAAAACAAATATTTTTACTCAAATTAGGAATATGGGTATTCAATGTCCTCTGACAAAAGCTGAATACATATTCATGACATCTTACAATTGTAGCTGAAATTCTATCTTTGCCTCTAGGCTGCCTTCAACTAGGTCACACCGGGCAGATAAGGATATACGTTGGTTCTAATATGTCTATTGGGAGAAATCCACGTTTGAAGGTTGGGTTGGGAAAGAGTTTCGGTGTAGCTTATGTATATTTATGGTGCTTACATTTACTCTCTTGCAGTTCCCCTGTGGGTAGCATTGTATTGGTTCATTTTGACAGTATTGGATGAGGCACAACGTTTTAACCTCTTTTCTCTTGTAATTATATAAACATGTACCCTGTACATGGTGACCTGGGAATGATGATCAGAACATCTGTTATGATAAATGAAACAGTGAATGAGAGTTGATTTTTGAATTGTAAAGCACTAAAAGTCACTCTTCTGATCTGTGGCTTTATGCAAATGGGAATGTTTGAAAATGTTGCTGAAACCTGTCATTCTTTAACTCACTAGAGGTGGAAAAAGAGTTTGCTTTTTACTATTTTCAATGAGTGCTGCTTAGTGAGAGAGTATTTTGACTTTCTGGGAATCAGTTTTGTTTTTTTTTTGTTTTTGTTTTGTTTTGTTTTAATACTAATTTGTGTAGCTGTTTAAACATTTTGGAGATGACAAAAAATGCTAGTTTAACTAATAATGTCAGTTTAACCTTTCACTAGCCAAGATATCTTGGCTACATTTCTTCAGCATGTAATCTATATACCCTTGGTAAATTTTGGGATAAGCAGCCAGAAGACATGGGTTGCAGTCAATAAGATAAATATTACTCTAATCATTCTTTTCCCAAAATGAAGGATTAGTTGAAGATTCGAGACCCAGGGACAGGTATAGAGTTCACCTTGTAGAGGGCTGATTTGCCCATTTTTCTGATTCCTTGCACACTCTCAACCACATCAAGATTGCCTACCTCAAGAGATTTATCAGTTCATCTCTTGGTATGAGCATGGCTGCAAGCAGTAGACATTTTTAAAAATAATTTTAAAATTACTTTTCATGTACTTGTTTTTCATTGATTTCTAAATATCTTTTTTTCCCATTCAACTAACAATTGATTTCTAATTTAAGCTACAATTTAATTGTGAACTGCTTAGCATATCAAAGTTTGGGAGAAAATTTTAACCAACAAGTCATTCATACAACTCAACAAATATTGGAAAATTTTGTGTGTGTATGTGTGTAGCGGGGAAATGTGTGGAGGATGCAAGGGTGGCTCTGCATCCACCTGATCCAAATCACTTCTCTACAGCCAGGTTATCTTTTTGTTTAATTTTCAAGGTCATTTGTATTTATGGGTAAAGTGATTTATTTCTACAGTGACAGGAAAAGTTTACTAATGCTACATTTGGATATTTTGAATATTTATTCTCCCTTTTGGTTGGTTTGTTTCAGCCTCAAGAATCTGAATAATTTTCTGTCACAAATTGTCCCCATATTTAAAAATTATTTTCTTTCTTTAAAGGTATCTCAGCCATATGAAAATTAATTTTATTTCTAAGAAGTCCAGAAAATAGTAATAATCAATAATCCTATTCATCAGATAAAATCTCCATTATGTGTATTCTTGAGAAATAGTCCTATGTATATAAATTTATTTTATTCTGATAAGTAAATATATTGACATAACTAAGTTCTAATGAGCTAGAACTTGTTGTTCTAAGATTTTAATTTATAACTCATTCAGTCTTCATAAAAACCCTATGAAGTTGGTTCCTGGTATTATTATTAACATAGCATTTCTTTCCAGTAGAAAACCAAGGAATAAAAAAGTTAAGTGCTTTCCTCAGGTCACAAGGCAGAAAGACTAAACTGGGCTATGAACCCAAGTAGACTAACTTCGGTGCCTTTGTTTCTAATCACTATACATGCTGACTCTGTTTTATTAGCAATACATTGTGAACATTTTTCTATGTCAATAAATATGCATATATCCAAATATTTTAATGATTACACACTATTTGGTTTAGTGTTACATAGAACCCACCCCTGAGTGATGCATATTTAATTTTTTTCTAGTTATTTCATTTTTAAAACTTATTATATTATGAACATCTTTGAACATGTGCAATCTCCAGTATTATCTGTGTAGGTTTTCAGTTCTGATGCAGTTAACTTTTCATGCCAACAGAAATTTACCTCACATGGTTACTGACTTAGATAATTCCTTGATTCTGCATGTCAGTATGATTACATTAATGTAAGAACTATTAATGTAAAACAGACTGTATATCTGACACTCAGAGCTGTGAATTCATTATGGCACAAATGGCTAAGAGTTTACAGACTAGGAATTCTCATTAACAAATGAATTTTACAGGAAATGTTTTAAAACATTTGCTTGAATATAAATCCATTTCTCAGGGGATGCTTAAGAATACTACAGTTTTAAATGAAATTCTGTCAGGGGTGTGTATGTGTATGTATATATTTACTCTTCACTCTTTGAATGCACAAAGCTTCATAGTCTACATCTGGGAAATTCATTTGACTGTAAGACACTCAGGCTATGTATACACAAAATCAATGTAAACCTTTGGTCATTGATCCATTGCTTTGACAGTGTGTGACCCTTCTAGCTTTTTCTCTGCTACTTTTTCTCTGATTTAACTAGATGATTGTTAACTTGCTTTTTTTATGAGTCAATGTGTGTATACATAAGTTTTGCATGCATGCTTACATATGTACAGATTATTTCTATGTCAGAATCTGAATGGCGTAGTCACATTATCTGCAATTAACTTTTTTCTACAAAGCTTTTTGAAGTTAGACAGTTGGAAAAGGAAAGTTACCAGATTTTAATATTTTATTTGCACATTTACATTTTCTTAATTTTTTGTTTTATTTCTTCCCACTACTGCTTTGGAATCTAATCGCTTTTAAATTTCTGAGAAAAATAACTATTATTGGATACTGAACTAGTTTTGAAGGGTTTTTTTTAACACGTAAGTTTCAAATAGTTTTAGAAATGTATTTCTCTATTCCAAAGACCATCTTGTTAATAAAAATAACTCGTAACACTTTGGCAAATAAGTGAGGCTTTCTGAAATGCTTTCTGGATTTCTGGAAGGACACATTATGATCCGCATGGTTTTCTTAGTTTCTTGTAAAAAAGAAAATAAATAATGACCCTTTGATCAATTTGTGCAGCATTTCTTTTATATTTTTTCAACATAAAATATGGTTTTAAATTTCCTTCAGTTTATTTGGTACTGATACTTACAATGTTCTCATGTTCCCTTTAGTGGTTTATTTTTCAAACATTTATTTATTATTATTTTTTTTTCTTTTTTCTTTTTTCTTTTTTTATTTTTTTACATTTACATAGGGTAATGATGTTTATTTTATTTTTCCCCTCCCCCCACCCCTCCCACCCCTCTTTTCCCTCTACACAGTCCTTCTTTCCTTCATTCTTGCCGCTGTCCTTAGCCTAACTCTAAACCTAACCCTAAACCTAATGCTAGCCCTTCCCACCCCCCATTATATGTCCTCATCCGCTTATCAGCGAGATCATTCGACCTTTAGTTTTTTGAGATTGGCTTATCTCACTTAGCATGATATTCTCCAATTTCGACCATTTGCCTACAAATGCCATAATTTTATCATTCTTCATTGCGGAGTAATATTCCATTGTATAAATATGCCACAGTTTCTTTATCCATTCATCAACTGAAGGGCATCTAGGTTGGTTCCACAATCTGGCTATGGTGAATTGAGCAGCAATGAACATTGATGTGGCTGTATCTCTGTAGTATGCTGATTTTAAGTCCTTTGGGTATAGGCCAAGGAGTGGGATAGCTGGGTCAAATGGTGGGTCCATTCCAAGCTTTCTGAGGAATCTCCATACTGCTTTCCAGAGTGGCTGCACTAATTTGCAACCCCACCAGCAATGTATGAGTGTTCCTTTTTCACCACATCCTCGCCAACACCTATTGTTGCTTGTATTCTTCATAATCGCCATTCTAATTGGGGTGAAATGAAATCTTAGGGTAGTTTTGATTTGCATTTCCCTTATTACTAGGGATGTTGAACATTTTTTCATATATCTGTTGATTACTTGTACATCTTCTTCTGTGAAGTGTCTGTTCATTTCCTTAGCCCATTTGTTGATTGGATTATTTGTATTCTTCGTGTAGAGTTTTTTGAGTTCTTTATAGATTCTGGAGATTAGCGCTCTATCTGAGGTATGGTTGGCAAAGATATTCTCCCACTCTGTAGGCTCTCTCTTCAAATTTCTGATAGTTTCCTTTGCTGAGAGAAAGCTTTTAAGTTTGAATCTATCCCAGTTGTTGATTCTTGCTTTTATTTCTTGTGCTATGGGAGTCCTGTTAAGGAAATCTGATCCTGAGCCAACAAGTTGAAGATTTGGACCTACTTTTTCTTCTATAAGATGCAGGGTCTCTGGTTTGATTCCGAGGTCCTTGATCCATTTTGAGTTGAGTTTTGTGTAGGGTGAGAGATAGGGGTTTAATTTCATTCTATTGCATATGGTTTTCCAGTTTTCCCAGCACCATTTGTTGAAGAGGCTATCTTTTCTCCATTGCATATTGTTGGAACCTTTGTCTAGTATGAGAAAATTGTATTTATTTGGGTTTGTGTCCATGTCCTCTATTCTGTCCCATTGATCTACCTGTCTATTTTGGTACCAATACCATGCCGTTTTTGTTACTATTGCTTTGTAGTAGAGTTGAAGATCTGGTATTGCAATACCCCCTGCTTCGCTCTTGCTACTGAGGATTGCTTTAGCTATTCTAGGTTTTTTATTCTTCCAGATGAATTTCATAATTGCTTGCTCTATTTCTGCAAGGTACATCATTGGGATTTTAATTGGAATTGCATTGAATCTGTATAGCACTTTAGGTAGTATAGCCATTTTGACGATATTAATTCTGCCTATCCAGGAACATGGGAGATCTTTCCATCTTCTAAGGTTTTCTTGAATTTCTTTCTTTAGTGTTCTGTAGTTCTCATTGTAGAGGTCTTTCACCTCTTTTGTGAGATTGATTCCCAAGTATTTTATTTTTTTCGATGCTATTGTGAATGGGGTAGTTTTCCTAATTTCTCTTTCTGAAGATTCATCACTTATGTATAAAAATGCATTGGATTTATGAGCATTGATCTTGTAACCTGCTACTTTACTGAATTCACTTATGAGTTCTAAAAGTTTTCTGGTGGAATTTCCAGGTTCCTCTAAATATATAATCATGTCATCAGCGAACAGGGATAGTTTGAGTTCTTCTTTTCCTATTCGTATCCCTTTAATTTCTTTGGTTTGTCTGATTGCTCTGGCTAGAGTCTCAAGGACAATGTTGAATAGAAGCGGTGAAAGAGGGCATCCCTGCCTTGTTACAGTTTTTAGGGGGAACGCTTTTAGTTTTTCACCATTTAGAATGATATTAGCCATGGGCTTAGCGTAGATGGCCTTTATAATGTTTAGGAATGTACCCACTACCCCAATTTTTTCTGGTGTTTTGAGCATGAAGGGATGCTGTATTTTATCAAATGCTTTTTCTGCATCTATTGAAATAATCATGTGATTCTTAACTTTAAGTCTGTCGATATGGTGAATGACATTTATTGATTTCCGAATGTTGAACCAACCTTGCATCCCTGGGATAAAACCCACTTGATCGTGGTGCACTATCTTTTTAATATATATTTGTATGCGATTTGCTAAAATTTTGTGGAGAATTTTTGCATCGATATTCATTAAGGATATTGGTCTGAAATTTTCTTTCCTTGATGTGTCTCTGTCTGGTTTAGGTATCAGGGTGATATTGGCTTCATAGAACGAGTTTGGGAGGGTTCCCTCCTCTTCTATTTCATGGAATAGTTTGAGAAGTATTGGAATGAGCTCTTCTTTAAAGGTTTTGTAGAACTCGGCTGAGAACCCATCTGGTCCTGGACTTTTCTTTGTTGGTAGGCTTTTGATGACCTCTTCTATTTCATTGCTTGAAATTGGTTTATTTAAGTTGTGTATGTCCTCCTCGTTCAGTTTAGGTAGTTCATATGTCTCTAGAAATTTGTTGATGTCTTCGAGGTTTTCTGTTTTGTTGGAGTATAGATTTTCGAAATAGCTTCTAATTATGTTTTGTATTTCACTCGTGTCTGTTGTGATGTTTCCCTGTTCATTCCGAATTTTAGTAATTTGAGTTTTCTCCCTCTTTCTCTTTGTTAGTGTGGCTAAGGGTTTATCAATTTTATTTATTTTTTCAAAGAACCAACTATTTATTTTGTTAATTTTTCCAATTGTTTCTTTTGTTTCGATTTCGTTGATTTCGGCTCTAATTTTAACTATTTCCTGTCTTCTACTACTTTTGGTATTGGTCTGCTCTTCTTTTTCTAGTGCTTTGAGCTGTAGTGTTAAGTCGTTTATTTGTTGATTTCTACTTCTTTTTTTGAATGCACCCCATGAAATAAATCTTCCTCCAAGTACTGCTTTCATAGTGTCCCAGAGATTTTGATATGATGTGTCTTTGTTCTCGTTTACTTCTAAGAATTTTTTATTTCCCTCCTGATGTCTTCTGTTATCCATTCATCATATAATAGTGTATTATTTAGTCTCCAGGTATTGGAGAAGTTTCTGTTTTTTATTCTGTCATTTATTTCTAATTTCAATCCATTATGATCGATAGAGTACAAGGTAGTATCTCTATCTTCTTGTATTTGCTAACAGTAGCTTTGTGGCATAAAATATGGTCTATTTTAGAGAAGGATCCATGTGCTGCTGAGAAGAAAGTGTATTCGTTCTTTGTTGGATGGTATATTCTATATATGTCCGTTAAGTCTAAATTGCTGATTGTGTTGTTGAGATCTATAGTTTCTTTATTCAATTTTTGTTTGGACGATCTATCCAGTGGTGAGAGAGGTGTGTTAAAATCGCCTAGTATTATTGTGTTGTGGTCTATTTGATTTCTGTAATTGAGAAGGATTTGTTTGACGTACGTGGATGAGCCAATGTTCGGGGCATAGATATTTATGATTGTTATGTCTTGCTGATTTATGCTTCCCTTAAGCAGCATGTAATGTCCTTCTTTATCCCTTCTGACTAGTTTTGGTTTGAAGTCCACATTATCTGAGATGAGGATGGATACTCCAGCTTTTTTGCTGTGTCCGTGTGCATGGTATGTTTTTCCCCATCCTTTCACCTTTAGTCTATGGGTGTCTCTTTCTATGAGGTGAGTCTCTTGCAGGCAGCATATTGTTGGATTTTTCTTTTTAATCCAATCTGCCAGTCTGTGTCTTTTGATGGATGAATTCAGTCCATTAACATTCAGGGTTATTATTGTGATATGATTTGTATTCCCAGTCAATTGACTCATATTTGTTTTTGACATGATTTGGTTTCTCCTTTATTTGGCTATTCCTTTAGGCTAGCGCCTCCTGTTGCTGATTTGCATCGTTGTTTTTCATCTCTTCCTCATGGAATATTTTGCTGAGAATGTTCTGTAATGCTGGTTTTCTTTTTGTAAATTCCTTTAGCTTTTGTTTATCATGGAAGGATCTTATTTCATCGTCAAATTTGAAGGTAAGTTTTGCTGGGTATAAGATTCTTGGTTGGCATCCGTTTTCTTTCAGGGCTTGGTATATGTTGTTCCAGGCCCTTCTAGCTTTTAGGGTCTGGATTGAAAAATCTGCTGATATCCTTATTGGTTTCCCTCTGAATGTAATTTGATTCTTTTCTCTCACGGCCTTTAAAATTCTGTCTTTATTTTGTATGTTAGGTATTTTCATAATAATGTGCCTTGGTGTGGGTCTGTTGTAATTTTGTATGTTTGGAGTTCTATAAGCCTCTTGTACTTGGTTTTCCATTTCATTCTTCAGATTTGGGAAATTTTCTGTTATTATTTCATTGAATAGATTGTTCATTCCTTTGGTTTGTTTCTCTAAGCCTTCCTCAATCCCAATAATTCTTAAATTTGGCCTTTTCATGATATCCCATAATTCTTGTAGATTCTGTTCATGATTTCTTACCATCTTTTCTGTTTGGCCAACTTTGCTTTCAAGATTAAATAATTTGTCCTCAGTGTCTGAGGTTCTGTCTTCCAGGTGTTCTATCCTATTAGTTATGCTTTCTATGGAGTTTTTAACTTGGTTTATTGTTTCCTTCATTTCAAGTATTTCAGTTTGTATTTTTTTCAGTATGTCTAACTCTTTATTGAAATGATCTCTTGCTTCCCGTATTTGGTCTTTTAACTGTTGATTGGTGCGATCATTTAATGCCTGCATTTGCTCTTTCATCTCCTCCTTCAATGCCTGCATTTGCTCTTTCATCTCCTCATTAGCTTCCCTGATCGTTTTAATTATGTACATTCTGAACTCCCTTTCTGACATTTCTTCTGCTGTGCTGTCATTGGGTTTTATTGATGTAGTATCTAGGTTTGTTTGGGACATTTTCTTCCCTTGTTTTCTCATATTGGTCAGTTGTCAGTGGGACCCTGAGATATTGCAGTTTTCCGCTACTGGCTTATAGTGTTCCGGTAGATTTCCAGTGTATCACCTCCCAGCCTTCAGTAGCCTGATGTCTTGGAGGAATCTGATAAAGCAGCTCATCCGAAGAAAACTGCCCCTAGCCCCCTACTGGTTCCACGGTTTGGAACTGGCTCTGTGCGGAAATGCTCTCACTGTGGGCCTGCGCCGTGCAGCTGGCCGTGTGGGAGAAGCCCACTGCCGGAGTGTGGAAGGCTACCTTGGGAAGACTCTAGCTGCCCTGCCCGGCTCCAATAAGCCACCTCTATCTGGGCCTGCCACCCGGGCCAAGCTTTACCCAGTGGGCAGACTCACCCGTGGCTCTATTTCAGTCCGAGTCTCTCAATGCCTCCCCTTCTTAACTCCAGGGTTCTGGAGCGACTGGGGGTGCAGTCTCCCTGTAGGCCGCCATCTTGGATCGCCCTGTGAAGAGAGCCTGCAGCCGGAGTGGGCAGAGCCGCCTGAAGAGGTCTCTGGCTGTCCTGCCCTAATCCCAGAAGCTGTTTGCGGATCGCGGCTCTCCGCTGGTTCATTGCTGGAGTATGCTGCGCTGCAGGGGCTCTGGGACTCGGAGCTTGTTCTGGTCAGAAAGGCTCTCACTAGCGGGCCAGCTCCGTTCCGAGAACCTGGAGAAGCTGGCTGTGTGGGCGGGGCCCACCGTCGGAGTGCGCAGGGCTGCCTGTGGATGACTCTAGCTACCCTGCCTGGCTCCAATAAGCCACCTCTATCTGGGCCTGCCACCCGGACCGAGCTTTACCCAGTGGGCAGACTCACCCGTGGCTCTACTTCAGTCCGAATCTCTCAATGCCTCCCCTTCTTAACTCCAGGGTTCTGGAGCGACTGGGGGTGCAGTCTCCCTGTAGGCCGCCATCTTGGATCGCCTCAAACATTTATTAATCTTCACTGTACCAGGTACAGAGTTAAGTCCAAGACATTAAAGTTTTCCAGGGAGCTCTGTGTATACTAGAAGACCATGCTCCTTGGTACTGTTGGAACTACTAGAAAAGAGGAATAAAAAGTGTGCTTCTCAGATTTGATATCTGTCTGGGGAGACTTGTGAGGTGAGCTTCATGAAGTTGGTGATGAAATAGTATTAGTATCAATGTGAATGTTAGTATTTTAGTAATCTTGAAATACTTTAGGTCTGACTAATACTATAGCTTTAATAAATGGAAGGCAAAATATTTTAAAGGATTTTTCTGCTCTATATCATAGGAACTAGCATTTTCCTAACTTGCCAGCTGTCTTCTAAATAGTTTTGGACAATAGAGGCCTATACTTACTATTTATCTGTGGCTGTAATGTCTAGTACAGAGACACTGAACACATGTGCCTACTGAATACTTGAAACATGATTGGTGTAAATTGAGTTGTGCTATAAATGTAAAAAATATGTGAGAGAGTACAAAGCCTCAATAAAATGAGGGATATGTCTAAAAATATCTCCTTAACAAATTTTATATCGATTACACATTGAAATAATATTTAGGATATGTTGGTTTAAATAAAATATGCTGTTAAATTTTAACAAAATATTTTTTAAGGACTTTATGAAACCTTAACAAAAAGGATAGATATAAATAGTTTTTAAGTTCTTCTTTATCACTTCATGTAAAACAAAATAATCATGCATACATGTATGGCTCATATATAATGGTAATTTTTCCAACTAATAGCATAAAGAAAATATTTTTAAGTGTGCAAAATAAATATGTAAGGGGATATGAAAGGCCTAGGTCCTAGTTATAGTCATATAAATAATGTAAATTTTTTCAAATATAAAATCAAATTACATACTTAGGTTGCTTCAAGCATTACACTGTTAGTATTATGTTTTTTTTATTTTGTAAAATATTAATTTGCTAACTATCTTTTTAATTTGCTATTTCTGAATTAAATTTCAGGAATGTTTATTTTAATGCCTTTAATTTAGCTTCATGACATCTAAATACCCATCTCAGACTCAAAACACATTTATATAGATATTTTGCTGATTGAATTAAGTAACAATTTGATAGATGTTTTCACAAATTAATGTTATTTGCAAATGAAAGAGTGTTACAAAGTTTGCCAAATTTACAAGATTCTTCCTAAATTTCTACAGAGACAATATTCTTTCCTAACTTACTGTGCAGTTTTTCAGCCATCTTAGAATCATGAAAGTTTTCTAAATCTCTGATCTTCATAGTCATGTCACTGACCCCTTCACTTTGCAGAAGAGAGAATGGAGATCTGGGTAGTGAAGGGCTTGCTCATTCGATCATGGTTTGCTTTTTCTTTCCATTTAGTTGACCTATTTTTTTAATTGGCATAATTAAAGTGTGAGCTATTGGCCTTTAAATAGTTGGTTTTATTTATAGAGTTTATGTAGTGATTATCCATGTGACTATCTTGCTTGTTATCTCTGTTTGATCAGTTCTATTTATGTCTTTTGATACTATTCAAGCATCTGCCTACCCCATCAGTATGCTTTCCTTCTAGGTCTTAAATTGCTCACATTTAAGTGCCACTTTTCAATTTTCCTCTCAGTATGTTGTGCATCTACTTTAAAATTATTATTTGAATGTGTAACTCCAAGATTTTCCCTAGAATATTAAGAGTCCATTTGTAGGAAAACCAAGAAAACAAAAATCTACACCTTTTTCCATTCACTACAGAAAAATCTGTTGGAAACAGTAGGAAGTTTGTAAAGTTAAAAACATGTTTGTATGTAAAATCAGAAACCACATTTATAAGCTACTAAACAATGAATCTTTTTCTAATGGGACTATTTCACTATTTCCCATCACTTGATTTCAGTTTACTACTCTTTAACTCATTTTCTTAATTCTAGACTATTGATAGCTTTTTTGTTCCAAATTCCAGTACAAATTAGAGTTGAATAAAATGTGATAGATGTAGTAGGAAACAAATAAGAGTAGTTTTAATGTTTTCTGTAGTTGAATAACTGCAGAGTATTAGTACTATAAATATTCCAGGACATTCCAGAGATAAATTTTTCTTTGGTCATATATTTGAATAGTTTTTATTTTACCTGAAATGTTGATATAGGTGCTAGTTTGCATAATTTGATGAGATTTAACTTAGAACCTTATAATGAAGAAGGTCTTTGACACTAGACACAGAGGAGCTAGTCCTTGTATTAAATTAGAAAAACCTGGGACTGGGGTTGTGGCTCAGTAGTAGAGTGCTTGCCTAGCATGTATGAGGCACTGGGTTAGATTCTCAGTGTCATATATAAGTAAATGAATAAAATAAAGGTCTATCAACATCTAAAAAAATATTTTAAAAAAAGAAGTACCTGTTGACCCAAGGTAAACAGGCAAATGGGAGAGTGGGAGCCATGTGGAAGTATGAAGCAGAGATCAGTCACAGCTCATTCCCTAAAAAAGTAATACATTAAACTATGGGCTTCATAACCAGTAATATTTTTGGAAGCTATGACCTATTGTTTCTTCATGCTCTGTCAGTCATTGGGGTCCATGTGAATATGTTTTTGTTTGTTTTTCAATAGAACTGAAATGGAATGCACCAAACTCACAGAAAATCAGTTTCAGAATCTTGTGGTTACACTTCTTCTGGATATAAAACTCTATGAATTTGTTTTAAGGACTTGAACATATTTACCATTTAGAAAGAAACAAGCTATTGAGAAAGCAGCCAGAAGTTAGGGTTAAAAAGTGGCAATAATACCCTGCAGGAATTTGCACAATATTATAATTAAAAGATGGAATTTGGTTTGAAGTCTCTTGTGTTCTAATCCCATATCCATCATTTACTGACTGTCTACCTGATCTTAGGCAAGATATTCAAAATTCTGGACCTGCTTTAAAGTCTTGTAAAAGCAGAATGTGACGGGTTTAGTAACGCAGATTGTTTTGCCAAAGAAACTATCTTGTGGGACTGTGGAATATAAAGGAAAAAAGTCTTAGATTCAATATTTCGGACAATTTAAATATCAGTGTTATATTCAGACTCAAAATAGACAATGTATAAAATATTATAACCATGGAAATATATTAAAGAGAGAAAATGAAAATTAAATAAAGTTCTTAATGACATTTTATTAATGTTTCCAAAATATTTAAAACAATGCTTCGTGTAAAGGATGTTCTCAATAAATGTCTGTTAGAAGCTTTCATCCTTCAATTGGAGTGGGCCAGGCTTAAACACATTTCATACTAATTTAACTTTCTTAAGTTTCAGATTTCGGGAATATTAATTATAATGCTTCAAATGAATTTAAAACTGTGGAAACCTAAAAAAAATAAACACATAATTGGGTGGGGGTTGGGGCTATTATGGAATATTTTCTCAGAGAAGGTGACTGTCTCTAAAGGTTATAATGTGTTATGGGAAAGTTACAGATGTATGTGATAATGTGAGTGTGTGTGTGACTGTGTATAAGTAGATAAAGACTGAATTCCTGGGCAGAAGAGTATCACATGGGAAGGAATAGTAGAATTTGATTCTGATTCTTTCAGGAAAGGTAGGTGGTTTAATGTGACTATAGGATTAGACAAGAGACAGCAGTAAGAAAGGAGCCTGTAATCCTAGTTACTTAGGAGGCTGAGGCAGGAGGATCTCAAGTTCAAAGGCAGCCTCAGCAAAAGTGCAGTGCTGAGCAACTCAGTGAGATCCTGTCTCTAAGTAAAAATGACAAAATAGGGTTGGGGATATGGCTCAGTGGTCCAGTGCCCCTGAGTTCAATCTTCAGTACCAAAAAATAAACCTGGAGAGGGAGATAGAGGAGTATAAAGAACCTTGCAAATAGCATTGAACTTAGTAATTAGATAGTCACTGGGAGATTTTAAAGAGTTGAATGACGAAGTCACACTTGACAAATGCTACCTTGGTTGCAGTGACAAAAATAAGTGACAAAAATCTGTATAAAGAGTAGTTATCTGTGAAAATTCATTGGAGACACATTATTGTGGTGTGGTATTTGTATTCAGTCACATATATAGAAAGCTTTACAGTGCTTATCCTATAGAAATGGTAGAGATCTGTGAAGTGTTACCTAGAATAATTAAGTGGATTATTAGCTAGTTTAAAAATGGGACCATCCATGTGATTATGATCTGAAGCTTTGTCCTTAACTCTTTCTTACTCATCACTTTTATCACTGATTTGAACACAGAAAACAAAATAAATATGACTTAAAAGTAGAGAGAAAAGAAAGCATTTTGTATATTATTGAGGTTTTAGTAATTTGCTCTAATACTTTAGAAGTTAAACAAATTAATATTAACAATTAATGTTAGATTGCAGAATTTGAATGGTCTTAATTAGAAAATTAGATCAATTGTAAATATATTTTTCAGAGGCACATGCAAAAATGAGCAAAAGAAAATAGTTCATAAGAATCAGCATTTTCAACAGTACGCTTAAGATGAATTAGCAGACGTTGTACTCATAAAAATACCCAACAACTCATTGTATGTATAATTAACTTAGGGAGCTGAGAGCCCTATTATAATTTTGCTTTACTTGGGATACTCGGATTATAACATTGAGCTGGGGTGTGTTCAAGTAAAAATAACTAGAAAAATTAAGGAATCAGAATAGCCATGTCACAGCCAAAAGATATAGTTTTGACCTAGATGAAGGAATACAATTGGAAGAGGAAATCTGTTTTCAAATTCTGGAAGACCGTTATGTGTGAGTTGGGTATCCTAAACAGATAAGATGATTAGAAACTCCAGGAAAACAGATGATGAATTAATATGTGGGTGAACCTTGTGCTTTTGCTCTCCAGAGAGGTAGGGGACTGCTTCTGAGGGCATTCGATTCACCATTCTTGGAGGTGCATTTGTAGTGGTGGAGGAAAAACATTCTGAGTATCCAAAGAATGAGTAGACCAGATGACTTATTGATTGCATGTTTGTCAGATTCCTCTGTCCTTTACACTTGAAGTAACAGTGCAATTTTAATACCTAGTACATATAAATACTTTCAGATTAACCATGATCTTTTTGAAAGACTTTTCAAAAACATATCATAATAACAAAATAAAAGAATTTTATTTCTTCTTTTTCTTTCCTGCCTCCAACTTTTACTATGAAGTTACTTACATTCAGAAAATTTAAAGAATAGTGGAATAAGTACACATATTTACCACCTTGATTAGACAATCGTTAACATTTTTCCACGTCTGCATTCATGACACTTTACATCTGAACACTTTAGTGTGGATTTCCTAAGAACAAGTATACTTTTTAACATAACCACTGTATCATTATTTTGCTCAGGTAGAAAAAGTATACTTCTTACATGTCATTTAATATACAGAGCTTTGAAAAATGACTTTTGGCATTATATTATATAAAAATTAAAGAAGCTTGATGATTTCGTCCTTTGAATAATGATTTTTACAAAATCAAGAATGGGGATAGCACCTTTGCCACTGTGTTTAGATAGAAAATAAGTTTAGTACATCAGTTGATTGAGAAAACCAGCATATCTTCCAGGAGAGTAATAGATGATTTGTCATTCAGAACATCAATTATTTTATTAAATTTAAAAGTCTGTAAAACACTGTACCCACTTTAGGATAGAACCTATTTGAACAGTCTCAGAGGTTAAATGTGACATTGGTCAGCAATCCATCATAGGTTTATGAGTCATACAATCCTTAGTAGTAGTTAAAATTGATGTAAACGAGAAAAGCATTGGCTAGGTTTCAGAAGTTGACTAATAAATCTTTTATTTCAAGTCCTGAGTAATGATGTTCTTTTGTGAGTCAGAGAATGTAATGGGAAAAGTTTCAGTATTGGCATATTCCCCATAAACCCGGGATCCCTTACCTTTTGGTCTTTTGCATTTACAAAACAAAATGGGGCAACTATTCTATTAGAAAAAGACCACTCCCTGTGCTTCCATCCTTCCTTTAATAAGCCTGTGATAGAATGATGAAGTCTGTTAACTTTTAACATAAGCTTGGAAAAAGAACTGCATGCATTTTTATTGTTTGATATAAAGGTTATGTGAGATGTGACAGCCCTTCCTGAATTCAGAGAAACCAACCAACCAAACAAACAAAATAAAACTGTGAGAACAATTAGGTGATTTTTTTAAATGTGAACAATCTAAAAGTAAGTACAAAAATGTAGTAAATTTTTCCCATGTCCCAGAGAGAATATGGAATTTGAAAACTACAAAGTGGTCCCTAGATTCTCAAAGATATGAAACTCAGCAAATATAAGTCTAGGGAGAGTATATAATTACAGATTACTAAGATTGCTTTAAGATCCTATAGTTTTTATATTTTTATTACCATGGGATGTTTTCTTATCTATCAAACATGTTTTGTGATCTCCATAGGGTACCAATTTCCTTTTTATGGATTGCATGCTTATGAAATGCTACATACAACTCTGACATTTCATAATAAAATGAGTGACTCTGCAGGCAAAGCTTTTTTTATATTAGATAAAATGAATATTATCTTTCAAGTTTTTTAAAGAGATAAATCTGGTTTAAAGTCATGTGAACAGTTACTCTTTTGTAGGTTCATGAACAGGTAGAAAAATGCTTTGTTATTTAATTTTTTATTAGCAATTTTTAAACTAAAGGAATATTTTTAGTATAAAAACAGCTAGTTCATGTCTTACTACACAAAGAAAACACATAAAACATATATCCCTTCACTTCCCTGTCCATTTCCACATTTGGAAATTATAGATAATGTCCTCTTGCTTAAGGAAATGAGTTGTCTTCCTCCCTAAGACTTTGTTTATTTCCCTGAACTGGGTCACTGCTTGCTATTGAGTCACCTGACTCCAACACTTATCTTTTTTTTTTCTATCTGTTCCTTTTTCTTTCTGATTGGTTCCTTCACCCTGCATATAAATTGTTAAGTCTTTCTTATCATAAAAGGAGCAATGGCTGAACACCCTGAGATTTTACATTCTTTTCTAATAACTCTCCTGTTTTCTTCTTCTATTCCTTAATATTCTAGTTTCATTTTAAAACATATTTTATTCATTTTTTCAAAATAACAAGATGAGCTAAAGGTCATTTTCAGCTATTTAAAATACACAAAATTAAAAAATGAAAATTAATCAAAGAACTATCATTTGAACCACAGTTAATATTTTGTTAGGCACAGTGCATATTGTAACTAATTGTTAAGTATATTTGTCATGAAATATCTTCCATAAAACAATTTTAGGTACCTAGATTCATAGTATTTTATTTAATTATATGTTCCATAACTTCTGTAAATAATCTCCTGCCATCGTACATACAGAACATTTCTACTCAGAATTTTCTTATGAATGAAGAAGGAAGATCCTTGAAGCTAATCAGTGACATTTTCCTTATGGCCACTGCTATAACTAGAATTAGTGGATTCAAGTGTATGGTATTTTGTACCTAGACTTAAAAAAAAAGTTTTTTTCAGAAAAACGAAACCAAGTTATTTTTCTATAAAATTCTTGCTTTTTCTCATACCTCAACACTTTGATAAGTGAAAATTCTCATTGGTTTAATTAACCTTTATTTTTACCAATTTTGAATATTTTAATATGCTCACTGGATTTTTATATTTATTATTTATGAAGAATTATGTTGATCTCTGACAGTTTTTCTATGAGAGTTATCATTATTTTTCTTAATGCATGGTTTAGTCAGCATTTTTGTCGCTCTAACCAAAAGACAAGAACAATTTTAGAGGAGGAAAAGTTTACTTTGGGGGTCACAGTTTCAGAGGTCTCAGTTCATAGATGGCTGGCTCCATTTGCTCTGGGCCCAAAGTAAAGTAGGTCACTGTTGTAGAAGGGTATGGAGGAGGAAAGCGACTCAGGACATGGACACCAGGAAGCAAGAGAAAGACAGAGAAAGAGAAAGAGAGAAAGAGGGAGAGAGCTCTTGCAAGTGAGCTCCCTTCACCAGGGACAAAATAAAAACCCCAAAGTCATGCCCCTGAAGACCCACCTTCTTTAGCCACACCCTGCCTGCCTGTAGTTACCATTCAGTTAATTCCTCTCAGGTGATTAATGCCCTGATTAGGTTATGGCTCTCATAACCCAATCATTTCACCTCTAAAACTTCTTGCATTGTTTCAAACATGAACTTTTGGAGGCTATCTCACATCTAACCCATACTAGTCCTTTTAAATATTGAGTGTCTGACCTTTAACCTGGCATATCCTTTACATATTTAAATCTTTAATAAAACATTTATATATTTAATAGATATTTTTCATATGTTGAAGTTACATTCAATAAGATTATCCTTATTTTTGCTGCTTATAGTGTCACACTTAGACAGGACTAGCACTTTTATGGAATTTCTTTTTAAAATAACATTTTATTAAGGATTATCTGCATGTGCCAGTGTGCATAAATCATAAGAATAAAGCTCTAGTAATACATATCTCAGCACCCAGATCAAGAATAGAACTTGGCCAGCATCATGAACGTACTTCATACTCTCTCCCTATCACTATTTCCATCACCATTTTTTTTCAACATTTGGAGAAATAAAAATCATAAATCTTGTTCTTTTATGCTGGCTTCTTTTACTAGATATTTAATGATTTATTTCATGTTGTATATAGTTATTCATTCATGAATATAGTTAATACTGTTAAGAATATTCTTATGTATGTTTTTGTTGAAGTTATCTATATATCTCTGTTGGATATATATCACAGAGTGAAATTGATGAGTCACAGGATTTGTGTATTTTCAATATTAGGAAACTCTGAAACACAATTTTCAAATTAGATTATGCCCATTTATCTTTTTCATTTTAGCCATTCTTGTGAATATAAAATTGATTGGAATTGTGGTTTTAATTTTCACTGCCCAGATTACCATAAAGTTAATCTCTTGTTCATATGTGGATTGTCCATTTGAATCTTTTTTGGAAGTGTTAGTTCAAATTTTCTACACACAAAATATTGGTTTGACTGCCATTTTCCTTTAATGTAGAATTTAAAGAGGTGAACCTTCTCTCATTTTTTTCTCTCTCTTTCTTTCTGTCTCACACACACACACACAAACAAGCACATGCATACATACTGAATTCGGTCCTTAATTAGGACATTTTTAATTTTAATGTAGTTCAATACACCATATTTTAAGATTCATGGTTAATACTTTTCATCTTCATTTAAAGAAATCTTTTCTTAGCCTAAGTTTTCCTTTGAGGCATACAATTAAAATGGTTCTTAAATGTAATTATCCAACTGATCCACAGGGCTAGGAATGTAACTCAGGGGCAGAACACATTCCCAGCATGTTCAAAGTCCAGGATTTAATCACCAATACCTCAAAAACCAAACCAAACAAAAATTACTAATCCACAAACATTTACTGAAAATATGATCCTTTCTTTGCATAATGACTGCATCATCACTTTTGAGTAATAGCCATTCTCACAGGTATGAGGTGGTAACTCATTGTGGTTTTCAAATGCATTTCCTTGTTGATTGGTGATGATGAACTTTTTTTTCTCATGCCATTTGGCCATTTGACTATTTACTTTGAGACTACTAAAAGCAATATGTGCAAAAAAAATGGGATGACCTCTAGAAATAGCTGTCTTCCTAAAACCATGCAAACAACTAAGTCTGAATTATGAAGAAATAAAAAAAATCTGAATAGTCTAATAATGAGTAAAGAAATTAAATAAGTCATTGGAAAATTCCCAACATGACACTCCCAGGAGCTGATGGTTTCTCTGGTGAATTCTACCAGGCACTTAAAAGAAAAAAAAAAAAAAACAATTAATACTAAACTTTCTTAAAGTCTTTCAAAAAATAGAAGAGGAAGGTACAATCCCAAATTTATCAATAGACCAGCATTTTCCTGGCACCAAAGCCTGACAAAGAAACTATAGGAAAGGTAAATTTGGGCCCATATCCCTTATGAATATAGATGCAAATGTTCTCAACAAAATCTTAGTGAACTGAATTTAGCAGGACATTAAAAAAGTCATATACCATGACATACTGAGATTTACCTCTGAAGTCTAAGAATGATTTAAGATATATAAATCAATAATGTGATATATTACATTAAAGGAATGAAAGATAAAAACTATATGATCCTCCTAATGGATACAGAAAAAGTATATGAAAAATTTAACATAATTTATGATAAAAATCTCTCAATAATTTACTTACAGAATTGTACATCAACACAGTAAAGTCTATACAAGACAAATCTACAACTCACATCAAACACAATGGTGAAATGTTGAAAGCTTTCCTCTAAGATCAGGAAATAACACTCTTGCTCTTTCTATTCAACATAATACAGATAGTCTTACCAGAGCAATAAGAGTATGAAAGTTTAAAAAGGAATCCAAATAGGAAGAAGTAAAATTAATTATCTCTGTTTGCAGATGGTATGATATTTTACATAGAAAACCTTCACTTCACCAAAAAAAATGTTAGAACTAACAAATTAATTCATTAAAGGTGTACCACTCAAAATCAACATGTAAAATTCAGTAGCATTTCTAAACACTAACAATATCCACAAAAATAGTTAAAACAATCTCATCTAAGTAACATCCAAAAACAAAACAATTAAAAAAAATTAGAAATAAATTTCACCAAGGCGGTGAGAAATCTGTACATTGTAAACCAAAACACGTTTATTAAATAAACTGAGGAATATACAAAGAGATGGAAAGATACCCTGTGTTCATGGATGTGGTAATTAGCTTTATGTTGCTGTGACTAAAACATGACAAAAACAACTTAGAGAATGGAAATTTTATGTTGACTTATGGTTTCAGAGATTTAGTCCTTGGTCAGCTGAGTCCATTGCTCTGAGCCCAAGGTGGGGCCAGGAAACTATTTCACACATGGTAGCCAGGAAGCTGAGAGAAGAGGAAATGACTACAAAGGAAGATGAACCCTTCCAGGGTACCAGGGTAGACCTCAGTGACCCATCCTTTCCAGCCACACTCTCCCTACCTAGAGTTACTACTCAATCCATTCAATTAATCATGGAGAGATTACATCTCTCATAATCTGGTCATTTACCTCTGAATATTCCTTCTTTAACACAAGAGCTTTGGGGAAAACCTCATATGCAAACCGTAACAATGGATTGAAAGATTATTATTATTAAAATGTTTATACTACTCAAAGTGATCTACAGTTTTATTTTTCTAGTAACTCCTATACATTTTCCCCAGAGATAGAAAAAATAATCTTAAATTCGTATGCAAACACAAAAGATCCAAATAGTCTCATCAATCTTGAGTAAAGTGAACAAAGTTGAAAGTTTCATACTTACTGATCTCAATTATGATTCAAAGCATGGTAGAACATAAAAAAAGCATGGTATAAAACAGCATGGCATAGCATAAAGAAAAGATATATAGACCAATGGAATAGAATAAATAATTCAGACATAAATCCATGTGCTTACGGTCAACTGATCTGTGACACAGGTACTGAAAAAACAACAGAGAAAGGTCAATTTCTTCAACAAATAGTTTTAGGAAAACAGGATATCACAAGCAAAAGAATGAAATTAGATTCTCATTTTACATCATATACAAAAATCAACTCAAAGTGAGTCAAAGACTTAATAAAACTGGAAACTGTCAAACTACTAAAAGAAAAATGTAGGGTAGAAACCCATAACCTTGGTCTTGGCAAAAAAGTTTTTATATGGCCCCCCAAAAACAGGTCACGAAAGCGAAGACTAACAGTGGGATTTCATAAAAGTGAAAGATTCTGTAATAAAAAGTAAATAATAAATAGATCACCTGCAGAATGAGTGAAAACATTGAAAACCATATATCTGACAAAGGATTTACATAACAATACATAAGGAATTCAGACAACTCAAAATCAAGAAAAAAACCTGATTTTTAAAAAATGGACAAAGATCTTAAATAGATATTTCTCAAAAGACCACAAGCTGTTATATTTTATTTGGAATTTTCATCTATATTTTTATGAAGAGTTGTTTCATAATTTTATTTTCTTGTAATTTCTTTCTTCTTATTCTTCATCAGACTTTTTGGATTTTATTCATTTGATTATTAGTCTCTCTAAAACACAAAAGTTGTTCTTGTTTTTTTCTAATGAATATTTGTTTTCAATTTCAGTGATTTGTATTCTAAGATTTATTATTTTTCTCTTTTTATTTTCTTTTAATTTTATTGGCTCTTTTTTTTCCTCTTTGCTATGTGAGGTAGAAAATACATCATTGTTTTCAATTTTTCTAGTAAATTCACAAGGCCATCTTACTGATTTTTAGTATTTTTTCTGTGTATGTTTTTTACTTGACTTTTCTTATCTTCTTCAGACAAATAAAATATTTTATGATTTTCCCTATTAATTTTTCAATTATATGGTGCTTAATTACTACTGTTGCTTTGTGTAGTCAAAATTCATTAATATTCTCCCATAGATTTGCCCTATCTTTAATACTTCATCTATTTAAGATTCATAGTGTTTCCCTCTGTGATTATTTTTCTTCTACCTAAACAATTTCATTTATTTAACATTTGTTTTAGTAGCAACAACTAGTATTTTTGTTGGTAAAGTCAGACATTATTGACAAAAAATAATTGGTTCCCTTCCTTGTCAAATGAAAAGAAGATGAATATTAAGGAAGAGTGGACATATAGATGTTCTTATCATATATGTTGAATCTAAATTATTTATTTGGAAGAGAAGTATAAGATAAGCAAGTTTTAACATACTATCATCAAATATTGATCATTACCTCTATCTTTTTCTTGACATTGCAACTTGTTTTCAATTCCCCTCTTAAATATAACAGTCACTATCAATGTGATTTTTATCTTAATGCAATATCATTGTTTCTCTCTTTTTCCTAGAAATCTATTTTTTTAAAAGAATAATTAATGATATTCTTCCAAGTGGTTTTATAACATCTAGTACAGTGTTTATACTTTCTTATTCTTTGCCTGATTAATGGTTAAATGTTATTAAAACTTTTCAAATTTTTCAATAGGATGAGAAAAAGTTTCTCCCTCCCTCATGTGTTTGTGGCCTCCTTTCTACATTTTTCTGGAAAGCAGTTCATTTATATGAAATATTTTTAACCCTTCCTATAATACCTGCTCTATATATGTCAGAAATGCTGAGTTATTAAATTTCTCTCTTCTCTTGAGTTAATATTGTTGGGTGGTTTTATGAAAGGTATTTTGCTTATGAAATTTGCTTTATCTGAATTTTGGGGGGTTTTTCTTGGCAAAGTATTAGATTCTGGTTTTGAATCAATAAAAATTAATTATTCATCTTACTTAATTAAGGTAGCAAATGAGTTATCCTGAGTTTCAAAGATTTCTTTAAATATTCAAAGCAGTGATAAATATGTTGAATCTAAATTATTTATTTGGAAGAGAAGTATAAGATAAGCAAGTTTTAACATACTATCATCAAACATTGACCATTACCTCTGTCTTTCATTTATATCACATAGAAATTACAATTCTGAACTGAGGAGAAAAGATTCAGTTTTTTAATTTTACTTTTCTAGAAAGAAACTACCCCAGGTTTGGACTTGTCTAAGTGATTTCTTATTCATAATTAACAACTCAGGTACTTTACAATTGAATTTTTCCTGTTCTACACATAAGAGCTTACATTTCTAATATCATATTATTTGTCATTTTGTCTCACATTTTAAGATATTTTGTGTATTTTTTCTGAATAAATATTTGAAGAAAACTGCTAGATTCTAGTGGAATAGGCAACAGTTTAAAATGAGGCCTGGACAGATTACAATCCTGGGTCCATTACTTGTTGGCTGATCTTTTTTTTTTTTTTCTTGTAAAAAACTTCTACTTTTGATTTCTTTGAAGATTCAATGAAATTTTACATTCACATCAACTGTTTGCCTTATAACAATCACTCTTCTAAGAACTTCATGTGAGCTAATATTTCATGTTTACAACAATTCTATGTAGTTGTGTTCCTTATCTTCCCTTAAAAAAACAGATGAATAATTGCAAACTGGGGGTTAAATATTTCTCCAAATTTACACCAATGGCAAGGGGCAGAGCCAGAATGTCAATCCAGTCTGGTTCCAGAACCCATTCTCACACCATGATTGTCTTCTACATATACACACAAGACATATAATTCAGTTCTGATTACCCATCAGAGATGCAAATACTTGTATCCTGCATAGCATAAGCCAACAACAATTTTAAAGATATTCACATTACTGTCTTACAATAAGTCTGTTTTTGTAGGAACTATACCACCAATTTGGTTCAATTCCAGAATAAGAAAAATATTGCAAACTAATCTGGTATTAAGTAACAAATTATCATATTTTTCCTGACTACAAATTTTCCTTATCCTGTGGTCCTTCTGAGTTCTAGTTCCTCACTGTTAGAGAAATTTCAAAGATACTATGGCTTTTATTTAAATCTGAATAGGTAATTTGCCAATAGTATTGTAACCTTTGATAATATATGGATTTCTAACTGTGAAATTGACTTATTCAAGGGGGTGTAATTTGTTAATGATTGTGCTGCAAGTACATGGTGTGAAATGTAAAAGCCGGAAAGATAAATGCTTTTTAATTTTTAAGTACTAGATTTTCAGTGAAAAGTTAGAGAGAATTATGTATCAGGCATTTCCATTTGCATTCCATTCACCAAATCAACAGTAAGAGATTCTGTCAAGGCAAAGTTTGGCAGCTAGAATCTTCCAGCAGAAGAGATTGATATCAGATAGGAGGAAGACAGGGACAAGAATAAGGAAACTGGGCTCAGGCACACTTGGGAAGGTGCATGTTAAAAGTACATTTTATGGCCAGATGTTTTAAAGTTACATTTTATGGCCAAAATTTATGCTACAGTGTAATTTGTTATTTAAGGAATTTGCATTAATACCATGTGTCCTCTGAAAAGGAAATTAGAGAAAATGAACAGAGAAATGCTACTTTGTTATCTTTTTTCATAAGATGCTGGAATTTGCTTTGTTATCTTTTTTCATAAGATGCTGGAATTTGCTTTTAACAAAACAAAATAAGTATCATTAAAGTTGTGCTAAAGAATTCTGACTTCTGAATTAGACAACTCTAATTCAACTTTTCCATTGCTTAGCGCTCTCTCTCTCTCTCTCTCTCTCTCTCACACACACACACACACACACACACACCACACAAAATTGATAATTCTGGAATGCTGTGCAAAATTAGGGGGTTAATTTTCACTATGTATGACAAAAATCTATCTATCTATCTATCTATCTATCTATCCATCTATTAGCTCTAAAATAAGTGATTGTCAAAGTCAGAGGAAATATCCCATTTAAATAATGTTAAATTTAAATTTTGGCAGCAACACAAAGGCAGCTTTGGCAGTATGGATTTATTTAAAAGAGAATATCTATACAGTTCATAGAAAAAGTAAGTACAAACACTCTGCACTTAGATGAATCACACAAACACACATGCAGACACTCAGATGTACACATATAAGCATAAAATATAGAAAACTTGTGAAATTTTCTCTATATTCTAAGAACTGTGTGATTATTCTTTTTTGTTTTGCCAGGTGGTATTTTTGAATATGTGGAATCTGGCCCAATGGGAGCTGAGGAACTTGCGTTCAGATTTGCTGTGAACACAATCAACAGAAATAGAACCTTGTTGCCCAATACCACCCTAACCTATGACACCCAGAAGATCAATCTGTATGACAGTTTTGAAGCATCCAAGAAAGGTAATTGATTGATGTTTAGCATCATGTTTTCTGGAATTCAAATTTCCAAGTGTTCTAAAGAGATTTCTTAAAAACCTCATGTAGTAGCTGGGTGAGGTGGCCCATGCCTGTAATCCCAGAAGTTTGGGAATCTGAAGCAGGAGGATAACAAGTTCAAGGAGATCCTCAGCAAAAGCAAGTTACTAAGCAACTCAGTGAGACCCTGTCTCTAAATAAATTACAAAATAGATCTGGGGATGTGGCTCAGTGGTTGAGTGCCCCTGAGTACCTGCCCCCCTGCAAAAAAAAAAAAAAAAAAAAAAAAAAAAAAAAAAAAAAAAAAAAACCCTCATGTAGTTTATAAACTGTTAAGAACACTTATGTATAAAGTTTTATTTATAAGTGCACATAAATTTTATCAGGGAAAGTAAAGTGATATAATCACCTATTACAAGAAATCTACTTATAAATGAATGTAATTAAATCTGTGATGTCAAATTGTTTTATTCCCATTGATCATTCTGCTTTGTTATTAAATTATACCCATTTTTAAAAACTCAGTAAAATAAGATAACATGTATCAATGAATTTCATGAAGTTTTGAAATACACTGTTACAATTTTAATTTTCATTACCTGTCAATCCTGCTATATTATTACTTTGGTCTCAAATTGTAGAATACACTGAAAGTTCTGTGGTTCCAAGTGACTTCAAAAAGTTGGTTTATCTTAAAATTTTCTTTGGAAATTTTGAGCTATGATTAATTTATGTATTCTCTATGCTCATTTTTAATCACTTGATATTTCTTCTTCCAACTGAAAGTAAATGACAATATAAAAATTATATGAAGGAATAATTAGAATACTTTATGTATTTTGTTTTATTATCTACTCTTATGACAATAATAGAAAACCAATTTGTGAATATGAATTTAATGTTTATATATGAAAAAAGATAACAGAAGGAACTATTATAAAAGCATTATGTTAGCCAAACAGCAGTCTTGGTGGTAAATACATTTGATAGGTATTTCCATAGTTTTTTCTTCTAATATATATGGGCTATTATAGTTGAGGTTCTTGTCTTTTGCACAGTTAGTATTCATGTAATAGAAATTAACTCCATTATATAGATTTTTCTCAAAGGAGCAGGCTTACAAAGTATTTGTTGTCACTTCATACTTTTAAACAATGTTTGCCTTTCAGTAATGCTAATATTTTACTAGATGCCTTACATTAATGGAAATGTACATAATTATTTATAATTCTAAGTCAGTACAGATTTCTTCTAAGCTTATTAATATTAATGGCAGCTGATAAGGTACAACATTGCTCAAGATGAAAGTCTTCTTTTCCCCCAGCAGCTAACTTGTGTTTATCAAAGCCATATTCTGCCTGCCCTTTGAATTCATATCTTTATGAATACAAATAAGTTCCACATTTCAGAACCATGTCAGGGTGGTGAAAGGTTTGGAAGGCTGAAAAAAGGTTAAAGTTTACTGCTAAATGCTACATTTGTCATCATAATTGCAAAGTAAGTCATTAACTGCAAGACAAGTGCATTTGATTAGTGGCATAGTTCATGATTATTTTCATTAGGAAGAAGAAGCTTTGCCTCTAATGAAAGCATTCAGACCAAAGAACATGGAATGAGTGCAGTATAAATAAAATATTAATAGATTTCTTAATGGTGACTTCACAGAAACAATGTAAAAACACAGACCAGAATGTTCTGACTACAAAACAAGACACTATGCTGGGAATGTCCTAGCAATATATTAAGTGATCAAGTCACAAGTTGTTTTCCCAACTCTTATAGCAAATTTAAAATCTTTAAAAACTCATTGGGAATCAAATCTATCAGTTGACTTTGGCCTAAAACAGGAAAAGCTCAAATAAGTGTGTAATTTTTTCTGAGAGATGTTAAAAGGGTGAATGCATGGATTGAGCCTCATCTTGTGAAGCTCTTGTTTTAAGCTATCGTTGACTAGAGAACATGCATATGTAAAAGGCTAAAATAAAGGGAGAGGTACCATACTTTTTGAACCTTGGAGGGGTTTAATAAAAGTATACATTGATAATGACTTTAGTGATTAATCATAAAATAGCTTAATTAATTTGAAAGTTTTTAAAAGTTAACTTTTAAGGCAAGAAAATAAGAAATTAGATTTAAATTTTGACATTTCCACTGATACTTTTTTTTCTTGTATTTTTATTAGGAAATACTGTTTTGCTAAGTTAATATACTTATGCCTTAGAATTTGAATTATTATTTGAATGATATATTATTTTTAAATAACTTCTGACAATTGTAACTTTTATGTTAAATACATAAATATTATAAATAGTCTCATAAAATATTTTCAGTTTTTCATAGCTTGTGATTTTTCAAAAAAGGGAGTGAAAGAAGATCATTTTTTCTCAATGTACATGAATTAAAATCCCATGTTGAGACATTCCATGTTGAAAATTTTCAGTCTTCAGATTTTCTATGGATTCAAAATTCTATTTATTATGTAGAAAGTTAAGAATCTGTTCAAAATCAATTCATTCGGATCATAGTGGAGTTTTGAAAATTCAAACAAGTGTTTCAAGAAACACTTGAAATTTCTTGTTTCAAGAAAATTCAAACAAGTGTTTTTTCCAACTAAGACTTTATTATTGTGTGCCCTTATGATTAAGAATTCACCAACACATTATATTGTATGTAGAAAATTCTGAAAGAAAATGTCAGAAAAATTCACAATCCATTTTGGAAGAATTGTGTCTGAACATTCAATTTTAGTCTAAATCCCAATAGAAGTCCTCAATTCTGCTTAAATCTTTACAGTGATGGGCATAACATTTCCTCTTGGACAAAGTATTCCATGTTTGAACATTTCCCACATCATATATTAATTTGTGAGAAGTTTTTAAATATGTGCCCTACTTCTTCTTTGCCAGTTAAAGGACACAAGCTTAAGCTTATTTCACAGTTCAGGTCTTCAAATATTTTTTTTTAGTTATAGTTTTATAAATATATATATATTTTAGCTATAGATGGACACAATGCCTTTATTTTATTTATTTATTTTTATGTGGTGCTGAGGATCAAACCCAGTACCTCACACGTGCCAGGCAAGCACTCTACCACTGAGTTATAACCCCAGCCCCCAGCTCTTCAAATATTTAAAGATGATTTTCATGATTCTAATAATTATTCACTCTTTAGATCCAAACTATTTGCTTCAGTGTGCCTTGTAAAATTTTAAGTCCAAACCTGAATATGCTCTAGTTTGCTTATGCCTTTTAATTACTAGTTATTATTCATGCAAGTGAAATTTCCTGTGAGGAAATGCTAACTTTAAAAAGTATTTTAGAACAGTATAAAAGACATTTTAGGATCCAAAAAGTATATAAAATGAATACTTATCTAGTGATTTTGGTGCTCTTCTACTCAATGAGTTAAATTCATATGAAATCATCCTCCAAGAGCCATAGCAGGTTTATATGACTGGTTGTATGCATAACTTGACTGTGTCATTAGAAATATATAAATGTTTAACTGTACTTTGCCATAGCTAATTCAGTCAGAAGAGGGACCAAATGACTGGCTGTTCATTAAGAATTTGAAAGTAGAAAGTGACCAGGGCATTTGGAAGCAACATTATTTTTCTACCTTCCTAACAAAAACTGTTCTTCAAAATGAACACGAAATTTAAAAACCTATGGATATTCCTCTTCTGTCTCCTTCCCTCTCTCCCTCCCCAACATTATAGAATTACTTGAACATAAAGCTGCATCTGAGTGAATTAATGCTCTTGTAACAAACTGAAAATGTTCAGAGACAGACAAAATACAAAGGTAGTGAAATGCAAATATTATATTAAAGGAAAAAAATCTTTATTCAGGATGATACCTTTGGGTTTTAATAATAATGTGGTATCTGCTGGCACACTGGCATCTCTCCTCTCTTTATTAACAGACTTCTATCTCCTCTGTAGCCTGTGATCAACTGTCTCTTGGGGTGGCTGCCATCTTCGGGCCTTCACACAGCTCGTCAGCAAACGCAGTACAGTCAATCTGCAATGCTCTGGGGGTTCCCCACATACAGACCCGATGGAAGCACCAAGTGTCAGACAACAAAGATTCCTTTTACGTCAGCCTCTACCCAGACTTCTCTTCGCTCAGCCGTGCCATTTTAGACTTGGTGCAGTTTTTCAAGTGGAAAACCGTTACAGTTGTATATGATGACAGCACGGGTAAGAAAAATGAGTTGTCTTTGGGGCTATGCTTTAAATATATGATCTTTTTTGAAGCCTACTCTGGATTCTGTGTTCTTGGTTTTTGCGTGGGTTTTTGTTTATTTTTTCATTTAAAAAAATTAAGAGAAGGAAGATATTTGGAACCAGATATCAATCCTATTTCATGCATATAGATAACAGCAAAATCACAAGACTTTTTCTCTGTTTGTAAAATAAGCAGTTTTTTTTTTTTCCTTGGAGGGTCAACTAACTTGAACTATAAATTGGATACAGGATAGAGATAATATGAATATAATATTGAAATGCTTATACAAAGAATATTTCTGATAGGTTGAGGATAATTTTCTGCAGCTATCAGTGAAACTTGTCAAGAAACTCATAGTTTTGCATCAATTTTTTATCTGTCTGTTTACATTAAGTAATGCACGTGAAAAGTAATACATTTGTTGAGATGTAATATATTTCTCAACTGTGGAACAACATAATAACTATTGAAATACAAGTTTTTGGAACTGCTTTTGCATGACCATTTAGGGACTCAGAGAATAGAATTTACAGATGATATTTATTGCAGTGTCTTAAAAGAATATTTTAATGAGTAGTTACTCATTAACCTGGAGGTTGTGCATGATTTCTTATTTTTATATATGTTAGTATTTTGTATATGAATGGTTACTTTCAGTTGTTAACTAGAAACAAGTCTTAGACTGAGGGTGCAGGTCAGTAGAGCACTTGCCTAGCAAGCAAGAGGCCCTAGGTTCATATCATCCAGCAGCATTGAAAGAAAAAGTCTCAGAGAAATGTAAGCACATAAATAGTAAAAATAAACTTTTAATATTTGTTGGCAGGTATATTGTTGAAGGAACTATTTTTCTTACAGTATAGCAATACTTGAATAAATATTATGCTGTTTTTCAATATTTTGCCTAGTGCTCTTTAAATTAGAATGTAAAATAATTTATTTTAGGACCCTTCACTCTACCTTCTTAAATATATCAAAATATAAATTATTTGAATTTAAATTCTTCCCAAGTATGCCAGGAACACACTTAGTTTACATATCTAGTATACTGAGGTATTTACAGAAATTTGTTCATTTGCTAAGAATATCAAAAAATGCAAATTGGCAAATAGGAATTCTCTAAAGAGCACAGGGAGTTACAGAGCTTGAAAAATGAAAATATTTTTTAAAAGTGTTTGTTGGGATGAAAATAGTTTGGCAAGTTTAAACAGAAAAATATATACAGTTAACTATACCTGCCTACATTTATTGTCATCCTAACCTCAGATTAAATTTATTAAAATAAGGTAAGTTGCTATTTAAAGAAGCTTTGTCCCTTCCATTGCTTTGAAGGTGATGAAGATATTTGGATATTTCAAAGGTATTCAATTATTTGAATATTAATGCCAATTTAGAGTCATTACAGAATTATTTGCAGAATAAGTATGCCTTAAAAATCCTCTTGGGGAAATATTTATTAATGTTCCATTTCATGCAACATTTAATTCAACAAATATTGATTAAGTACCTGCTACAGGCCAAGGACAGTTACAGATAGGATTACATGCCAGTAAAAGAAGTAAAGCCCCTGCCTTTGTTTCTAATTCACATTTAAGGACATTTTATTATTTATGATTTTATAATTATTTTTAAATTGAAAGGTTAATTGAGAAAATTGAATTCATAACTGGCCATTCTTTTCTCTTCATTGAAAGCACTTTTGAGAACCTGTATGTTCTTGATTATTTTATGTGATACAACTAACTTTAAGACAGGCAGAAAAGTCCCTTTAAAATATGTTCAGTAATATATAAAAGTTAAATGTCCTTTTTATATTTAAAACTCTCAAGAAAGAATTTTAATGATGGAATCTTAAAAAAGAAATTATAAATTTCACAGGAGAGCATGATTATTATTTGATGACTTGGGAAGAGATCTGTTTACAACAAGCATTGTGAATTGAAATGGGTAGCCCCCTACCCAGCAAGATAAATGGTATTTATATATCAATTCTTTACTGCAGGACCCACATGTGACTTTTTATTTATATTTTCCTTTTTCCCTATTCAGATTTATTTATTATGTATGCTATTCCTCCCATTTATATTCATTTCTCTTTTGTTTTGTTGTCCACTTTGATACATGATAATCATACTTTCATCCAGTCTTTGTTCCTTCCCCCAAAACAGATGGGAGGATAGATGAAATATACTGCAAGAGCAGGAGAAATTCTTAAACTGATGTTAACAGGAGCTATTTATTTTTTATGATAATTAGCATTTGTTGTTGTCGTGGATGAATGCTTTTAAACACCATGAAAGTCTGTTATAGCTCTGAATGATGTCCAAAAATGATGGAAAGGAATTGGCTTCAGAAACAAAGCTGTGTTTCTGTCAGTCACTTTGGAACATATGATTCATTTTAAATATAAACTAAAAATAAGTTGGATAGCTGTCAGCTTGTAAGTAATTCAGGAATAAGTTGTGAATATTTGCTTTAAAGTCTGTGTTTCATCTTTGTTTATAGATCAGTAGTTCATTAACAAAGAACTCGAGGATGGTAAGAAAAAGTCTGGAATTCTATTGCCAGTTGTGCTAGTAAGTGAAAGGAACAATACTGGAAAAGAGTAGAAGAGAATGAAAACGACTACAGAAATGAGCAAGAATGCATTAGGCCTTGTGGTAGTTCCTGTCACATAAATTATTTCACTTAATCTTCAAAAAAATTCTTGAGTCCAACAGGAAACAGGTTATCACCCCATCATGCCTGCCTCCTCCTGTGACTGACTCTCCTGATCACACAGACTGAGATAGAAAAATTTTTTTTCTCTTATTTCTTCTTCACTTGGACTTTACAATCAAGTTCTGCTGGTTGTCAGTTCTGAACCTTTCTGATTTGCTTATTGCTTCCACACTCTACCACTTCTTAGATCAAAATCAGCATCATCTCTCATGTATTATGACTAAAAACCTTCTAATTGTATTCTCCATTCAATTCTGCATCTCAATAATCTGATCTCTACACTGCACTTTTAAAAAAATGCAATTCTTATCAATTCCTCCTTTATTAGCTTCTCATTGCTCTAAAAATAACATCAAAACAGTTTAAGAAACCTATAACTGATCTAGTCCCTGTAACTCTCCAATAACTTTTGAGAGTACAAATCCCACTTAATTCTCTTAAATTGAACAATTAAGCTTTTTGCAAGTGCTAAAAGTGCTGTTTTTTTTTTTTAAACCTAGAAAGCACTTATCCTGTCCCCATTCTTCCTAACCCTAATTGCACACATGTGCATGTATGTATTTACACTTACACACTCATACATAACATTTGACTTTAATGTCATGAAGAAAGGCTTCCCTGACTCCTGTTCCCGATTCTGAACAGGTGTTGCCCAGCACATTCCATTGTACCACATTAACTCCCATGACACTTCCCCTGAGAACACATTTCACAATAAATTGCTTTTCTTGACTGAATCTTCCATGAGATCAGAGCAGCATGTGAGCAGAATAAGCCCTCACACTGTTCAGTAATATTACCAGTGGCTAAAATATTGCCTGAGTTGTGGAAGTACCTCAATAAATATTTAAGGAATGAAGACATGAAGATCTTATTATATCAATGTTTAGACAAGGAAATTCCAACGAGTTCAGTAATCTGCCCAAAGTCAAATTCAATTAGGTAGATTTTTAAATACTTGCCATTGAGTAAATAGATTTAACAATAATTTTCAGGTGGAGATAATTGCTTCTATGATTTCGAAAATCACATAAGCAAGCTAGAATGAGATGTGTTTGTGTTCAATTTCAACTATATGTTAGTCAGTTTTGCAGTACTGTGACCAGTATATCTGACAAGAGCAACTTAAGGGAGGAAGAGTTTATTTTGACTCCTGGTTTTAGAGCTTCAGTCTAAGGTGGGATTGACTTCATAGCTCTTGGCCCTAGATGAGACAGGAAGGTGTGCTGGAGGAAAGCTGCTCCATTCATGAGAACCAGGAAGGAGAGAGAGAGAGAGAGAGAGAGAGAGAGAGAGAGAGAGAGAGAGAGCGAACACGAGAATGCTCCAGTAGTCAGGGACAAAATATAAACCCTAAAGGCATACTCCCAGTGACCTTATTCCAGTCATATCCTATCTGCCTATAGTCACCACCCAGTAAGTACTCCTGCCAAATTATTAATCCATCAAATGGATCAATCCACTGATTAGGGTTATAGTTCTCACAACCTAATTAAATCATCTATGAGCATTTTTGCATTATCTCACATATGAACTTTCCAGATATGAACCTCATATCTAAATCATAAAAACTACAGTTAAACATGTATGTACTTATTCGAACAATCATTCATCCATTTTCTTCTATGGGATAGGAGCTACTTTAGAGGGGACTTGATTATGGAGAAACTTGTCTTCACAGGCTCAGAGTTGAGTGAGAGGGAGAGAGTGACAAATGATAACAGCTTGATTATAGCATAGTAAGAACGTAGAGACTCAAGAAAACAATATTGTGGCAGTTCAAGAGAGGAAGCGTTAGTCAGGTGTAGTGGCACACATCTGTAATCCCAGTGGCTTGGGAGGCTGAGGTAGGAGGATCAGGAGTTCATGGTCAGCCTCAGCAACTTGATAAGGCTCGAAGCAACTTGGGGAGACCCTGTCTTAAAATAATTTTTAAAAGGGGGGTGTGCTAGAGATATAGCACTGGGTTCAAACTCTCAGACCAAAACCAAAACCAAAACAAAAACAAAAACAACAAAAAAAGGAAGGGCTTCGTGCTACCTGCAAAGGACAGAAGAGACTTTTGGAGAACATGTCACTATTATGAAGTTGCTATGGAGGATGAGTAGAAATGTTTCAATTGGAGAAGTGGATGGGAGCAGTATGTTGAAATGTGAGAATGTCTGAGGGGGAGAGCTTATTATGGAATTGCAAGCATTTCCTAATGATGGAATCAGAAAAAAGGAAGATGGGATAGGATGAGGGAGAATTTACATAAGGATAGCAGAAGAGAGATCATCCAGAGCTTGTGACTTGCTATTCTGGCTTTTCTGGATACATTCTCCTGCCCTGGATTCTACATGGCTATAGAAATATCAGTGGTGTTTGTGTGGTGTGACCCTGCTTTCTAAATCATGATTGAGTGCCTCAAAGATGGACATGAACTCACCTATCCATTATTTTCCAGAAACCTAGAAAGAGAGATAGGAGATGTCCACCAGTATTGCACTAATGTGGTTACCATGTTTTTTTGGTGTCATAACCTTCTAGATTAAAATCCTGGACCTGTTGTGTAATTTTCATCAAGATACTTGACTTCTAGGGGCCTGAGTTGAGGCATTTCAAAGCTGAGGACAGCATGTACTTCACAGGACTATTGACAAAATTTATGAAATATATAAAATATCTCACAGAATAGGCATAGTAGAAGCTTAAAACTTGCAGAAATACAAATGCCATATCCTATGTGCCATCTACTCTTTACTATAATCTATTACAAAGTCATTGTTATCAACCCAACTTTTTAAATATGAGAACATTTAGATGCAGTGATTTGGTCAAGGGTATATAATAAGAATGTGGAATTCTCGGTTTTGCTCCTGTGCAATCAACTTCAGAATGCCTTCTTAAATACTGATTAGTGGCACATTTACCTAAAAAAGAAGAAAGCAAGTAAAGGGACTTGGAAGAGGACATGTTAACTCTGGTTGTTAGCAAATTAAATTTGAAATATGTATGAAATATTCACTGGTGACTTTTTAAAAAAGTTTACTAATTAGGGTAAAGTGTATTTATAACTGTTTTGGACACATCTGTGTGTGCTTTTGAATTTGGTTTAATGAATTGAGAAGTCAACTAATAGCAAAGAATATATTTTACTTTATCTCGAATCTACATTTAAGTAGGATAAAATAAAAGAATTCAATAGTGTAAGTTAATTTGAAAATATATATTCCTGGAAGACATTAATTTTGAATAAAGTAACATTTTTTTGTATTATAAAAGATAGAACCAAATAATTTCAATTTTATTTTAGGGAGTGGGGTAATTTGAATCTAAGATGATTATATGTTGTACACTTTAAGTATAAAGCTTCAAGTGCTGTATTCTCTAATTTCAAGTGCAAATACAATTAGCAATTACAATTTAAACCTAATTATTTGGATATAGTTGATTACATAGCTCAGTGTACTAGTGTTTCTGTAAAGTTGGTTATGTTCAAACTTGGTGTCTTTGCTCCTATTTAAACAGGCATAAAATTATTTAGAGTATTATTTATTATGTTCTGGTTATATGATATTTACTATCTTTAATGTAATCATAAAATTAATTCTTTCTCTAAGTTTTTCAATCTTTAAAACATATGCCAAAACATAAAGTAAAAAATAAATGTCTAATTCATATTAATCCTACAACACATATTTCTGCAGGATTGAAATAAACACGTCTTGATTGAAAGAAATATAAAGAGGTTTTCTGTTTTTTATCAAAAATCTCACTGATCAGTAATATCTGCCTGTTTTGCATGATAAAAATATTACATCAAATGGGAGTAATTCCCATGTGGGTGTTCAGAAACTGCCGGTTCTCAATTTAGATTTTCCTGATTCAGACATATTGGTGCGAGCATCTTGGTGAGTGCGTCCCTACCAGCCTTTCTTGTTCTTGTCCGCTTGCCTCTCTAGGCAGCATAGAGGGAAGGAAAGTATTCAAATGATTTCTTTAAAGTGACTGCTCCTCTCTTCGAGAAAGAGCAAAATTCTCCAGCTTTGTACTCTGTGCCATTATTCTCTCCTTGTTATCTCTTTTTCAGTCATTTATTCCCATCTTCATACTCTTAAACTCGTTTCTTTTTTCTTGTTTTGTAAATGCTTATGTTGTTCAAGGGTTTATTCCAAGTCTTCTTGTTTTCTTATCTGTTTACCTTATCCTCCATACAGACTCTTGCCTCCTTCTGCCTATATGCTGTAGGCTCAACAATCTACATCTTCAGCTCTTTTTAGATCTCCCTGCTCATCTCCTGCCACCCATCAATCACCTTGATAGACACATCTGCCCCAACATGACGAAAACCTAACATATTATCTTTGCATGCAAAGTTGCTTTTTCCCTTGAATTTCCCTCTTTATCATGTTGTCTCAACCTGATTGCTGGTGGTCATTCAAGGTCTCTGTCTCTCATCTCCCATTTCCAGTTGATCACTAATAGTTCCCAGTTTTACCTGACATTTCTTAAATTTATTCCTCTCCTTCATCCCCACTGCCTGTCTCAGTTAATATCCTTCTCCTTTACACCTGAATCATGTCCTGTGTGCTGCCCTATTTGAGCTAATGTATCTGGAATAGTCAAACTGGTCTTTTAAAAATAAGTCTGATGGACTTGGAGCTGTTCAGTTGTTCCTCATTTCTTGGAAGGATGAGCTCTGATCTCAGCATGATATGCCTGTCCTTCATCATTGGCCTTCTTAAGCCTCTGATTTTACTTCACTGATATTTCTTGTCTTTGCACTTATATTATGGTTCTCCTTGTACAATTGTCACTCTCCCCTACCAACCATGCTCTGCTATGTCAATCTCTACTATGCACAAACAGTTCTCTCTGCCTAATATGCCCTTGCCATTTGATAGCCTATTCATCACCTTCAAGATATACCTCAAAATAGTCTTGTGAAGTACCACCTCCCTGACCCATGTGAGTTAATACCCTATGCTTGGTATGGTACAGATTTAATTTGGTTGATAAATAGGTCTTCATAATTTCTGTAGTCTTTTTTATTTTTTTCAATTTGTTTTATTATACATTGTTGTGGTTTCCACATGAGATGTCCCCCAAAAGCTCATGCGTGAGACAGTGCAAGAAGGTTTAGGGTAGAAATGATCAGGTTATAAGAGTCTTAACCCAGTCAGTGAATCAATTCCCTGATCAGATTAACTGAGTGGTAACTGAAGGCAGGTAGGGTGTGCCTGGAAGAGATGGGTCCCTGGGGTATCTATTTTGTAACTGGAGAGTAGAGTCTTTCTCTGCTTTCTAATCTTCGTGTGAACTGATTCCTTCTGCCACATCCTTCTGCCATGATGTTTTGTCTCACTTTGAACCCTGAGGAATGGAGCCTGATGTCTATAGACTTGAGACCTCTGAAACCATGAGCCCCTGAATAAACTTTTTCTTCTCTACAATTGTTCTGGTCAGGTCTTTTAGTCACAGCAGTGAAAACTGACTAAAACAGACATAGGAGTTGGGTTCATCCCGATATCCATACATGCATAGAAATCAATTTCAGTTCATGATCCCCTACCCATTTCCTCCCGCTTTGACCTCCTGTTCTCCCTGACTCCAATTCTCCTTCCTCTAACAGACTTCCTTATGCTCCTCTATTAATTTATATTTGATTGGTTCTTTATGTTATCCTGTCCTTTCCTCCCCATTTTCTTTATTTTACTCTAGCTTCCACATATGAGAGAAAACATTTGACCTTTGGGTTTCTGAGTTTGTCTTGTTTTACTTAGCATGATATTCTCCATTTCCATCCATTTACCAGCAAATAATTTCATTTTTTTAATAACTGAGTAGAATGCTATTGTATAAATATGCCACGATTTCTTAATCCTTTCATCTATTGACTGGCATCTGGATCGATTCCATAATTAAGTTATTGTGAATTATGCTGCTATAAACCTTGATGTGACTGTATCACTGTATTATGCTGATGTTAGATCATTTGGGAAAGTCCTCTGGGGTGTGGGGGTGCAGATAGCTGGTTCATATGGTGGTTCCATCCCTAGTTTTTTGAGGAACCTCAAAACTGCTTTCTAGAGTGGTCATGCTAAGTCTGTAGTCAGAATAGCAATGACCAAGAACACAAACAATAATAAATGCTGTTGAGGTTGTGGAAAGAAAGGAACACTTATACATCGTAGTAAATTTTATTTTCAGCATACTCACATAAACTATTTAGCAACAATGATGTTTTGCTTAACATGGGAGCTCTAAATATAGTATAAATTATTTATGTGTTCTTTCCCTTTCATCCTAATCATCTTTATTAGTTCTCTGTAGTTAAACATGACAATAGAATCCATTTTTACATAATTATACAGTAATGGAATATATCTTGTTCTGGTTCAGACTCCAGTATTGCTCCTTCTCCTTTCCTCTCTCATCCCCTGCTCCCTTTCCTCTATTGATCTCTCTGCCATTTACCCATACTTATGAATGTACAAGATGGTGAGATTCACTGTAGTATATTCATATATGTACATAGGTAAGTTATGATTTATTTTTTATATATTTTTACTCCACAAATAATTATCAAGTACTTATTATGTATTGGTACTATTTTGTTGTTGGTACTTGGAGATAAAAGAATGACAAAATATACAAAAATTATTCACTTTATGAAGTTATGTTCTAATACAGGGTGATAAACAATAGCAAAATACTATGTGTATTTGCTAGTTTCCAATGGGATAAATATTAAGGAGAAAATTAAGCAGGAGAGACGTATAGACAGTCAATGGGAAAAATATTATAAAATTTAGTGGGTTTGTCAGAAGAGACAATACTTAGAAGATGACATTTGAACTAATTATAATGAATTGAGAAAAACCACTGAAGAAAGAGTAATTGAGACAAAATCAAGAAGGAAAAAAATAATCAAGGAGGAAGGAGATTGAGAATTTCAAGGCAAAAGAGTATATTTTTACTTTAGAGGAAGAATTTTGAAAAACATCCAAAAACTGAGGGTAATTTTGTGTCATTCATTTTTCTAATCATGTAGGTGTAGGTAAGTGCTTACATCTGTATATGTTCCATTATTTCCTTACAAAGAGTAATGTCATTTCTTTCAAAGTAGCTTGACTTGTTCATATCAAGGTTCAGTTGTATGTTACATTAGTAATGATTGTGTTCTACAACACTAACCCCTAAAAACTTGATAATATTCACTTTTAATTGCAATAACATTTTAGGTAAGGAAGAAAAGAAATAAATCTGCTATTTATCCGTTTCTACAAGGTATAATAGATTTATTGGACAATTAAGCAAAAATAATTGTGTATCAGAAACACTTTTTAAAAAAATCCATGTTAATTAATATCTTGTAGTGAATCAGTTTAATGTCTTTCTAAGAGTATTTTTGTTTCCTAATGTTTGTTATTGAACTTTGTGTAAAAGTATATCTTGCTTTACATATAATATATAAAAAGCATAATGAAGTAAAAAAGAAATCTAAGATTGGAAATGTTGAGAAGGTGAGAAAAAAATAAAACCAAAATTCCAGACAGGTTAATTGTCCATCATTTTTCAGAATTCTTCCAAATACTTTTTAAAATTTTACAGATACACAATAATTATATATATTTATGGTGGACTATGTGATATTTCAATATATGTATACAATGGTAATAATCAAATTATGATAATTAATATTTCTACCACCTAAAGTATGTATCATTTCTTTGTGATGAGAACAATTTTGAAACATATAATAAATGTCCTTGTTATTCAAAACACTTTCTTCTAACTCCTTTAAAATATACAATAAAATATTTTCACCTATAAGTTATCCTACTCTGCCATTCATTACAGTAGAATTTATTCTTCCCATCTACATTTAATTTTGTACTGGTTAACCACTTCTCCCTATCTTTTGCTCCCCTATCCTTCCTAGTCTCTGATCATAACTATTTACTTTATATTTCTATGGGATCAATTTTATTAGCTTCCACTTGTAGGTGAGATCATGTGATATTTTTGTACATGGCTTATTTCATGTAACAATATCCTCCAGCTTTATCCATGTCACAAATGACAGGAGTTCGTTCGTTTTCATGGCTAAATTATATTCCACTGTGTATATATAACACATTCTTAATCAATTATTCTGTGGATGAATGTGTATGTTAAAAAAATCTGTTTCTTGGCTATTGTAAATAGTGCTGCAATAAATGTGGAAGTGTAGGTATCTCTTTAACATATTATTTCCTTCCTTTAGATATAATCCATTTGTGAGATTGCTGGATTACATAATAATTCTATTTTTAGTTTTCTGAGGACCCTACATATTGTTTTCCATCATAGCTACACTAATTTACATTCCCAACAACAGTGTATAAAAGTTCTCCTGTATCTCCATCTTCACCCTCATTTGTTATATGTTGTATTTTTGATGGTAGCCATTCTAATTAGAGTGAAATGGTATCTCATTGTGGTTTGGTGGTTTTGATTTGCACTTCCCTGATGATTAATGAGGGTGAGCATTTTTCAAATACACATTGTCATTTGTGTGTCTCTTTTTCTGAGAAATGTCTACTCAAATCACTAGCCTATTTTTAATAGAATCACTTATTTTTTTTCCTACTGAGTTGTGCAGGTGGCACAGTGTCCACTGGGTAGTATTTTAATGATTAAAAAAGGATTTACGAAATGAATTTTTAACATGAATGCATTAAACACATATCAAATCTATCTTGTTATAATCAGAACCCTAACTGGTAAAAGTTAATAAAAATGAAAGCCTAAAATGCAACTGTCCTTGGCCTCATGTCATAACCAAAGGTCTTATTTTACTATTCATAAATAATTGTGTTTCTGTAAACCCAACTGTCTTCCTTTTGAAAAAATTAAATTTATTATTTACCATATACTAAAATTAGAATCCAAAGCAATATTTCTTAAATTTAATTGGTACCAGGTAATGGGATTGCCTGGGTTATTGTTAAAACTAGAGATTCCTAGGATAAGCTTATGATAAGGTAACTCTTGGAGTATACATAGGGGCTTGTATTTATAATAGGAAATAACTAATGGTGATAAGCATTGCTATTGTGTACCAATATCTGGTTATCTCTACGTCTTGATCTCAGTGGGTTGTAGTTCCCTACAACCAGTTGGTGAAATGCAGTCAACGGTGTTGCTCACTTCCAGATGGAAGCATTTAGTTTCTGGAATCTTATTAACTTATATTTCTAGCCCACTCATTCTTGGGCATAGCAATTATGCTACACATTTGAAGCATCCTAAATTCTTGAGACAAAATATTGAATATTTCTGTCTTGGAGAAATGTCTAGAGCTACAGCAGACCTTGTTCTTTAAGACTCTGAGGGAGTGGGATAGGGTGGTTTTTACTTACAGCATAAACTAGTCTAGTAGTTTTTGGACTTCAGTGTCTTGTTAAAACACTGCTTTTTGGTCTTACTTGCAGTTTCTGGTTTAGTAGGGTGTGACCTGGTAATTTTTTTTCAATCGGTTCTCAGATGATCACGATGTCTTTAGTATAGCAACCATCTTTAAGAACCACTGAGCTATCCAATCTTGATTGATAAACATTTTTTCATATTTTGAAAAATAATTGATATTATATCAATTAATATTAATAATAATAAACAAAGACAAGGCATCATTTGTGAAACCAATTTAAAATTTTCAAGCTAACTTAAAAGTTTCTTCAGTGATTTAACACTGATAAAATTATTAAACATTTTTTAAAATACTTATTTCAGTTGTCTTTTATACTAAGTAATTTTGAATTCCACTAAATATTCTTGTCCTGAGAGTGTTTTAAGCAATTTTGCATTAGCTTTAATAGGGAAGTACATTCCAAGGTAAGAACAATAAAAATTATCAAATGTAGATGTGAAACGTTTAGATTACTCTTAAACTGATTTAATGTTCTGTATTTCATAAAAAAAATTTACACATAGTTTTACTTTTAAAGAATTTTGCAAGAAGTACTATTTGTGTGGGTAATGATTCTGATTTGTTAATTAAGCATTTTAACAAATCTCCCGTTCCATTTCACAATGAACTTTTCATCCAATTGAAATAATTGGGTTGGCATTAAAAAAGAAAATTAAGTCAGCCCTTGAAATCTTAATACAACTTGTTAATTACCCTATTAATTACACAATAAGAAATGACAAGCTATAATTCTCTTTCCTAAAATATGACTGAAGGTCAGAGAGCTATCTTACTGGCATACTGAGAGAACAAAAATTACAAATGATGCAATTAAAAAAATAACCATCAGATGCTTTTAGAAACTCAGCCAAGGGACTGGATCACTGTTTTAAACATAGTCTTTAAATGTAGCTTTATAAATTATAAAATAAAACATTGGCTGCTATATGTTAAGACATAATGTTGTGAAGATACTTGTAGTATTTATGTGTTAAAAGAAGACACATAGCAAGGGCTTTCAAACACTGCCGAGGCCTTAGCTTTTATACTGTTGACAAAGCACCTTCAGCCTACAGTGAAGATCAAAAAATATTCACACAGGCTGGTTTTCTCTGCCATTGAACAATAATTTTTGAAAGTCTCTCTTTCACTCACTCTCTCTCTCACTATCTCTGTGAAAGAGTAAAGCTAAGTCATTTTACAAACACAGTGATCTTCTGTGGTATTGTTTACATATTAGTGTATGCATTTTCCTCAGTAACATTTATATGGGCTTCAAAAGACTTCTTAAGACTGACAACATTATTTGTAAGTCTGTTCGTGATTAGTTTCAAGAGAGACTAAACCATTTGTGCAAAATATAGTTGTATTTGTCTTCAAACATGTACAGCAACACCATAATATTGTACTTGGATTTTTAAAAATTTGTGGCAGGGACACATAACTAAATTCACCATCTTAAACCCTTTTACATGTAAATTTCAGTAGTGTGGCAGTAAGTATATTCACATCATAGTGCAACAAATCTCTAGAACCTTTACATCTTGAAAAACTAAAACCCATTAAAAATTCCCCCTTTTTCTTCTCTTCCTAGCCCTGGAAACCATTATTCTACTTTATGTTTCTATGCATTTAAATCATATGGTATTTGTATTTTTGTGATTGGCTTATTTCATCTAAAATAATATCTTCAAGGTTTATTTATTTTGTAACTGGTGTCAGAATTTCCTTAATTTTAAGGTTAAATACCATTCAATTGTATTCATCATGTATTGTCTATTCATTCATCCATCTATGAAAAATTGAATTTCTTCTACCTTTGGCTATTGTGAATAAGGTTGCCAGGAACATAGGTGTACAAATATTTCTTTGAGACCCTCTTCTCAATAATTTTTTGGTTATTTCCTAGAAGCATAATTTCTAGATTATATAGTTTAATATTTTGTGAAATTATCATACTGTTTTACACTGTGGATATGCATTTTACATTCCCACAAAGAATATGCAAAAGTTTTATTTTATCCACATCCTAGCCAACACTTGTTATTTTATTTTTTTGATAGTAGCCATCCTGATGGATGTAAGGGGATGTCTCATTATGGAATTTGATTTCCCTTATGTTGAATTATGTTGAACATCTTTCCGTATGCTTGTTGGATAATTGTATACTCTCTTTAGAGAAATGTCCATTATAGTCTTTGGCAAGAATTTATGTGAGTTTTTGATTTTTGTTGTTGTTGTTATTGAATGGTTGGAATTATTTATATATTTGGAATATTAATGCCTTATCAGATACACTATTTGCAAATAATTTCTCCCATTCTGTGGTTTGCCATTTGTTCTGTTGATTGTATCATTTAATGTAATTTTTAAAATTTTGTGGTGAAATTTATTTCTATTTTATTTGTGTTTACTTTTGATCATATCCAAGAAATTATTGCCAAACCAATGTCAGAAAGATTTTCCTCCATATTTTCTTGTAAGAGTTTTATAGTTTTAGGTCTTAACATTGGCATCTTTCATCTCTTTTGAGTAAATTTTGTATACAGTAAAATGTAGGAGGCCAACTTCATTTTTTGTAGATAGATATCCAGTTTTCACAACTCTATTTGTTAAAAAAATCTCTCTTTTATATTTAAAAGTCTTGGCATACTTTTTGAAAATCATCTGACCATGTATGTGAGAGTTTCTTTTTTCCTCAGGATTTTCTTTTGTTCTTTTCTTTATTACTTCCTCCCTTCCTCCCTTCCTCTCTTCCTTTCTTTCCTCTTTCTTTCTTTTTTTCTTTCCTTCTTTTCATAATAAGGATTTAACCCAGGGCACCTTACCACCAAACTACATCCCTAGCACTCTTTATCTTTTATTTTATGACAGGATCTTGCTTAATTCTTCCCTGAGTTGCAGAGGCTGGCCTCAAACTTGCTATCCTCCTGCCTCAAAACCTGAATGAGTAGGATTACAGGCATGTGCCACTATACCTTTTACTGAGCTCTTCATTCCGTTCTCTTGGGCTGCTTGTTTGTCTTTATGCCAGTAGCATACTAATGCCAATATCATTTACTGTAGCTTTGTAATGAGTTTTGAAATTAGAAACCATGAGATCTCCAACTTATTTTTCATTTTCAAGATGGTTTTGGTTTTTCAGGGTTTCTTGAGATTCCATATGAATGTCAAGATGGATTTTTCTATTTCTACAAAAAAACACTATTGGCATTTTGGTCAGATTTATATTAAATCTTTTAAATGTATATAATGTATTTTGAAACATTTAAAATTTATTAGGTTTTGTAGTTGTTAGTATTTGAGTTAGTTTTTCATTACTGTGACAAAAATACCTGAGAAGAACAACTCAAAGAAGAAAAAGTTAATTTTGAGCTCACAGTTTCAGAGATTTGTCCATGGTGGGCCAAGTCTATTATCCTAGGCCCAGGGTAAGGCGGAAGAGCATGGTGGAAGGGCATGCAGGAGAAGAGCTGCTCCCTTCATGGCTGACAAGAAGCAGAGAGAGAAAGGGGAGGAATGTGCTGCAGGGAAGATGGACTCTTCCAAGGCATGGCCCCCCAGTTACCCACCTCTTCTAGTCATGCCTATAGTTGCCACTCAGTCCATTCAAAATAGGAGGGACTGATTAAGGTACAGCTCTCACAATTCAATCATTTCACCACAGGACATTCCTGCATTAACACAGGAGGCTTTTGGGGGCTCCTTCTTATCCAAAGTCTAATACTATCATTTGCGAAATATGTCTTGCTTTGTTCTCAGATAGAGCAGAATTACGTTTACTCACTTTCTTTGCAGCTAAGCAATTTCATGTGATTTTCTTTCTAAATCACTTCTTTGGGAATGTTTAAAAGCTAAAGATCAATTTGTCACATTTTCTTCCCCATGCCATGATGATAATGAGAACATGTTTCCAGGTTGAGGTCCTGGAATAACTATAATGAGCAGAACCACTGTACCACTTCATGTTAGAGAGCAGTGAGACAGAGAAATACCTTTGCATGTTGTTTAGTCTCTGAGATTGGGCACTTTTTATGGGATCATAAACTATTCTGACTAAGACAAGTAAAACATAATAGTTGTAGAAAGTCTTAACAATAAAGAAAAGGGGAAAAAAACTTAAAATCATTATATTATTATCTAAAAGAATCATTAAATATTTTGATATTTACCTCTTTTACCTCTTATGTTTGTTGCTATATAGAAGTTTAATTCATCATGTTAATTATTAACTGAGTTGTGGCAGATGTTCACTCTGCTGAAGATATGTTCTGTTGCTCTCTCTGTGTCTCTCAGGAGATCAGTTTTACTGACAGTAGCTGTTGTGTGATGACCCAGCTTGTAATCATATGACCATAGGTTTAGGTATTCAATGTATCAACTAGCTATCATCAGTTTCTCCCTTATATGGGAAAACATGTAACAGAGTTGTTTTGAATCTTACATGAGACAGGAGTGTAAAATAAGTGACACCTTATAAAGTAAACACTAAATGCCAAGGGGGCAATTTTGTATTTCTTAAGATGTCCTTATTGAAATTTAAAAGTATTTGATAACTTTAAGATGTAAATCATTTTTTCAACAAAACTATAGCATAATTGTCAAAAATTCCCTATCTCTGATTAGCTAAATAATTTTATTTTGTTCCTTCAAATTATATGAACTCATCTGGTTAGTTGAAAATTTCCTTTATAGATCTGATTTTACAAATCCTTGATATTTTATTGTACTACTACCTACTGTACTATTAATGCATATTGGTTGAGTAAACTAATGTGTAAATACTGTGCAATTCACAGTCCAAGAACTCATTCTGACACAACTACATCCTCCCTTGGGTTTTAAAAGCAAATATTTCATTATCTTCTTGATGATTTAATTATAGTGATACGTGTCCAGTTGAGATAAAAAATAAGATCTACTTGTATGAATCTAAATCTAGTTCTTAACTCCTGGCCTTTTAATAAGATTAAAAGTAAGCATAATAAAGGCTCATGGGGAAATTTTAATCAGTGATGAAAAATATTTGTTATCTTTACTGTGATGATTTCATCATGTCAAACCTTATCAAATTTTACCCTGTGAATATGTACCTTTTAGTTTATTTCAGTTTTAACATAATAAAATTGAAAATGAAAGTGGCAGGTGGTCACAGGCAGTCTGAGAAATGAAAAGTTGTACCCTGTTTGTATACAATGAATCAAAATGCAGTCTGTAAAAAAAATAAATAAAAATAAATAAAAATAAAATAAATAAAATTGAAAATGAATAAAAGAAAAAGTAAGAGTAATATATCAAACTATTTTGTTTTAGAATTACAACATTTCTGTAAAAATTCTGCCTCTATAGTATTTGCATCATGGTGAAAATTTGATAATGACTTAGAAGTCTTCATCAGTGGAATATATTAATGTTTCTGCTTGATAGAAAAACTAAAACTACTACAATTCTATTATGTTAGAGATAAAAAAAATTTTAAGATCAACTTAAAATTTTCAACCTTCAACCAGGAGTAGACAGAAAGGAAAGAAGAACAGAAACATTTGGAGAGGAAACTATCTTAATATTAAAATGAAGAGGAGGGATAGAAAAGAGATACAATATAAAGAGATAAACATCAATAACCATCATTATGAAACAGCTATTGAAAAATCACTGCATACCAGTTATAATCTAAGCATTTAGCATGTACTTTTTTTTTTCTCTTACCATCATAACTCTGGTATATTGTCCCCGTATATACAAATGTGAAGTGTGAGACTTCAAGACATTATGAAACTTTTACAAGAGCAAGTCCTATTAAGTGTCAGAACCAGGAATTGAACCCCAAATGTTGAAGCCACCAATCATATTCTTCACTACAACCCTTTCTAACAACAAACACAAATAAAGAAAAACTGAGGAGTGATAACAAAGAGAAACAAACGTCTATACATATAGGCAAATGAACAGGGAATTTAACAGCAGATACCTGGACCTTGTTCCAGGTTCCAAGGTTTCCACACACATCTCTGCAAGATAGAGCTTTCATATGACAGTTGACTCAAGGTACAGGAATGTTAAAGCATTCTGAAAGCAGAAAAGAAGTAATAATATGATGTGTTCTTTGCAACTTTTGCATTGCATGCATTTTTGAGGATCCAAAGTTTTCTCTAAGACTATAACAAGTGCACTTTAAGCCAAGTTTTGTTTTATGAGATATAAGAAACTACAGTCCAGCAAACAAAAATAGGAGATAAGCAGACATGAGTAAATGGTATATAGTATCGCTAGTTTTACAGAGGATAAAGATTATATCTGATGCAGCCTACTTCCTCTATAAAAAGACACATAATTCCCTTTATATAACTATTGAATACAACTATTCAGTTCTTTCTTTTTTTTCTTTTAGAAAAGGATGAATAGTCTCTACCGTATTGTAAAAGGACAAGCAATGTAAAGTTCAATCATGTAAAATGTACCTAAATGACTAGAATACACATCTTAGGGACTAGTACATAAAGCATTCAGCATAGGAAGCAGCATTACATATTACTGTTGTGTGCTGAATGCTGGTCTCAAATATCTGTGACTTTGACCACAGTTTTTCAAACTTGATACTATTTGCATTGGCCCAAATAATTCTTTGTTGTGGGTGACTGCACTGTGTATGGTAGAAGGTTTTACAGCATTCCTGGCCTCTAAACACTAGTGGTTTAGTAGCAACCTCCAAATCTTATTGTGACAATCAAAAATATCTCCAGATGTTGCTAAATAATCCCTGGAGCCAATATCATCACTTCTGATGGAGATCCATTGGCTTCTTGAAGTATGTTCTAATTATTGTTGATTAAAATAAGTATGTTGTAGACTTAAAATAAATATAGTCTACAGCTTTAGGTATTCTGAGGTCTTAAAAATCTTTCTATAGCTTAGATGTTAATATAAATAGACTCAGTACAATTGGGATTGGAATATGATGATATATATATATATAAACACATAAACATTTGTTAGACACCTACTAAATATCTGTCACTATTCCAGGTTCTGGGGATACAAAAATAAAGGACACATTTTGGGGTTTTGTTTGTAATAATGGGGATCAAACCCCAGGGTGTTGTACCACTAAGCCACATCCCCAGCCATTTTCGTTTTTTGTTTTGAGACAGAGTATCACTAAGTTACCCAGGCTGGCCTTCCTTAAACTAGTGATATTCCTGCCTCAGTCTTCTGACTTGCTGGGATTATAGGCAGCACCAGCTTAAAGGGTGCCCAACTTAAAGGACACGTTTGGGATTTAAAATAGATCAATCATATAAATTATTCATCTAGATTCTCGCAGTTTACTTTTCTCTTCTGTTAGATGATCAGAAACCACAAATTGTGATCCCTAATACCTCATGACTATAAAGAAAAATTTTCAGCTAGTTATGTTTTCTCTAGGAAACGAATATGAAAATTGCCTTTGAAAAATTTTTTTTTTGTTTTCTAAAGATGCAAACCAAAATACCATGCCATTCAATATTCTTAATGCAAAGGAAGATGTATGTATATTATAGGTAAAACTTGAGTTCCAAGCTATAAGAATTGTTTATCTACCTGTGATTTTATGTATTTATTATGAGACAATAACAATTCCAGCCAAATTCTCATAGATAAACCCAGTCTATTTACAAGAACAAGCTACATTCAAGTTTTTCCTGTATTCTCATGAATTATTAGAACTGATTCTGTTTCTTGTTTTCTCTGTATACCCTCCCCATAATGTGCTTGAAGATTCAAGATTTATAGCAAACAAGAAACAGAATTTACAAAATGTTCAATGCATGACCAGGTTTATTGAATTTCAGGGGAAGTTTAGGGAAATTGGACACAATATCACAAGAATGAAGGGAGAAAGTCCAAAGTATGAGCCCTGGGTCACTGTGTTAGTCGTTTTTTTTTTTTTTTTTTTTTTTTTTTTTTTTTTTTTTGTGGTGCTGGGGATCGAACCCAGGGGGCAAGCACTCTACCAACTGAGCTATCTCCCCAGCCCTGTTACTCGTTTTTTTGTCACTGTTTTCAAAATACATGAAAAGAACAATTTAGAGGAGGAAAAATGTGCATTTCAGCTCACAGTGTCAGAGATCTCAGTTCATGGGCAGCTGACTCCGTGCTCTGGGCACGGGGTCAACTAGAAAGCAGAGAGAGAGAGAGAGAGAGAGAGAGAGAGAGACGGAGAGACAGAGAAGGAAGCCAGGGACAATATATATAATCTGAAGGGCATGACCCTGTGATCTACTTCCTATAACCACACCCTACCATCCAGTACTGTAGTCCTTTCCAATTATTAACCTATCTGATGAATTAATTCATCAATTATGTCACAGATCTCATAATCTAATTATTTTACTCTGAGCATTTCTGCATTATCCAACACAAGTTTTGAGGAGACATTTTATGTCCAAACCATAAAAGTTATCCATGGGTGACAACTTATGGCTGAGGAAGGAAAGGAAGGGAGGTTATTTGGTATAGGAAGAGGGTGCAGAAGGGTGCAAGAGGCAAGTCGGGTGGGTCTTCAGTTCCTATTCAGAGCAGAGGTCATGCATTTGGGCTGCAGGCCAGAGTAATAGAGGCCAGAAGAACCCCTTACCATCCTGCAATCTTTAAAGAATGCCTCATGCAATTAAAGCTGATTCAGTGCTTTTGCATCAGCTGTTTGAAACAGGGCTTCCTGGAAGAGCCTGACAAATTAATGTTTCCTTTGATGAAAGCAACCTAAGAGCAGGTTGGACCCATTTGTAAAATGAATTCAGGTACTTGAATTCACCTTCCAGAGTAGATAATATTTTTCAGACCACAACTGAAGAACAAAGGTTGAAGATACTAACAACCCCAAGAGGGAAACATATTAGAAAACGATTAGTGTGTTTGTCAGTCTAAATGACCAGATAGACATCTTCTGCTGTTTGTAGAGGGAGAGAGGGAAAACATACAGTGTGTTCGGTTCCAGAAGCAGCAAGAGGTCACCAATGAGGGAAAGAACAAGAGAGGGGAATCTTGGTGCAAATGTGAAATTTATCCTCTTCCTTTTCGGTCTAACCCCAAATTGCCCCTGTCAAGAAATATTTAGAGGACAAAGAGAAGCTCAACCAAGAGTCCTTTCGTCTCATAATCAGCTGTGCTCAGGAAGCGTTGATGGAGGGGGTGGGTTGTATTAGATGAAAATCAGCCCACACCCCAAGATACAGTGACAGTCGGCAAGCCCTGACTCTCTTTGAGGAGGCTCCAGCCTGCCCCTTGCAGCGCCTGCTGCCCCTCTTTGCTCCATTAGAAATAATCACTCCTAAGTGGCCCATCATCAGTGCCAGCATGATTTTTTTTTTCAATTTGCTAAAAGCTTTTCCCTTGGCCCATTTTTATTTTCTCTTTTGTTTCTAAGTAACTATTTTAATTCCCTCTTCCGTTTATTTTGCAGTTAACTGACTTGAAAAAATTTGATATGAAATGGGGCTTACAGACTTGTTTCTTCTATTCTTCCGTACACCCCTCCCCCACCCTTAGTAACAGCCATTCAGCCATTGCATTTGCATTAACCAACAGATCTATTAATGGAGTATTGTTTTGCCATTTGAAGACAAAGAAAAAAGACACCTCTGGTTGGAATATACTCTTTTCATATATATTTCATACATATGTGTATATATATATATATGTGTATATATATATATATATATACACACTTTTTTTTTTTGCGACAGATAGCTTCCTTTTAAATTCAGAAATGAAATGGCACTGAGGTCCTAAATTGCTCTCATCTAAAATGTTTTACTCCCATCTTCACTTTTCTAGATTGTGATCAATTTTCCCTCAGAATGAATTATTCAAATTGAGCCCAGTCTTCTAAATCCTTAGAAAAACAATGCCTTAGCACTTTGGGTCTATTCTACTCACTTATCACTTGGCATATTCTGCCTGGTACTCACAGATATTCTTCTTTTTTTTTTTCAACATATTATTTATTTTCTCAACTGGTTTGCAATCTTCTCAATATTAAAGATCATGTCATTCATTCAACAAATGTATTTGAACATCTACCATTTGGTAGACACAATCTAATCACTTGTGATCTAGCCAAGAAATCATCAAATAAAAATTTCTACCCCCGTGGGGTTTATATTCTATTGCAGGGAGACAAAGAATAAATGTCAGTAAGCTATAGAGTTTGTTAAAAAAACAGAAAAAGAAATAGAACACCACATGAGAATCTGAAGTATAAGAAGAGAGATCTATAATTTTAAATAGGGTGGTCAATGTAGATAAAAGAATAAGCCATGTGAATAATCAAAAGAGGGGCATCCAGGTAAAGGATATATTCCAAAGCAGGAGTTCCCATCAGCGTATTGGGAAGACTGTGACAGGAACAGAGAGTACAGCTTAGCATGTATTGATTTGGGATCCTACTAACTTCGTAGTGTAGAGGTGATGGGGAAAACAGTTGGATATAGGAGTGCAGAGATTCAGTAATCTCTGGATTGGAATATTCATGTGGTATTAAAGTCATGAAATTGAGTGACATCCACTACAGAAGTGAGTTTAAACAAAGAAGTCTGGGAGATGTAAAGAAATGATTTGTAAGGTAAGAGGAAAATTAAGAACATGAGGTATCATGGAATTCAAGTGCAGAAATCGTATTGAAGAATCAGGAAATAACATTCTATTGGTCACGTGAAATGAAGGCTGAAACCTGACCATGTATTTAGCAACCTGTAAGATCATTGATAATTTCAACAAGAGCAGTTTCAGCAGAGTGATGGAGACACAACCTGAATAGAATGAGATTAAATGAGAATGTGAGGTGCAATGGGATGAATATTTATATCCCAGAAACTTATTATTGAAAATCTCTCCTCAATGTCATGTTTTGTAGAGTAAGTACATTGAGATCTAACTAGGTCATGAGGGTGTACCCCTTACATATGGAATTAGCATCCTTACAAAAACAGACCAGAGAGCTACCTCATCCTCTTCAGATTTGTTCAGCCCTCTGCTGGAACTGAATTACTTCTGAATCACAACTAATTTGACTAGTGTCCTAGAGTTTAGCTTAGTTCTTCCTGCTACCTCTGACTTCTGTTTCTGTAGTTCTATCTAAGAGTCTTTCCAAGAGTTGTATAGCTGGGCTGGGGATATAACTCAGTTGGTAGAGTGCTTGCCTTGCAAGCACAAGACCCTGAGTTCAAATCCCCAGCACCACACACACAAACACACACACACACACACACACACACAAAAAAAAGGAGTTGTATAGCTGACCTGGGATCTCTAACTCTAACCTTAACCCTAATTCCTTTTGTTCCCCTATCCTGTGTGTCAATATATCTCATGGCTGAGGTCTGGTTATGGATCTACTAGGACCCTGTGCAAGGTCTCTGGCGTTGGTTCTGCCATTATTTCTACCTTCTGAACAATTCTGCATGCCAACCCCACTCTCCTATTCACTTCTACTCTAAAATATTTCCTGGTTCCCACAATTCACCTTGCATGCCCTGTTGTAAACTTGTCCTTGTGTTGACAACTTTTAGATTTTACAAGAAGTTCAACTGCAGATGACATAAATATACATGAGTAGGTAGTATTCTTGTCTTATTAACTCTGACCTTTGAATACTATTGTTACTATAGGTAAGGAACTTTGACAACTCAGTTATTCTCCTTCCTATTTATTGATTTCCAATGGCTAATAAAATGTCAACAATTTTCTGAGTACCTCTGATTTTTAGGTACTCATTTAATGCCTATTTCCTCCTGAGAGTCTCAGGTTCATAGTTTTCCTCCAACTTTCCAGATGGTAAAAGTACATTTTCATAGAGAACAACTGCTAAGAGTACTTCAGATATGAGCACATGGACTGCAGTGTGTTCTACCCAGAAAATCTAATGCATTAATTTCCGGTGGAATAGGGATTTTTGTAGGAACTTATTCTATGCATCACATAAATGACTAAACATTTTTAAGGAAAATCATTATCTATTTTGAAAGGTTTAGCAAAAAAAAAAATACAAGAGTTTATTTTAATTCAGCCTATCTTACAAAGAATACTTAAGAACAATTGCTCATAAGAAAAATATAGATAGGACAAAGAGTATAAATTTTTATTTCTGCTTGTTAGATTTAAATAGTTATCAATTTCTCAAATCTCTGTGCCTTATTTTTTCTGTACAAAGAAAAAAATAACACTTGCATATAGTAAGTGATCATAAATGTCCAATATCATTCTCTAATAAATCCTTTTACATAAAAGTAAAATCAAAGTTACATAAGAGTAAAATCAAATGATTGGTTTATTTTTGCTTTATTTTTAAAGTTTAAAGTGAATTACAATGGACCTTAGACATACAACTAAAGTACCATACAGTAGAGATGGCAAAATAGCATCATATTAACAATGATTAAGAGCAGGGACCATTTATAAAAATCCAAATGTGCATAGAGAGTGGTGCTAACTAGCTGGCATACCAAATAGTTCCATGTGGAATAATAATTAAGGACTATTGCCGAATATCAGTTATGACAGAGACTATGTAGTTTATTTATTGTTTGGAAAGAATTTAGGAGATTTGGACCCCTCTCTCATTTATTAAGACTCAAAAAGTAAGTTAGTTAGTTGATTTATTGGAAAATGCTACATTTTGATAAGTGATATAAATTGTAAATAGCAATCAGAAAAGTAAAAGAAAAAAATTCAAGACAATAAAAGTGAGAGAAAATAGAAAAGCTTAAAATCTAAAAATATTTTGAAATAGATACTTTAAAATAAAATAATATTTATGCTTACAAGACTAGGTTTTACATTTGTATAATAAATAGCAAATTGAATAGTTATTCTGCCCAAATCCATGGGTGGATAAAAGTCAACCTGCAGCACAATTTAATTGCCATTGTCATTGTTGGGGTCTAAAGTATTTTGGAAACACCTAAAAATTAAATTGCACACTGAGAATTCAAACTGTGAAGTTAACACATAATGAATGATAATGACAAGTGGAAAATCTACCTTAAAAGACATAGAAAGCTTCCCACGTAAGCAAGATTTGATTATATCCTGACTGAAGGCACCAGCATAATCCAAAGAATAAGTTTGTCAGAAACAGAATAGGTCAGACATTTGATTTTCTCAAAAACAGAGACAAGACTTACAAAGTAAACCAAAGACAACATTTGTCTAAAAATTGTTAATGGAAAATGGGAGTAAGATCAGCCATGTTGCACTGTGGATATAAAATTGTGTAGGGGATTTGGACAAAAATTTTCAGGGTTTAGATCTGGTTTTCTATTTATCAGCCATGGACTTTGAAAATAATATCTCAGATTCAGTGTCTTCACCTCATCTCTGAAAATTGGGGATGAAATATCACTTCTTTATGGAATTATTGTGGATAGAACAAAAAAACTTCAGTAAATCATATTTATATTACATTCATTAAGCCAATTCTCTTTGTTGTGATTCCATACAAAATATCAAGCAACCTTCTAATTTTGATATGATTTCTTGTGTAGCTTGAGAATTCACTGGCCATATAATTCAAGAATCGCCATGCCTGTGACCATTGTATTTCTCATTATAAACGAATAGATTGGATTTCTAGTATTATAGGTCAGTCTCATGATCTTCATTAGTGTCAGTCTTTTATGTCAGCAATGTGGCATGTTTCAGAGGAACCCAAAAGTCAAGATTCATAACTATTTAACAAATACTGCCACAGTTAAGTATGTAAGTAAATTATTCTGTGCAAGAAATTCTGTTTCCAGAGAAGTAAATGATAAGAGAATACATATAGATACATGGTAGAATAGCTATCACTCAAACCTAGGATGAGGGGAACATGGAAAGAATTCCCCTGTTCTCTCACTTATGCTAATAAAGGATAAAACACAAGATGATCTCCTTTGATTTAATATCTTGAACTATTTTGTTATCCCCTAGATTAATACTCAGATATCTTTTCTTAGAAATATTATCCAAGTAATCTTTTGAAAGAAAAATTTGTTCATATCATTCTCCTTAATTTTTTCAATGATTCCACATGGCCAGGGAAGTGTAACTCACTTACAGAACAATCTAGCTTCCTTGTCTTAGAGACGGGGCCCAGACAGTAATGTTCATCCCTTAAGGCAAGCCTGTGGCCCTAGTTAGAGTTCATTAGATGAAGAGACAGCTGGGCAAATTAGATTCTCTTCTAGGAATTTGGAAATGGGAGAAGCAGAGACTAGTTGTTTTCTGCCTGATGTTGGACCTAAAATATGTAAACTCAGAAGTTAACTTGTCTTCTGTGAACTACAGAGCAGGAAAAACTGCTCTAGTTAGAAAGAAAAAAAATGACACAGATGCACAAAAAAGAGCAGAAAAGAAAAATATCTTAACAAGGTTTTCTCCTTGTTTCTGTTTCTAAGGAAAAACTGAATTCCCATAGTTGGGTTTTTTGGAACCACCTGAATATTTCTAGTAAATTTTCCTTTTCTGCATAAGCAGTATTGTTTAAAAAATACTTATGGCTATGTAGTTAATTCCCTAAAACATCCAATCTATCATGATGTGTTTCTTAAGTGATTTTCACTTACAAATGAGGCAGTCTCCTCTCCTACCATCTCACGACTTACCCTTGAATCTCCAGCTCTATCAACCAAACAACTCACATGAATTTTTGAGCTTCCTGTATCTGGTGTCATTGTGTTTCAAAATACTGGTTCCTCCTTTTCTAATATCCACCCATTCTGAACTTCCTACTAAATGACTGCACATCCTTAGGAATGACTGCCACTTCCACTGCACTTTAGAGATGCCCATATTATTGCACATAATTCATTGTAGAAAAATGATTTGCCTGTCTCTTTCCCTAATGCCCTATAATCTTGTAAGTGGCAAATATCTAATCTTTTATATTTTTATATTTTATGTCTGCATCCCAGTTTAAAATGCACAGTTATGCTGGCATGAGTTCTGATATATTCACATCTTCCAACCATTCATAAAATAAGATATATTATATATCTTTTATAATATTATCTATCATATATGATATTATATATAATATATCATTTATGATATTATATATATATATATATATATAAATCATATATAGAATACTCAGACAAAATAGTGGTATTTTTTTCTGGGGCAAAAAAAATTAAAGTAAAATCTGAGTTCCTACAGAGTCATATTCTTCTTGCTTTCTCAACAGCACATAGAAGTTCTGATAATTATTGTTAGTCATGAGTGCAACTGCCTAAAGCTTCTTAAGCTGTTTTGTCAATGTCAACTTTAAATCATATTTGATGTATTAAGTGGCAGGATAAAACCAATAACAGCAGCATCCTGGGACAGAGCCAAAATAAGAACTGTGAAGGATCATTTGCTGCTTCATAACTGCACTGACCTGGACACAAGTGGGGATTAAAGGACAGCAGGCTACCTAATCAGCCACTGTCTGGAGAGCTGCCGTCGGGTTCTCACAAGCTGAGAGGGCAGTGGGAATGACAGAAGGACAGGTGTACATTTGAGCTGGTTGTCAGGAAACAGAGAAGCCTGCAATGTAGCCATCAGAATTGAACAATGAGGTGTGCTGGTCCCACTGGAGTGGATCAGTCACATGGCCAGGATAGCAGGTGATGAAGTATGCATGAGGAAGTCTGAAAGTCTGAAGAGTGCTGAGAAGGAAGAGGAGGAGTGTTCCTGCATTCTACATGTCATTGCCCTAAAAAGGGGGAAAAATAGCAGAATGAGTTTGACTTTGGACAATTGTTGAATTAAAATTTTACAAGTCTGATCACAAACCAAAGTACAGTCATGTTGTTTAGAGAGTTTCAAAACATTTCTGTGGTGCATTTATGAGTAGTGTGCATTTTTGTTTGTATCCCCAGAGTCCCTTAAGGGTTTCTTTGGTCACTTTCTTTCCCCCCACCCAGTGATGCCACAGGGATAGCCATCTAACTCCTTAGTCCCACCAAATAATCCCAATCTGGGCTAGATGTGGTCTTTCCTAGGATTTTGACAGAACTTAGAAAAATCTCCTTTCATAAGAATGAGATTCTATTGTTCTTCTATGTTATCAAGTAGGTAAAGGTTAAGAGATAATGATGGTGACACAGAGGAAAAGAATATTCAGCCACAATGAAACAATTCTGAGTTTCAACCTGGCAGGCATTTATTTTTGGTTACAGGAGACAGCTGCTTTTTTTGCTTAGTGTAGTCTGAGTTGGATCTGCACATATTAGCAAGAGAGTCCCAATGAATACAACTGCCTATTCATTATCCTATCAGTTTTTTACCTGTTCTATCTCATTGCAACAGGCATAAGCCCATGTGCAGCAGCTGTATGACTGGAACAAAGAAAAAACAAATGATAGTATAGATCTAGCACTGGTCGTCTTAAGACAAAGCCACTTACCACCATGACAGTGGTGCCCCCAGTGAGAACAGCACTTGAATCAGTCACTAATGTGCTTATTTTTCTCATGATTGAGATGCAAGCAAATTTTAATAGCAATAGGCAAGGTAAATGAATTAAAATGCAACATTTTTTTTTTTTTTTTGGCTCCTCACAAAGTGAAGCATCTTGAATGGAAAATTGTCCTTAGCACACACCGAATTAGACCCTGAAGCTTTAGAAGCCAAAGGAGCTTGACCTTGACATGGTCAAAAGCACAATTTACTTTTTAATAATGCATAATGGCTTTTCTCATATCAGTGAAAAAAGAAACAGAGATAGCACATTTTCAAATTGACTTTAGAAGTAATAGACTTGCAGCCCCTGCCTTCCTTAACACTTTTCTGCTGGGACCTCAGGCATGTTTCACAGTGAAGTGCTGACCATAGACAGGTGTCCATCAGAGGTAGTATGGAGCTCCTTTTGATTCAGCATGTGGTAGGAGCTGAACACTTTCTATCCTCTTTATCTCTGTTAACCATGCTTCTCCTCCTATCCTGTACTGATAACTTCTGGTTATAGCACAAGATTCTACTCAGTAAGATAGCATCTTATTCTCTATACTGGTCTGTGTACAATTGTATTTGGGACTGAATGTCAGAAGCCACAGCAACTCCTTCCACTGGGCCTAGAGTATTGCAAGCCACTATCATAAGGTACCTTTACCTTGGAAATCTGTGTGTTGAGTCAAATCTAAAGACTCAGTATTGTTCATGTGTGCTCAGTATAGTTCTATTTAGCTGCTGTTGTGGTATGCAGTCTTGTGTGAAAGAGTATTCTGTGTATTCCTGCCTTCTTTATTTTTACCTTCCTGTCCCCAAAATATCTAGAGCACTGCCTTCACCACAGACTTATAAAATAAACTCCACAGGCCATGATTTACTCCTGGATTTGAAAATATATAAATAGCTCACTAGGAGGTCATTGCAATATGGTAGCTTGATTCCATGTGTGAGAAATGGTAAGAATTGGTCATTTTCTAAGAATAATTTGAAGTCTATCTTGTATGATTTGTGAGAAAGCAGATACGGTATGTGCCAGAAATAGAGTAATTAAAGATGACAGAAACAGTTTTGACCCAAATAACTGGAAATATTAAATTTGCCATTATTCTTGTTGGGGACAACTCAGGGAGGAGCAGCTTGAGGGTACAGAGTTGAATAGCCAGTTTGTATAAACTATGTTTGTAAAGTAGAGATTTCTGGAGTAACCAGGACCACCCTCTCATCTGACACCAATTGCAAAGTTTAGGAACCTCCAAGATTACCCTCCTTTCTGACAGAGATTGCAATTTCAGGGGTCAGAAAGATCATCCTCAAATTTGATAATTTCCTAGAAAGGTTCACAAAGTTCTTTGAAAATGGTTGTGCTCACTGTTACAATTTATAACAGCAAAAGGATACAGAGTAAAATCTGCTTAAGGCAGAGGTACAAGGGCAGAGTCCAAGAGAAGTCCATACTCAGAGCTCTAGCAGTTACTTCTCCAGGCAATAATGTCGGACAATATGCACAGAGTATTGCCAATCAGGAAAACTCACCTGAGCCCTGGTATCCAAAGTTATTTTTGGAGCTTGATCATGTAGGCATGACTGACCACCCACTTGGCTAACTTACAATCTCCAGCCCCTCCACAGGTTGAGCTTATAAAACTTGTCCTGAAGCCCTCACCACAAAATGCATGGCCCAGAGCACCTAGTTAAGAAAGACAATCATACCAGACAGGGCATTCAAAGGACTTAGAGATGAACTCCCAGGAGGCATCAGTAAAAGCCAGACCCTTCGTTACACAAGATTAATTCTTTACTATACAGATGTTAGAAAAGAAAGTAAGTTTAGAAGTCTAGAATTCAGGGAAATATTCTTATAAGAGACCTTTGGGTGTTGCAGAATGTAGCATGAATTAGGGTCTTATATTCTATGTTCTCTGTACTAAAGTTATGTATCTCACCTCAAGAAAAGGATGACTGATAAAAATTTTGAAAATAAAATTTCGAAAGAATTTTTTAAATGCCAACATAACACTCCTATCAAAATCATTTTAATGTGTTTATTGTAAATTATTTTTAACTTGCTTTTATAAATTATTTTTGCAGCATTATTATATATTACAAAATCCATGACTGGAGCACATACACTATTTAGTTTACTTTAAAAGATTTCTGTAGCCCAAATAAAACCTTTTAATAAAAATAACTCATTGAAATAACATAATTTAGCCTGTCAATGAATTATCATCTTTTCTTAGCCAAAACAAAAAGGACAGATGATGAAACATTGAGTACAAAGGAGTCATTTTTTTTTCTGTTGTTGTTGCTTATTACACAATGCATTTTGGTGGGGATCTGAACTTGCACAAACCACATTAACTAAAATGATAAATAGGCCTGGTGATTAAGCCAGGTGGCAACGCTCTAGTTTGTGTGGCTGCTGAAATGGATACATGGGTATGGGAGGAAACATGGGACTCCCTTCCTGGGGCTAGGGGAGTTTGGGCCTGCTGAAGAGGTGTTGTGATTGATTTCTTTAGAAGAGAGTGCCAGCTGGAGTGTGCATAAATGGCTCCTTCTGGATTCTCCTTAAAAGCTAAATTGATGGCAACTTCTGAAAAGAGCAGCTCAGACCTCTATCCTTGTAGCATAAAGATAAATCTTGATTTCTGCTACCACTGAAGTAAGTGAAAGTAGGAAAAGGTCAAATAATAATAATTATTATAATGTACTCTCAATGAAGGAATTAGAGAAATAGATTGTAACTCATCTACCAAAATAAGGAGGTAATTGCAATGTGGTGCTCTTCTTTGTTAGGAGAGATTTTAGGAACCCATCTGTGCAGATTGTTTCTTTTTTATTATCATTACATAAACTAATTACATTAGGGAAAGGGGGGCATTTTAATTAAAAGGCTGTTTTAAAGAGTTATAATTCTACTATGTCATTAAATAACCTAATTGGGTGCCGAATTTGTTAAACAGTATTTCTGAAAACAGTTGTTTGCAAATTATTTGTAGTAACCACATTTTCAAAAAATATATTGTGCCCTTTTATTTTTCCATTTTGACCAGAAGAATATAGGGCAGTAATATATGCCAACCATCTCAATTTTGGGGATACAAAATTTTTCTATAAAAGGACAAAAATATTTCATTTTATAAAGTATGCATATTTGTTTGTGTATGACAGGTTTAACTAGGATAATTGCCTCAGAACATGATAAGTTGCAAAGGGAAAACACTGGGGGAGGTAGAAAGATGGATAGAGACCCACACAGCTAATATTGTCATCAAAAGACATTGCTGCTGTATAAACTCATTTTTTCTTTGAATAAAAACTTCATACACATAAATTATGCTACTTGGATAACATCAACTGTCCTACATAAAACTGGTGGTTGTTTTAATGCATTTTCCATTTCGTTACCCCTTTCCCATTCATCCATTGAATTCAGACAGGAATTTCTATCTAAATTTTGGGGAATGGAGAAACAAAGAATCAAGAACAGAATTATGGAAAAATGAGAAAAAGAATAACATGCAAGAGAGAAATGAAGGCTTAGAAAAGATTAAGTACCTGGTGAAAGAGGTAGAAACAGGAATTTAAACATCATGATTTATTTTAGTATTCTCTCTGCTTGAAATGCTGAAACATTCTTATTTAAATATTAGATGTGAAAAACATTACAGAAACCACTTTTGTATTAAAAAATGCCATAAAGTGTAAAGATATATACTATTATCTTAATCATTGTATTTATTGATGAAATAGTATCTTCTACTTAGTAGACATGCACAAAATATATATTGAATGAATGAATGAATGAAGACATTTCACTCAAATTCTCAAGTAGGACATGGCAGTTCCTGCTAGCAGCAATGATTTTTAAAAGTTTTTTTGCTCTTCAATATCATTCCCCAGGGAAACTGGCAAACTGAAATCTGTTCCATTAATGCCAGCAGGGGAGTATATGTGTGAAGAGACTAAGTAAACATTTATGGTACCTGATGGCTCAATGAACTATCCACGTGAATTCTTAAGAAACTTGAAAATTCTTGGCAGTATTTATACTTAGAATGAACTCTACAAATACTATTTATGGATGTCATACTTAAGAAAATTTCTATTTTTGAGTTAGTTGAGGTTTTTCAATCCAAAACTACTGGGCTAATCTGTAAGCATATCTCCTTTTCCTTTGGTAACAAGTTAATCTCTTAAAATGTTCTCTTAAACGTTTATGCTAGATTTTCTATCTAAATCAGTATCAAGATGTCTTCCAAGAGCACATTAGTAGCCATATTTTTTAACATATGATACTCTTTGTCTGAAGATGTAGAGTGTACTAGCCTAGCACATATTGTCCTGGGTCCAATCCCCACCACTGAAAAAAAACATTTTTTTTCCCATGTTGACAAATGTAACCACAATGACAAACTGTCTTTTGCCGAGTGTCTAAGATATGCAGATTTCTTTTTCAGTGTTTTACATGTTAATGAGCATAAGGTTTTATCCTGTTATAAAAAAAAAAAAAGAAATCAAAGCCCTGTATATAGATCATACATTTTTGAACTGAAATTCAAATCCAACACTCTGGTTATGGTAGATTTACTCCACCAAAGTTACGTTTGAGTTACAAAAATCTTGTGAGGTCAGTAGGCAAAGGGTAGTTTTCTTTTCTTTATTCTGCTACAGTTGATATTTGTTCAGTCTGCATTTACATGAATATTTATTAGAATTACAGAAATTCAGAGCAGGAGAAATTTATGTATAATCCAAATTAGCAATTATCAGGAATTATGGCTTAAGTGACACTAAATAGTCTTAATTATTGTGGATATTCAAAAGTATTTGTAATATGTGCTATCTTTATTGATACCACATGAACAATAAAAGTAGAACATTTAAAATATTGGTTATTAGTTTAAAATACCTAGAATTAGATTTTTATTCTCAAGATCTTATGTGATAATTTAATACAAAGTAGATTCTTAGTCCTAATAAGGTATGTCTTTATTCATGTTTCCAAAAAGAGTTGATTTGTTTACATACATATACAGAGAGAGAGAAAGAGAGAGAGAGAGAGAGAGAGAGAGAGAGAGAGAGAGAGAGAGAGAGAGAGAGAGAGAGGAGAAAGAGAATCCATCTAGATTAACTATTTAAAATTTTCCACTGTCATACTAGTATTGATGAAGGCAGTGTTTTAGGAAAGTTGGAACTATAGGGTAGAAATATACAGGTATAATTTTTTAAAAAGAAAAGATAAACAAAAATGAAGAGTAGAAGGAGAAAAGGAAACTGCTTAACTTGGTCCAAGTTACAATAGAATTAAATGATTCATTTTTTTATTTTTGTACCCTTTTTGCAGAGTGGGTCTTATGTATCAGTTCTTAAATGTGTTTAATTATTTAAAAGTTATATGAAGGAATAAATTCAGTAATCTGTCTCTGTTGTTTTAAAATACATCAAAGTTCCTTGACCTATTAATGTATTCATTAATTTGATATTTGAAATTTAATCAGGAGTTAACTTCTCTATGAGAATACCTGCTTTACCAATGTCTGAAGTTATATTTACTTGCATATTTACCCAACTTAAATTATTATACCTAGAAAACAGAACAAAAGAATGTCAGTTTTATTTCTTAAAATAATTTATTATGGTTCAAGTTATTTGGAGCCTATTTTATTAAGAAAACTTCTTCACTTTTATGGATTCATCAACTCATGTATACGTGGGTGTTTATCATAGTATTACTTATAACTAAGATAAAAAAGAAGTAACCAAAGTGTTCAATAAAGGGAATATGTACATAAGATGTGTGCATGAGGAAACACAGTGTTCATTAAGTCAAGCTAGAACCATAGTCACTGACTTACAAGGACCTCGAGGATGTTGTAAAAAGTAGTTACTAATATAAAATACAAACATATCTCTATTTGTGTATGTTTAAGTACATAGAAAGTGTTACAGAAGAATAATTTGTAGCTATTAATAGTGACAACTCAATGGGAAGTGGAAATAGGGTATTGAGGAAAACTTTTACCCTCAATTCTTTTATATATTTAAATTATTTACATTAAATTATAGTAATAGTTTAATTTGAAAAGTTTTATAATTTGAAAAGTACTTCATAAAATTTGTAACAAAATTAACAGAGGACCCGAAGTTTATTAAAATAGGAATTTCAGTGGTTGCACCATAAAATGCACCTGAACATGATCAAGAAAATCATGCCTCATAATTAGTGGTTGGTGATTCTATGGCCCACACTGATTTACCTCCAATATTCTTTTGTTCTTTTTTAATTAAAGGTCTCATTCGTTTGCAAGAACTCATCAAAGCTCCGTCAAGATATAATCTCCGACTTAAAATCCGTCAACTGCCTGCTGACACAAAGGATGCAAAACCCTTACTAAAAGAAATGAAGAGAGGCAAAGAATTCCATGTAATCTTTGACTGTAGCCATGAAATGGCAGCAGGCATTTTAAAACAGGTAATTTTACATTACTTAAGTTAAATCCTTAGTCTCTTTATAAACTTACACTTGAAGTATGATCTTTTTTAAAAATAAACACAATGTCATTGTTACAGTCAATTAAAAAAAACAGGGAAATTACCTTTGTGAAATTTTATAATACAAAGTAAGGTAATTGCTTTCAATTAATTGTCTTAAAGAAAATTAATATAAATATAGATACTCATCAAAGCAGATTAAAGTTGTGAGAATATTTTCAAATGCCTACAATACTGTTAATGAGATTGTTGACTAATGAGATAGATACTTCTGTTTTATACTGAAATGAGGGAATAAACTACTAAGAGTCAATGACTGAATAACTCATTCATTGTAAACAGAGTAGGAAAAAAGAAAATAGATGTACTCTTTACCTGTTGTCTGCTGTGAGATGCCTTATATATTTAACATTATTTCATCATCACCACAACCAAATGAAGTAAGGACTATATCTACTTTACACACACAAAAAAACTGAGTCTCGTTTCAGAATGACTAACTTGACCAATGCAAGGAAATGGCAGAGGGGTTAATGTCTCACCTAGATTTATTCCAGAATAAAGCAATGCCTACCCTAAAAGAACACTTCAAAATTAATCAAATGAAACAGTTTGCAGCAGTAAAATAATGAAAAGTCAGCATTATTCAGACCAAACAGCAAACATGAAAAATAGAAATTATTATTCCTCTATATCTTGCAGGTGAGGGAACTGAAGTTGGGGGTTAAAATGGTTAGTAGAAGGCAATATATTCACTAGGTAGTAGAGTGTAGGATTGAATTCATATCACTAGATTTTTCTTTCTTAAGCTTATTTTTTTTTAATGCACCTGGGGGCTTTGGATTAGTCAACTATTTTCAGACCTCTCATGCATAGGATAAAATGTCTGCTGGAGAGTTATACAGATTCAAATGACAAATTATATTCCATTAAATATAACTACTGATAACAAATGCCTGCTATAACATGGTTAGTTTATTAAGCAGATGTTTGTCCAATATTCCAATATGAATGTTGCTTTCACTATAGTAAAATATTTAATTTGATTTGAAAATTTGCTCTAGTTTATGTTTGGTAGCAAAACATATGAGGGGTTTTAGTTTTTGTTTTTGGATTTTTTAGTAATAAATAAAATGATGCAATAAACTAACCACTAAAATCTGGAATTTATTTTTCACATAATTCCCAAACAATTCCTGATCACATTTCAAATACACAGATTTGGAAAGAAGACCTTTCTCTGGCTCCCAGAGCACTTGACTATTCCAGTAACAGAACTTTATCCTTTTCCTCTTGGCTTCTTACAAATATGTAAAGGATCAATTATCTTTTCTTTAAAGAAGTAACTGACTTACTTTGATCTCTGGAGGGTAAGAATACCTGTAAAAATTAGTGACAGAATTGGCCTATTGGCTTTCTGCCTTCTATTGTGTATACCCATTATCATACACTTTTTTTCTTATATAAACCTGTTTTGTGTGCAAAATGAAAGCAGACCTAAAATAATATTTAAATATATTCAACAGAAAAAATATATAACTAGTCAATGAAAAACAGAACAATGGTAAAATACAACTCTAAAAGTCGAAGTGCAACCAGTGACATCATCATACAACATGCACGCTCTGAGGACCAGTAATACTGGCAGGCCACATACAAGGTGGCTTTTGTTTGTTTGTTTGTTTTAACTTATCTCAGAAAGTATTTGTCTCACATTTGGATGTCAGTTATTCTAGAAACCAATTCAAGAAGAAAACAAATAGCTTCCTTTTAGTAAAAGTGGCAGTGCATTCAATAGAAATCTATTTTATGGTTTATGCAATTTTCCTGAGATTCCTCAGCATCAGCTAATGTTGAAACATGGAAGAGATAGTATTTTAGTCAGTTTTTTTTGCTGCTGTGACTAAAGGACCCAACCAGCACAATTGTAGAGGAACAAAGGTTTATTTAGCGGCTCACGTTTCAGAGGTCTCAATCTACAGACAGCAGGATCCATTCCTTGGGGCTCGAGGACAGGCAGGACATCATGGTGGAAGAGTGTGGCAGAGGGAAGTGACTCGTGGTGATCAGAAACCAGAGAGACTCCACTGTCCAGATACAAAATATATAACCCATAGCCACCCCCCCCAATGAATCACTTCCTCCAGCCACCCTCCACCTTCCTCCAGTCACCACTCAGTTTATCCCATTAGGGACTAATTCACTGATTAGATTAAAGCTATACCCAATGATTTCTCCTCCAAACCTTGCATTGTCTCACGTATGAGCTTTTGGGATACACCACATCCAAATCATAACATAGTTTAGGAGTTGAATAGCAGAAATGTATGAGCTGGTAGCTAGTCTGGTCTCATTCAAGAGTAAATGTTAGGTGTATCCAGAAAAAGAGATGAGCTTAATCAAGTTAAACTTCTTGGCTTGTTTGTTTATTTAAATTATCTATTTAAACTAACTGAGCACTTACTAAATATTAAACAACAGTGAGTTTGTAATTTCCTTGTCTGAAAGCTTTAAAAGTGAGTGGAGCTTGTGATTGATTAGATTTTCCTCTGAAGTAAGTTGAGTGCACTAATTGGGGACATACTTCAACAGATGATTCCACGTTTATCCAGATTTGTCACAGAGAATCCCCTAGGGGAGAGTCTAGATGCTCTGAAGTAAAACCTCACAAGGACATTCTATCACAGAGAAAAAATAGCAATCAAGGACTTCAAAGTCTAGATCAGAAAATGTGAAATAAAAAACCTCTAGATTAAAAAAATGGAAAAACTGATGCAAATAACTACAATAGCAAGAAGTAAAATAAAGTTAAACTTAAGAGATATGTATAGAGATCCGCCCTTCCCAATTTTAAATCTTGAGCAGTACAATTTTGGGATATAACTCAAAGAATAAATTGTTTGCAAATTATATACCTAGAAAACTGAATATGCAATTTTTCATACAGTATTTTTAACAGTACACCAGGTTAATTTGGGAGATTTCTAATGTTATTTTTATTTAGAAAAAATAATCTCTGATATTTCAAGGAGAGATGATATATAGCACAATCAATTTTCTGTTGAGGCAACTCTTTACTATTGGTACATAAAAAGACACTGATTTTATTTTTTGTGTGTTTTGAGGTATGCATACAGTTCATTCAAAAGTAGTAGCAAGACATAATGCTATAAAATTAAAGGAAGATCCAAAGCAAATTTTTTTTTAAATTATTATAAACTAATCTTTCAAGACAATATTCCTGTTGTTTGATTTTGTGTGTGAGATTGCAGTATAGGTACTTAATAAAAAATATTCTCTTCTATTTTTATTTATAGCTTTTTCTAGATCATACATCATAACCCATAACTTATTCTCATTTTCAAAATCAAAGGCTGAGAGAAAGTTAGTGAAAGCCACAAACAGACCCCAGTTATCCATTATAAATTTCTTCTCACACAGATAAGAAACTTGTAACAGTGCAGAACACCCATATCAGAAGTAAGCCGTCCTCTTCCCCACCTTCTCCTCAATGTCTTCCTACCAGTTACCAAAACACAATTAACTGCAGAGGTCCGAAATGCCAAGGTTTTCAAATTATCAAGGAAAAGGAAAATTTTTAGAATGCATAGGTTCTAAAATGAATCTATATGCTTGAAGATATAAAATACATCATTTTATAAAATGACATAGATTATGAATGTCAAAGAAGAAAATAAAAATGGAATAGATTTGTTTGTAGCCCTTAAAATGGAATCAGGAGGACATTATGAATCAGATCTCAGGTACTTTGTCTGCTGAACCTTGGAACTGGGCTTCAGATTCTGGCCAACATATGGACTGAGTCAAACTGCAGTTTTCCAAATATTGTTAGGCTCTGCTGACTTTTATTCAACAGATCCCTTCCCTCAAACCAGACAGAGACTGGGACCTCACCCAATCCCTTTTTTATAAGACAGCTTAACTTTTGCCAGCACTAATCATAATTCCTGATTAAAAACTGATTTGATTTCCCACTCTCTACCCCTTGCAATTTAAAGATATAAATTCAGCTGTACTTTTTTAAAATCTCTGAGCACTTAGTCTAGCTGGAATAGGTATATCCCCAGGACAATTCTTACTTTTTCAGCAGTAAACTCTGTGTTTTCACATTGGGTGTCCCCTAATTTGCCTTTTAGGTTGACAGTTCTAATCCAGACTCCAAGAGTTAGAGGCCTGGAGTCCATGTTTACTCACTATCTTGTGTTCTTGGGCAATTTATTCATCCTTTTTATCTATTTCTCATTTCATCAACTGTAAAATGAATATAATAGAACCTATTTTATAGAGGTTTATGATGTTTAAATATGCAATATGCTTAGAACAAACATACTTTAGGCATAACGTGTTTTTTTATACATATATCTGGGTCACTATTTCTCTCAGTTATCTTTGTTTCTATACCATTGAATTGGTAAAGAAGAATCAAGGACAGTACTGAGGTGTCATAGAGTGGTTATAAAGAGGAGAAAACCTCTTCACATATCCAGCAAGAAAATTAACACCCTTTGAATAAATAGATAATGTAAATTTTTATTTAAAAGGGGAAATTTTATTTTGCTTAGGATAGTAATATCATGAGTGTTATTGTTTTATATATAATTGTCCATTTAAAAAGTATTATTTGATGATATGATTTCAAGATTTCCTTCCTATGCTCATTTGCAGTTATTTTCATTAACCAATGTTTCTCACTTTTTAAAACACTTCCTGTGTTTCATTTTTTCCCCCCACAAATCTCTCTCCTTTCTTAACTGAATGACTTATGTTGTAAAATCACAATTTTTATTCTAGTTAATTGGTTAATGACTACCTATAAGCATTCTGTATATAGAATGCAAAAACCATAGCTAGGGCAGCTACTAATGCTAAAGGAATTTGTGTAGTTAGTAATTTGTGGAAGACTATCATATGCACCTGAGAATACTTATTTCCTTCTAAGACCTCTTTATTCAGTTTAAAAAAATTAACTTTTATGTCATTGCCAAGTGTTGTTCATTGATAAACAATTATTTCAGAAGTATCTTCTATTTTTAGAGGGGAAAATTACATGGACATTTCTCATTGGTGGACATTTGAAATCATAAGAAGCTTTTCTAAGATTGATAGTCTAAAATTAATTAGAACTATAGAAAAGTGAAACAAAACAACTGGTCAACTGGTCTATTAATAATAAGAAAATATTTCTCTAATTATCTATAGTTTTTAAATAATAGTGGTGATTTATTTCCCTTATTAATCTAAAGAAATGACTCTAAAGTACTGGGGGTAAATGGCCTTTGACTTTGTATTTTGTGGCACTTTACAATTCAGTAACACTGTAATGAAGACACTGCAAATATAAGGAACTAAGATATGCTAATTTCAGGTTTGTGTCAAATTTAATGCTTCCTTTAATATGTAAAGCCATAAGCTTCACAATTAAAAATATTCAACCAATAGTTTTTCTATCAAAGGAACTTGGTCAGAAATTCCTTTAGTAACCCCTAATCATTTTTAACTACTGGGAAAAGATTTAATTTAACCCAATTTTGATGTAATATGAATATTATAGCTTGATTATTATATTCTACTATTTTGTTCTCATCTATATTACTGATATAATGTATGTTATACTATATATATCTTCTATATTAATATTTTTATTTGTTCATTTTTTATATTTTAGGCATTAGCTATGGGAATGATGACAGAATACTATCATTACATCTTTACCACTTTGGTAAGTAATTTATTAAAAAACAAGGTAATATTCTAAATTTTATTATTATGATTTTTTAGGATGAAGAATGTGCTTTTGTGATGAGGTAATAGAAATTTAGAACATTTGTAGTTGTACTTTATTTGGATAAAACCCAGAAGGAATTATCAGAAAGAACTCATAATTTTGGTGGGAGGATGATGACTTTAAAATAATATCATTTCAGATATCAATTCAAAATTTTACATCTTATTTTTATAGTGCTTCAGAGGACTTTCAAACATAATGAATTTTAAAGTTAGTTTGCTGAAAAAAATCAATGTTTTATGAGAACACAAATTCTTATGTTATTGTCTCATCTCTATTCATTTTTTGAAAATCAGGTTTATTGAAATTGCCCTTTGAGGAGATTAAATTTTCTATCTTGTTTTTTACCTGTTTAGTTGGATTTTTTAAAAAGTCAATGTGCTTTAATTTGCAATTAGATAGCAGAATGTTACCTTTATATTTTGTGTTCACATATTTTTCCTTATTATACATGAAAATATGACTTTACCCTTTAATCAAACCTATTTACTGTTAGCTTTATTTCTTTGTTAATACGCTGTCCTGATGTTTCTTTTTCTGTGAAGGAGTTCTGTATCTCTTTCATTATTTCCTGCCCATTTCCAAAATATGAGAGCATTTTAAAATTTGGGTCTCCATCTTATTTTTGTTTTCCTCTTTAACTACTTCCTTTAGATTTGGTATGTGTTTATAGAGTTCCATTTATCACCTTTCTTCAAATGAGATCTCAATGTCCATAAGTAATATTCTTAATAATCATATAATATCTATTCTGCCATTAAGATAATTTAAAAATATTTAAAGTTTAATGTATTGTCTTCCAAATTGATTCCCCTTTTGATTTCCTTTAAAGTTCATTATCTCTGACTCCTGTATCCACCCAAAAATTCTGTTGACTTTTTTTTTTTCCTCTGAAGTGTCTCTAACATCCATCTTTTCTATTCCCACAGTGACCAGTTTAATCATTGCTCTTTCTATCAATTCAGGTTTCCCATATGCTCTTCTTACTTTTGGGAATCTTGAAGTCACCAGATCAAATTACTAAAATTCAGTTGATTTCAATAGCTTTTCATAATAATAACTCTTTCCTCCAATGGATATAGTAGGTTGTATTTTACTAATAAATACAAGGTTAGCCCTGCTATATCTCTACATTGCTTCTTCCTGGATGACTTTTTATAGTTTGTAAGACACTTAGTGGTAGGAAGGTAAAGAAGTGAAATTCTTCCCTTATCAGTAAATTACATTTCAACATTGTTGCAATACTACTCTACCAAGTCATACTATTTTGAAACATAACATCTCTAAATTTGAGAAAGAGAATGAAACAACTACTTTAAGATACATATAAATTGGCCTATACTTGAAAGCCCTTTGTACTTTGATTCTAACCTAACTTCCCTGTTTTCTTTTGTTCTGATTCTTCTTTATGGATTCTCTTTAACAACCAAATGGATCTAGATGTGTTTCTTGAATAGATATTACATTTTCCCATTTTCGTGTCCATATTCACATTCTCCATGCCATTTTTGTCTATTTGAGTCAGTCACTCTTTAATGGCAGATATAGAGGAAAAAAGATTTCTTCTTCACCTATCTTAAGTTTACGCCTGAGACCTTATAGCAAAAGATAGATTAACAAGACAAAGGCAAGACATTTACTTAATATAAATTGTATGTGACATAGGAACCTTCAGAAATTAAGACCCAAAGAAACAGGGAAATCTGTCTATTTTAATCTTTGGTTTGATGAAGAGTGGACAGTTGTATAGAAACATAATTGAATAAAAGCGGGATGTAGTCTCTTAATAAGATGGGGGGCAGGCACAGTGGGCATGCCTGTAATTCCTAGTGGCTCCAGAGACTGAGACTGGAGGATTTTGAGTTCAAAGCCAGCCTCAGCAAAAGTGAGGCACTAAGCAACTCAGTGAGACCCTGTCTCTAAATAAAATACAAAATAGGACTGGGGATGTTGTTCAGTGGTTGCGTGCCCTTGAGTTCAATCTCTGGTACCCCCCCCCCCCCAAAAAAAAAAAAAAAAAAAAACAAGACAAAAATATGGGAGAGGATTTAGCAATGCCTGTTTGTTCAAGTTCTTCTGTACTTTCAAGGATTAGTCAGGATTCCTCTCTAATGAGGGTCTTATGACCTTCCTAATTTTTTTCTTTTTTCTGAGAACAATTCAGGCCAATGCCAGTTGCTTTCCACTGGATTTTATTCTTGATATCCGGCCTGTGTAGCTGTGCAAGTTCCAGGCAAGCTGTGTGCAGGACTGATGGCATTTATCTTGCCTTGGATCTCAATATTGTCCAGAAAATCTGAGGGTTAGCTAATGCCAACTAGAAAGAGAGCAGAAGTCCCACATGCTGTGTGTTCTCATGGTGACATCCAGCTCCCTTGATAGCTTTGGCCCCATACCTCCTGGGAAAAGTAAAGGGCAAAACAAGAGCTTTCACTGTATGTGGACTGGAGAGGGCAACAAAAGTAGTGCTCCTATGGTGAGGTCCTTGAAAGGAAATGAGAAAAAGGAAGTGCAAGGTTTGTACAACCAACAAGTACAATATTCTTAACTTCTTTACTCACCTTTCTTATACATATTACTTAGAAATAACATTTCATGATCTGTCTCTTAAAAGCAAAAAACAAAATCCCAGACAAAACAACCAACAATTGGTAATAACTAGATAAGCAAGCAAGTCATAAACAAAATTAGTTTAAAGGAAAATATGGTTGCATAAAATATAAAGGCAAGCTGTCCTTAATGTGGAGAAGAATGGTCTTACAAATCTTGAATTTAAATTATATAAGTGAAGTACATGTACATGTTAAGCATATTTGTATTATCAAAGCATGAGGACAATCTATTTAAACCTTGGTCATTTGTGATATTTAATATCACTTGAGACACAATGGTGTTAAATATTCTAAGGGAAGCAAGAATAAATGACTGTTATTCAATATATGCTTGTGAACACATTCTATTAATAACAGAAAGAAATTTGTCTTTCAGGACCTATTCGCTCTTGATGTAGAGCCCTACCGATACAGTGGTGTTAATATGACAGGGTTCAGAATATTAAATACAGAAAACACCCAGGTCTCTTCCATCATTGAAAAGTGGTCAATGGAACGGTTGCAAGCACCTCCGAAACCCGATTCAGGTTTGCTGGATGGATTTATGACGGTATGAATAACCATTTAAAGATCAGTTTGTATGTTCTAAATAGTATTGCATAAGTTATTAAATCCTCTGGGTTCAAATTTTCAGATTTTTTTTGACAGTAACAGCATGATATCAGAGCTACTCACTGCAAATAATTCTATTAACAGTTTTCTAAATCACTTTTATTTGACAAGGTTACACTTTCATCCAAGTAATTCAAAATGCATTGCAATTATCATTAGGATACTACAATGTGGGGTTGTCTCTAAAGTTAATTAATGCTATATAGAGAACAAATGAGAGACTGAATTTGTTGAATATCCTTCTGATCGTACCTATCAATATAATTTCTCTTCATCATGATGTTTTTAGATGCTATAGTGACTTACATTATACAAATGTAAGTCCCTGTGCCTACTCATTCTTTAAGACTCAGAACTACCAATATTCACATTTGTCAAGTTTTAGTTTAAAAATAAAAAAAATATTAATGAATAAACTATAAAGAAGAGCTCAATCTTATGTAAATTTACTTGTTTATAACAATGCTTCCAGTGAAAAACTAATATAAGTCACATAATAATTTAAAAATTTCCAATAACTGTACTAAAAAATACAGATCAAACCACAGGTAAAAAAAAAAATCAGTGTTAATAATTTGTTTTATTTGAATTGCTATATTAAAAAAAACCTACTGTTCTTTAACCAGGTGATTGAAATTATAACTATCATAAGGTAATTTTCCTTCTTCTTCTGCTAAGTCTTTGAAAGTTGGTCAGAATTTGACACCAAACATATTAATTCAAACTTTAGTCACATTTTCTCAGTAGCCAAAATGGTTAGTGGCCATCTTATAGAACAAGGTAATTTTATACTCTACCATTTTAAAAATGTATGAATGCCTGTCGTATCTCATTAAATACATTTTCTAGAGACAAACTGATTGCTACAATCTATGAAACAGCTCCATATTTTGGCAGTATTTGCATTTCATAGGTCATTATCACCTGCTTTTAGGAATATTAGTCTAACCACTTTACAAATGTGAAATTCTCTATCTTTGTATCTAGAAAATCTTTATGATTGTCATTTTTTCATTTAATTGCTTCAGTTGGGGCTTCAAAGAATGTTTGTAAAACAGGAAAGCTTTTTTCCCCTTAAAAAGAGATATAGTAAATTGAGTGTCTTCATAGACACTGTGAATAAAAAATGGATGACCTTAGAACCAACTTTTAGATGGAAAAAAAAAAACAGATATTGGTTTTCTTTTAATAAGAAAAAAAAAACCTTCTAGGATTTGAAAATATCTTATATCCAACCTTAATTTTTAAAAAATAATATGAGGGATAATTTAATTTCTTTACTTATAAAGAGATAGTTAACTACTTCTAGTAATTTGGTCTTCAGTCTAAGATATATCTTATGATTTATATTAGAAGGAAATTAAAAATTAAAATATTTCCCTCCAAAGCATTTCCATATTTAAAATGAAATGAAGTCTAGAAGAATTCTAAAATTGTTTTTACTAGTTTGAAGATGGTGAATCAAACTTTTGGAACTTAACACAATATTGTTTTTTTAAAATTAAAATGTATGTTGTCCTTCAAATGATTATTATAATCATGTGTATATTTTTCTATATGTTCATTTAGTTTTCTTATAATTCTTCAGTTTTGTTATAGGTATCATTTCTATTCAAAAACAATTATTAATTGGTATTAGGGAAAGTAAGTCGGTAGACATCATGACAATCTTAACCCTTTTATACTCTGAGAATTTTGCTGGTTTCTCAAAAGATTAGTGTTCCTCTTTATATATAAGAATCATAAAAAATTATAAAATGTTACTTCAGCATTCTACCTCTATATGAGTTCTGTGTGAGTCTACATGTCATCCTCTGAAGTGAAGTATTCCTTAACTTATAATAACTTGCAGACTATTGAAAGACAATGAAGTTATGAGGAAATGTATACTCATTTCTTGCCCAGGCATGTGGAAAGACTTAACCTCCAGAAGATGGAAAAGAAGGCAGGATGTTAGGAGGAATATGAGTTGGGGTTCCATATTTCTAGCCAGGAGTCTATTCTTCCTCTGTTCTGCTCTTTTGATATTACAGATGATTTTGTGGTAGTAAATGAATGAGAGAATAAAAATGGAATGCTGAAAGCACTAGCCTTTGTCTAGGCATTGAATAAGGACCATAGAATTTTTAGAATTTCCAGTGCAACAGTTTTCCCTTTGGTATAGTCCTAAAATGCTTCTCAAGTGGCATATTACACACACACATACACACACACACACATATATATGATATATATGCATATATCATATATATATGAAAGTTCTTACATAGAAGAGATAAATACTCCTTCATTTAAATGTATTTTAAATGCGTTTATCAGTGCATTATAGTTAAAAATAATATTGGAGTTCATTTTGACATAATCTATATGCATAGAATATAATTTGCTCTATTTCAGTTCCCAGTATTTCCACTTTCCTCCCTCCCCTGTTCCTCCTCCTTTACTCCATGTTTTCATTTGAGTTATTTCAAAATGTAAGATTTCACTAGAAAACTTACATGAGAACTTTTTTAAATGAGTGGACTCAGAGGAAATTACATGAGAACTTTTTGAATAATACTGCATATCTAGAACAGTGCACCAGCTATTATTTATTATGTGTATAAACACAGCATCAAAACCAAAATATTTTGAAAGTAGACTTGAGGTTGATCATTAAGATAAAAATTTCTTCCAAAATAAATGCTGCTTAATTATGTTTTTACAGTTTTCCTTTTTTGAAAATGTGATAATAATTTGAAAATATTTTCATTATATAACTTTATAAAATGACAAAGATTATACATACAAGCTTTTCATTATATAACATTAATTCTTACTTAAAATACTATATGATTTTTATAAAGATAAAACCAATATGAGATCTTTATTAAAATACTGGCATATTTATGCCTTGTATGAGTATTTTCTCTCTTTTCCATTTATCATTGTATTGTAAGCATTTTCAAAAATTATTATATGTTTAGGAAGAGAAATCAATAGGCTATTTCTACCATGAATGAATGAGGAAATTAGGAAGAGTTTAGTTAGAAAAGAAAGAAAAGGAATTATAGCCTGGCAATATGGCTTTGGCAACCTTTCCTTCAGTCAATTCATGAGATCTCAGTGTTTATGTATTTTTTGTTCTTTTCTTTCTCCCTATAGCTCCATAAAGAAATGGGACTATCAGCAAAGTTCTTAGTGCGTGGAGCAAGACCTATTATTATCAGTATCATAGTCATTTGCCACTATGTAAGATCATAGTGCTTAGACTTTCACAACCTTTCTTCATGTTTGAGCTATAAAAGGCAGCTGTGAATTGGATTCATAAAAGTTTTTCTGGTTGAGTTAACATCTTAATTGACCCCTGAAATAACTGTCGATCAGCTAAATGACTACTGGATACAAGACCATTTCTCTGGCAATTGTCATTTCTTCTTGTATGGGCTTTGGGCTTCATATTAAAGGTATTGATACTGGTTAACGTGATACTGTTTTGATCTTTACTTAGTACAAACACAACCAATGAACCAACTTCCATAGTACATACAAGCCCTATCTAGTTAAAGAAGCCCAAATTCCTTCCTTCACGCATGGGCCATATTTTTACCCACATCCTTTTTTGCACTTCTTCCAGGCCTCCACACTGCCATTCCATTGGTATTTTAAATTTTCCTCACAATTTTCCTTATTTTAAAACTATTTTTGTACTGTTTATCTTCTATTAAATGTCCACATCTTTTCATGCTTCTGGAGGTGTGGAAGTTCTTTTCTGTGAGCATTACCACTGTCCTTTACTTCATAATCGGATGATATTACTCCCCATCCTCTATCTAGACACTATTTTCCTTCTTTCAGCAATCACTATAGGTTGAAAATTTAGTTTTTTACCCATTAGAGCAGTGGTTACATTTATTGTTGGTCTATTGAGTTTAAAGCAATTTCAACTCAAAAGAACCAAATCAAGTACGAACGCCTTAACGTACATTTTAAACAGTCTAGCTATAGCCCTAAAATCCTTCCCAGTGATCCCAATATGCCTATGCATATTAATATTAATATGTCGTGATCCATTCCATGTCTTAATGATTATCATATTTGCTTGTGCTGATAAAAATATAATGCATATTCATGTATAGTATAAATTTATGACATAAGTCAATAAATGTGTCATTTGGATTGCCATAGGGAAATTAATATTTTAGTAATTTAAACTCTGGATAGCAACAGCTATCTCCCTTTTCTTTCTTCTAAATAATCCTTAATTGTACCACATCAATATCTTTTTAAACTACATTCATCTTTTTTATCTACAGAGCTATGCCTTAGTTAAGAAATCAGTGGAATTTCTTCTGACTCTTGCAAGTCTTCTTACTGAATTTTCACTCCTAACACCTCTCTCCTGCTCTCTAGTGTTATCTTTCCACAATTTTGCTCATAGCTCCTTATCATTTATTAGGTGAAATTGAGCTCATTTCCAAGCTTCCAAGCCCTTCATGATTGAGTTTCTACCTCCTTGTTGAGTCTCCTATTGGCTCATTTCCTGTTTCAGTAAGCTTTTGTCTCACCCTTGATATGTCACCTCTCATCTTTCATCACCTGTGTTTAGCACAAGATGTTCCCATTGTCTGACTGACCTACCCCTATTTGAATGCATGACACATTCCTGTTTATACTCTGATTTTAGATTATCTGTTACCTGTATTATGAATTTGCTCTAAGTCCTCTAGGCACTTTATGTGGTCCTACATTTGTTCACCTTGAGTATAACTAAATAGAAATTTAATGCTGGTGATTTTTTTTTCATTTTCACTTTCCTTTTTCAATAGATTATAAACTCTTTTGAGGCAAGAACTAGATTGTGTCACCTTTTAAGGCCCTGCACCTAGTTCTGTGTCTGGTGCAGAGTAGATGCTAATAATAAGAGTGATTGCTTGATTAAGTAAATATGCATGTTAATTGATTTTAATCATATTACATCTGAGTTCTAATCACTAGACCCTCTCACTTCCCCAAATATAATCTGGAGAGCTTTTTTATTTACCTACTTGTACTTTATTATCAAGATATCTAATCATTTGGAAGATGCAAATAAATTAGTCTCAATTAATTTTTTGAAAAACACCTTAAAAAGTGAAAACTTAGAGATGATTTTGATTAAACAGTAAAAGTTTACTGAGTTAGAAGAGTTCTTATTCTCTTTCACAAAGGAAGAATATTCAAAGGAGAGGTAAGTATGTGTTTATATTCTAATGCTGTCCTGACAATTACTTACATAATAGAACAGAGCCAGGAATTTTTAAATATGTTTTTTTTTTATCATTTATTTATCTTAAATTGAAGATATATGTCTCCCATATACAACTCAACAGAGATTTGCTCCTGTGCTAAAGGGGAACATATTATCATTCTGTTACTATACAAATACTTAGTTTTAGGAAAGTCAATGAAAACAAAACCATAGAGAGATCTAATATGACCAGGAAGACTTCTATTAGTGCTAGAACTGCAAACTTGCCCCTGCTATTATAGTTCTCTTTTGTTAATTAAAATAAGAATAAATATAAGAATTTGCCAGAAATGGATCAAACTAGCTCACTATTTTATTTTTTAAGTGAAATCTCCTAATTTTTATAGCAAATATTAGTTCATCTTAATTGTACAGATTAATGGGTTTCACTGTGATTTTTCCATACATGCATGTATCATGATTTAATCAGAGCCATCCTCTCCCATTATATTCTTTTGCCTTCCCTTCCCACCCCGAGTCTCCTTCCCTTTCCCTAGTTGTGTCGCCTCTACTTTCAAATTTATTTTTATTTTTTTAGTTCCCACATCTGAGAGAAGATGTGATATTTGTCTTTCTGTATCTGACTTATTTCACTTAATATGATGCCTTCCTGTCCTATTTCCCTGCAAATGACATGATTTCATTATTCTCAACTACTGAATACTATTCCATTCTGTACAGATACTGCCCTTAGTTGTCTACTCATTTGTTCACAGGCATCAAGGCTGAATCCCCAGTGTGGTTATTGTGCACAGTGTCACAATAAAGATAGGTATGCTAGCCAGGTACAGTGGCACACACACCTGTAATCCCAGCCACTCCAGAGTTCCAGAGTCCAAGGCAGGAAGATGGATAGTTCAAAGCCTGCCTCAGCAAAAGTGAGGCACTAAGCAACTCAGTGAGACCTATCTCTATATAAAATTAGGACTGGAGATGTGGCTTAGTGGTCGAGTGCCCCTGAGTTCAAAACCTGGTACACCCCTGCAAAAAAAAAAAAAAAAAAAAAAAAAAATGCAGGTAGATCATTTATGTGCTGACATCATTTCCTTTGGGTACACACCCAGGAACATGTAGGTAATTGTATGTAGTCCTATTTTTCAGTGTTTTTTTTTTTTTTTTTTTTTTAGGGACCTCCATTCTGTTTTCCAAAGCATCTGTACTAGTTTACATTACCACCAAGAGTGTACAGAGCTTCCTTTTTCTCCTTCACCAGTATTTATTACTTTTTGTTATTTTCTTGTTGATTGTGGTGTTTTTTTTGTGTGTGTGTGTGTTTTTTTTTGGGGGGGTGGTTATAATGGTCATTCTGACTGGTGAGGTGAAATCTCAAGGTAGATTTTATTTGCATTTTTCTGGTGGATAAATATGTTGAACATTTTTTTCATATGTTCATAGATCCATTTGTACTTTTTTTGAGAAGTGTCAGATCATTTCCCCATTTTCAATTGAATTATGTGTTCTTTCAATGTTAAGCATTTTGAGTTCTTTATAGATTAATTTCATTACAAACCTTAGTCAGATGAATAACTGACAAAGATTTCCTCCTATCTGTAGGGTGTTTCTTCACTGTGTTGATTGTTTCCTTTGCTGTGCAGAAGCTTTTTAATTTGATGTAATCCCATTTATCAAATCTTGCTTTTATTTCCTGAGCTATTGGAGTTCTATTTAGGATACAACTCACTATTATATAATCAACAAAACATTTTGAAAAAGTTCATTGTATCAAATATGACACTAAAATACCAGAAAATAACTGAAAATGTAGCAAAGTAATGAACTAAATACCCTTTCTTTGATCAATTTTAATTGTGGGTATGTTGAACATAGCACTCAGGATTGGAAACCAAGCTCTCAGGTTTTAGTGATGTACATAATGTTACTATTCCTTCACAAAACTAGAGAATTGACAATATCGGAGATAGTTTCTTTCTGGTTGCATTTCACATCTTTGTTAGTATAAAAATTATATGCAAACTTTGTTGCTCTTCTCTCAATTTTGTATTTTTTGCTCTAATTCTTCGTCTTCCTTTGAATGCATATTAAAAATCCTTCTTTCATAATATTTTGTGATAATGAAGTACAAACATACATTAAAAAACAAAGTTTCAACACATTATAGAACTAATTGCTTTTATTTGATGTTTAAGCATTGAAGAAGCTCTCCTTCCACAAGATAGAATGAGATTCCACTGGGCAATAGTAGAACAATGGGTTTTGAGGTGTGGAAACAAAATGACAGAACAACGGAAAAAGAGCTGATTAGATGACTTCATGTTACCTCAGGCCCCCCATCTTTGTTTTGCCCGACAAGGGTAAAGCAGAAGGCATTTCTTTATTATGCTCATTTGGGAATGCAGAAATATCATTATTTCAGGAAAAATCTAGTCTCTTTGGTGCTGTATCTCCTTCTTTAAAGTTTTAGTTTCATTATGTTGCATTTAGCGTGTATAATTTTAACACATGCAGTATATTTGCAGGGATTTTACCTAACTTCTTACCATTTTGTTGAAAAATGTGAAACACTCAACACTTATTAACATAAATATATAACCGCTTGTTTTATTCTTGTCATTTTCTTAGAATAAATATTGTGGGTCCATAATATCACCAAATACAACAGAAATATTTGTACATGATTTCAGAGTATGTAATGAAGTCATAAGCATACCATTTATTATATTTATATATGATTGATTTAATGAATGGTTAAAGGACAGTGAGTATATAGTATGAATAACAGAATAATACTGTTTCTTCACTTAGTATACCAATTAATCTTCTATGATATACTAAGTTGCAAATTAAGTCTACATGTATTTATGATGACCTAAAAACCTTCATTGTTTCATTAACAGAGAACATTCTGATTGTCTTCACTCATTGTGACATTAAATAATCAGCATTTATCTAAAGCTGATAAAGACATGAAATTTCTATTTTAAGTAATTGTTCCTTACATGAAAAATGGTGGTTGCAGTGAAGCATTACCTTTGAAGACATAGTTTTATGACAACTTTTAAGCTTTTCACTTGGAAAAGAAAGACTGAATAAAGATGCTTTTTTCCTCTCCTCCCTGAAGAGCAAAGATACTCTTCAAAGTGATGATATAATATCATACAATACAACTTATAAAGGATAAATGTATATTTGCTTACAATTTTCCTTAGCTTCTTATTTTATATTTAAAGCATAAGAGAGGAAAAAAACTTTACTCATGTTAGGTTCATTGACTAGAGCCCTATAAATCACACCAACAAAAGACAAACTGACAAGGGATATACAACAGGAGTTCACTAATTGGTGCATTATACATACACACCAGAGAACCCCAAGATGAGTAACTGCAAGGGATAGTTACAACTTGAGTTTGTATACCATTTTCACAAAGATAGAAATCTGTGGAAAAGTGATAAGACAAAGGAATAAGTGGCTACCTGTTTAGAGGTTTAGGAGTTTAAAGTGGCAAACTGTGAGAATAATGTATATATATATATGTGGGGAAACTAAGGGAAGCTAAAGGAAAGTTAATAAAGTTTGTTATATGGGTTCATCTGCTGGTAGGTAGGGAGTTTACTAAACCCTCCTATTTCCTTCCCATATAGATTTTAATTTATAAATAGAGATTAGAAATCAGTATCTTAATCCCATTTCCAAATGTGTCATGCTGTTACTTTAGGCAAGTTTGATAACTTCTTTGAGCCTCACTTGTCAGATCAAAATAATAGATTTTAGTAAGTTATCCTGAATGTCAAACAAAATATTGAATTAATAAAAATGTTGGAAAATTACCTGTTTCCTTAATAATTATTTATACTATTACTTTTTAAAAAACTCCAGTGCTTTATAAATATAGCACAAATTTTGACACAATTCTATACTTTGTTTAGTCCATTCAGAATTTTAGCATTCAATGTATGTGTGTATGTGTGTTTGTGTATTGTTGGATGGTAAATTGACATAGACCTTAAGAGGCTTTTATACAGAATCTGCTTATAAGTTGAACTCTAGTAATCTTCTTAAAAAATTAGCCCATTCACAATGATTTGAAGTGGGCTATTAGAATGATATATCTCTATTTATCAGGTTTTTAAGTCTAGTTAGAAGTTTCTGAAAAGGGTCCATGCCATTTATTTCCTCTCAATATCAGGTCATTTCTTTACTAGGGTAAGAAGACAGTTTATTGGGCACAGAATTAAAGGATGGATTTTCATTTCACTTATTTTTATGCCTGTTATGGAAGACTGAAGTGTATTCTACTTCCATCTCAGAGCAAGAACTTTATAATCAGAATGTAACTACAGAAACCAAGGTTTACTTCTTATTTCCTCTGTAAATTCTGTTAACTTTATAATAGCACTGAGCTTCAGTTACCTGATCTAGTTAATGGAAGTAGTAATGCCTACATTTTAGTATTAATAAGACGATCAAGTATATAACATTCATATTTCTCAAGACAGTGTCAGACACATGGTAGATTCTTCATAAATGGTATCCATTTACTTCAAGGCAAATGTCATCTCTGTACTTTTAGTGAAAGTTCTATTTCTGTTCAGAGGAAAATTCATTACTGTCAAAGAGTCTTGATGCCCTGTTCATACAAATATGATAAATGAACATGTATACAGCTACATAAAAACTATTTAAAAAAATTTAAGCCTATGTCGTTGCTTATTTTAATGTTCTGACTGAGACAGTGAGAATGAATGAACATGAATCATAACTAGTTTTAATATCAAGTTGTTTTGTTTACTTCATGACAGTGGTATCTAAGTAATTATATTTACATTAGAAATATAATTTTTAAAAAGTGTAGCCTATGCAGTTTTGTGCTGTAAAGACCTAAGTAATGGTCAGTGATCCACTTTGATGCATTAATTTCCAAGATAGGCTTAGCCAATACTCTTTAAATCCACATTAATAAATCAAAAGAATATTTCTGACAAAATGAAATGAAGAGTTTTGGGTGAATTTGCCTAAGGGATATTAGGAATTCTCTTGCTTTATTATGCAGAGAGGAAATATTATGTTGATCTTTCATTTGCCTTTCTGAAAGAACTCATAAATATTTTATTCATTAATCTTCAGAATACCCTGTGACCAAATTGAACCAGAAGGGGAAAGTAAAGTTATTAAACAGACACAGATATTGAAATGGTACCAAATCAATCCTTCATAAAAAAATTCCTATGATTGTTATTCATTCATTCAATCTCCAAATGTTAATTGAATACATACTATATGAAATGTGTGGTATTAGACCATGTGAACAATAACAAAAAAAAATTATATTACATGATGTCTGCACCTGAAGAATATTCAATTTAGTAAATGAAAAAAAAGTTCACAATAAGGAATGTATATAAAAAATAGTACATTTACAGAAGAGTTCACCCAATTGTGTTTACTATTTAACTATAACTTCGTATGTAAAGACACAGCTTGAGAATGTCACATGACAAAATAATAGTAAGAATATTTCTCTTCATTTGTAGTTATCTACTGGATATGCTTAAAAATCTGCCTTCCTGTGATCAGGTTGATCAGGTCAGTTGATGGGACCATAATAGGAACAATAATAATAATAATAACGGTAATTATATTACTATTTCAGATGTGCCCTGTTAAAAATAAACAATTTCTTTCGATGCTATTGTGAATGGGGTAGTTTTCCTAATTTCTCTTTCTGAAGATTCATCACTTATGTATAAAAATGCATTGGATTTATGAGCATTGATCTTGTAACCTGCTACTTTACTGAATTCACTTATGAGTTCTAAAAGTTTTCTGGTGGAATTTCCAGGTTCCTCTAAATATATAATCATGTCATCAGCGAACAGGGATAGTTTGAGTTCTTCTTTTCCTATTCGTATCCCTTTAATTTCTTTGGTTTGTCTGATTGCTCTGGCTAGAGTCTCAAGGACGATGTTGAATAGAAGTGGTGAAAGAGGGCATCCCTGCCTTGTTCCAGTTTTTAGGGGGAACGCTTTCAGTTTTTCACCATTTAGAATGATATTAGCCATGGGCTTAGCGTAGATTGCCTTTATAATGTTTAGGAATGTTCCCACTACCCCAATTTTTTCTAGTGTTTTGAGCATGAAGGGATGCTGTATTTTATCGAATGCTTTTTCTGCATCTATTGAAATAATCATGTGATTCTTAACTTTAAGTCTGTTGATATGGTGAATGACATTTATTGATTTTCGAATGTTGAACCAACCTTGCATCCCTGGGATAAAACCCACTTGATCGTGGTGCACTATCTTTTTAATATATATTTGTATGCGATTTGCTAAAATTTTGTTGAGAATTTTTGCGTCGATGTTCAAATACTTGGGAATCAATCTCACAAAAGAGGTGAAAGACCTCTACAATGAGAACTACAGAACACTAAAGAAAGAAATTCAAGAAAACCTTAGAAGATGGAAAGATCTCCCATGTTCCTGGATAGGCAGAATTAATATCGTCAAAATGGCTATACTACCTAAAGTGCTATACAGATTCAATGCAATTCCAATTAAAATCCCAATGATGTACCTTGCAGAAATAGAGCAAGCAATTATGAAATTCATCTGGAAGAATAAAAAACCTAGAATAGCTAAAGCAATCCTCAGTAGCAAGAGCGAAGCAGGGGGTATTGCAATACCAGATCTTCAACTCTACTACAAAGCAATAGTAACAAAAACGGCATGGTATTGGTACCAAAATAGACAGGTAGATCAATGGGACAGAATAGAGGACATGGACACAAACCCAAATAAATACAATTTTCTCATACTAGACAAAGGTTCCAAAAATATGCAATGGAGAAAAGATAGCCTCTTCAACAAATGGTGCTGGGAAAACTGGAAAACCATATGCAATAGAATGAAATTAAACCCCTATCTCTCACCCTACACAAAACTCAACTCAAAATGGATCAAGGACCTTGGAATCAGACCAGAGACCCTGCATCTTATAGAAGAAAAAGTAGGTCCAAATCTTCAACTTGTTGGCTTAGGATCAGACTTCCTTAACAGGACTCCCATAGCACAAGAAATAAAAGCAAGAATCAACAACTGGGATAGATTCAAACTAAAAAGCTTTCTCTCAGCAAAGGAAACTATCAGAAATGTGAAGAGAGAGCCTACAGAGTGGGAGAATATCTTTGCCAACCATACCTCAGATAGAGCGCTAATTTCCAGAATCTATAAAGAACTCAAAAAACTCTACACGAAGAATACAAATAATCCAATCAACAAATGGGCTAAGGAAATGAACAGACACTTCACAGAAAAAGATGTACAAGTAATCACCAGATATATGAAAAAATGTTCAACATCCCTAGTAATAAGGGAAATGCAAATCAAAACTACCCTAAGATTTCATCTCACCCCAATTAGAATGGCGATTATCAAGAATACAAGCAACAATAGGTGTTGGCGAGGATGTGGTGAAAAAGGAACACTCATACATTGCTGGTGGGGTTGCAAATTAGTGCAGCCACTCTGGAAAGCAGTGTGGAGATTCCTCAGAAAGCTTGGAATGGAAACACCATTTGACCTAGCTATCCCACTCCTTGGTCTATACCCAAAGGACTTAAAATCAGCATACTACAGAGATACAGCCACATCAATGTTCATTGCTGCTCAATTCACCATAGCCAGATTGTGGAACCAACCTAGATGCCCTTCAGTTGATGAATGGATAAAGAAACTGTGGCATATTTATACAATGGAATATTACTCCGCAATGAAGAATGATAAAATTATGGCATTTGTAGGCAAATGGTCGAAATTGGAGAATATCATGCTAAGTGAGATAAGCCAATCTCAAAAAACTAAAGGACGAATGATCTCGCTGATAAGCGGATGAGGACATATAATGGGGGTGGGAGGGGTTAGCATTAGGTTTAGGGTTAGGTTTAGAGTTAGGCTAAGGAGAGCGGTAAGAATGAAGGAAAGAAGGACTGTATAAAGGGAAAAGGGTGGGAGGGGTGGGGGGGAAGGGAAAAAAAAGAAACGTCATTATCCTATGTAAACGTAAAAAAATAAATTAAAAAAAAAGATACATTTTATCATAATCACAAAATCATGGAATAAAATTTGTTCTAATTCTTTCTCCAACACTACCTGTTCTCTTCTCCTGCTACTCTATTAATTCCCCTGCAATTAATTTATAGTTTTCTAAAACTTAGTGTCTGGTCAATGTACTTGGTATTGGGATTCCCTGTGGCATATTGATGTATGAACTTAGGAAAGTACCATCATGTATATTCCACTGTTCTTTTCTTTTTTCTGTCTCTCCTTCTTAAGGGTCTGTACACTTCAACTACTATACTGATCTTTTCCTCAATTTTGATAAAATTTATTCTCCCATTTTTATTTCCAAGATATTTTAAGAAAACATTAAGATTGTACAAATTTAAAACAATATCTATGTAGTAGTAAAGAAGAAAATAATCATTGACATGTATTGAGACCATGAATTTTTTAAAAATAAAATTTCATCAACTTTTAAAAAAAAAAATAAACAATTTCCTAGAGACTGCTAGGTTTGAAGCAGTTCAAAAGGTACTACTGTGGTCCTGGAGCTAGTAACAGTCCTGGGGTCCTGATATTTCTACTGAAAACATGGCAGTCAAATCCATCCAAGGTTCTATTGCCTCAGGGATTAGAGATCTTTCTTTGACAATTCTCTCTCTACATCTTGTCTGGTCACCTGTTTCTGGAACCAGAATTTAAACTCACTCAAACTGGCCCATTCTGGCTATTTTCCAGCTTATAGTTAACTAACACTTTAGTGTATGTAGGAAAAGTGTCACTTAGCTGAGTCAGGAGCCCAACCTCCCATTTCTCCAAGACTCACTCTCAGGCCTGTCTAGACTGTGTCCTTTCTTGGTTGGCACTTAAGTAGCCTTAGTCTCTCAGAGGATTTTGGAATTAGGGCCTTGATTGCTTTTCTCTTAAGAGTTTCCTTGATCCTTTTGCACATTTATCCACTTTATCCTCACCAACTTTCAAGAGCCTGGTACTAAGGAGAAGAGAGACAGCAATCTCCATAAAACCACATGTGCAGTTGCAGTGACCACCAGGGAAATGACACAGAGTTGGTTTTCATCTACTTATTACCTTTTTCATTTTTAAAAGTCACTTGATGGATCAACTAAGAGCAGAAAAACTATATTCCAAGATAATTTGATGTTTTTATCTTTTGTCATAAAACTCAATTGATAATATTTTCTTGCTATTATTATTTCAACATCACCAAATACTGAACACTTATTATAAGAATCCTATAATTTGGTGTGATTAGGAAAGGAATTTGAACACAAAATAGCATTTTGATAAGAATAGAGGAAAGCCAAAAGGTCTTTTTGGAAAAAGATAATGGAAAACTATTGAAATTTTTAGGAGAGTGCAATAAAAGTAATACTTATCATTTACCACTCTTCGCTAAACACTATGCCATTTGTAGTCATTATAAAAAGATATACTTGCTTTATGTCAACCATAGTTTTAAAAATAATTCTGTAAAATGCATTATCTTACTTTTCAGGTCATGAAACTGAGGCTAAAAAAAAAAAAATGTTTAGTTTTAATTTTCCCAGGGCATCAGTTAGGCAGCTGAGCATGAAGTCCAGGCCTTTCTGTTTTGATAACTCATGCTTTTCCTGCTCCACTCTCCTCCCAGAAAGGCTCATCTGGTGACTGGGAACAGATGTAGCAGATACCCTGCAGCAGGTGGGCAGGAAGCTGTAATTCAAGTCTAAAGTAATAGGGATTTATATAGAGCAGAGGGGGCTCAAAGGAATGATTGAAGGGGAAGACTTTTTTGAAGTAGGAAGGAGAATAGGAGACGAAAGAGATGTTTGAGGTTTTCAGCTGAGGGGACTAGGGGGAGTCCAGTGTTTTTAATAGAAATGGGGCTGTCTGGAGAAACAAGTGGCATGAAAAGGAGATGACATTGATTGTAGACATGAAGAATTCTAGATGATTTTAATAGCCAAAGGAAGAGAACTCCCATAAAAAATTGGAAACTGGAATATTGTTTCTCATGGCAATAGTGGCTCAACACTTTTACTGTTGCTTTTTTTTTTTTTTTTTTTTTTTTTTTTTTAATTTGTTTGCTTTGGAAATGGAGCAAAATATCACAAATTACTATACTATGGGCATGTATTCAAAATCCTTCATAGAAAAACACCTCCTTTACCTGTTGGGCCACTAGGTCTAAACCCTGAAAATGAGAAAATATAAGTTATGCTTAAAGCTAGTAAAAGAATTACTACCTCTTTTGGTGCTTTCTTTTTTTTTTTTTTTTTTTTTTTTTTTTTGGTGCTGGGGATCAAACCCAGTGCCTTGTGCTTGCAAGGCAAGCACTCTACCAACTAAGCTATCTCCCCAACCCCAGGTGCTTTTGTTTCTTAGTAGTCATGCTAGAGTAGACAGAGGATTCATACCACTTATATCTTAGATATGGGGATTAATGGCTTGAGAGAAGAGATGTTAATTTGAATTCTGATTCTGGCTTTCAAGCAAAATAATACTCTTGCTAAATATTGTCTTTGAAATCAATTTTTCAAACTCCATTTTCAACCTTTAAATATTTATTTACCTTTCCAGGGGAAAAGAGAAATGAATATGATAAATTAAAGAATATAAAATATCTTTACAAATGAACTTCTTCAACCCTGCACAAATTTAACTGACAAAATTCAACCATAGTTGTCTACATTTGAGAGTCTGATAGAATAAAATTTTATTTTAACTAAAATTTGGAGTAATAAAAATGAAAATAAGGCAAATACAGATATTACTCACTTTTAAAAACATTATTTTGTTGTGCTATTTTTAATGTTTAATATTATTTAAATGTTATTGCATAGGTGACACATGGTGCAGAAAATTGAAAATTACAGAAATGTGTAGAAGAAAATTAAAATTTTCTATTTATTAACACAGAGAGAAATCATTCAGCAGACAGAATAACAATTACCATTTTAAGGACCAGTAGAAGTTCTCTTAATCTACCTTCCCTTAATTGATTTATGAGAGTAACCAAAGCTCTATATTCATTAGTTAAAATATGACAATTGATGTCCACAAAATATTGAAAAATCACCTCTAAGAGGCTATTCTTCAGGTACTGTGTTCTGTCCCCTTGATTGAGTATTTTTAATAAATATCAGCAGTATTTCTTCCATAAACCACTTTATGCTTTCTATACTTATTAATTATATTCATTTGAACATCTTATAAAATAGTGATATAAAAAAGCAAAACATGAAACTGAATGAAAATTAAAATGTTTCTATTTGGAAAACTTGATAAAGCTAAAGCATTTAAAATATTCATGTGTAAGCTGAATCAAAACAATCTTTATGATATATTCTGCACATAGGCTGCTTCCTTAAGTATCTTCATTTCTGCTTCACTTAAAAGAAACTGAGGCTAGAAATCATAGATAATCTAGCATGCTTGGAGCTTATGCAAAATAGGAAATAATTACAATCAACAAACTCATGAAATAAGTCTTGGCTCTACCCTAAAGTATTTAGGAATAAATTTATAGTTAGATGTTTTATACAAAATGAAATTTTTTCTGAATATATGCTTTAATAAGCCATCTTAAATTAATAGGTCAGATAATAGCTTGATTGCCTTGGAAAAGAGATCATCTATGCATTTATTTCTATAAAATTCTGTGTCCTTGTATATAGTATATTCAAAATAAGAGCTTATGTTGGGAAAAGTAATAGGTGAATGATTAGAGCATTTGAAAATATATACATATATACATGAAAATGCATCTAAAGGATATATAGGCTCCAGATTATAATTTCCAACTTATTTTAATGCCCCCATGTCAATTTCATTGAACTATTCAACAGAATTGAAAACCTGGAACTTAATGGGTTAGTTCCTATTTTTATCTCTATACTAGAAGCTTCATGGATTCAAGAATTATGTGTTTGTCTTTGCTCCACAATGCTCTCTCAACACCTAACATAGTGCCTTGTATGTAAAAGATGTTTAATAAGTGAATAAATGTGCAGACATATGGGTAAAAGAAATAAGAACTTATGATATATACAGTTTACTTCTTGTCATTTATACCTCATGTTATGAATTTTTCAATTTGGACTTTAATTTTCTTTTAATGTTTGTCTCTTTTTTGGTGGAAGTGTTACTTCAAAAAGAGTAGAAATATCTTAAGTGTACATGTTTTGAATGGTGGCTGAAATGAAAGAAAACATAAAATTTGATAAAATGTTTCAAATACTATGTAAAATAAAATTAGTGATGGTTAATGCAACTTAATGTGCTATTTGAATATGCTACCAATGTGTGACAGCATGATTTATAACTGCCATGAAATAATGTAGTATGATAAAATATTTTTCATACCAATTAATTTCTCCATCAGTGTGTGTGTTTATGTTTGTGTGTGTGTGTGTGTATCTGGTACTGGTGATTGAACCCACAGTTTCACACTTGCTAGTCAAGCACTCTTTTTTGGATTTAATTTGAGGCTTGAACTCACTAAGTTGTTTAGGTTGATCCTGAACTTGTGATCTTCCTGTCCTAGCCTCTCAATAGCTGCACTACAAGTACACTACAGCACTTGTTTTCCACACTAAGTTTTTTTTATTCCTTTGTTTGTTATTTAAGATAAATTCCTTGATAAGTATTATTAAAATATCAGCAATGCATAAATGATATAAAGAAATGTCCCGAATTCTACTCTTATTATTATTATATTCAATATTTTGCCCTCATCAAAATATACCCATAAGAACAGTGCTGGACAGAATATCCTTCTGTGGTTTTTAGAAGTAGTATATTGCCCTACATATAACTCAGTCACAAATCAATGAATATGCTTCAGGCTTTGATTTTTGTTTTTAGTTCAAAGATGAACACCATGAGGACATCATACAGAGAGATTTATCATGTTTTGTTTCAGATCTCCAGTAGTGAAAGCTGAATTTTCTAGTCTTTTTTCTACCACATGCATTGCTGTGCATATAGCATTTAAAAAATTAAACAATATTTTAATAGTTTAGTGAATATTAAGAAAAGCATGATTGAATTAAATTGAGGTAGGTACCACTACCTTCTGAAAACATAATAACCACCTGAAGATATGTCTGTGCACATTTGTTATTCAAAATTTTATTTTCTCTCATCTATTTTCAAATGTTATTGCAAACATCAATTACTTTTTTAATTCTAGAATTACATATAGATCAAATATTCTGTCTGTTTTGGTCCTCCATAAAGCAAATGCCAAGAAGAAGTTAGATATACATGAGATTTGTGCTTATGAAGGGTAAAGAGGCAGGAATAAAGGAAGTCAGGCAGAGAATTTTCAAACTAACTTTCTACTCTGAAACCTGTGGAAAGAGGGAAGGGAAGTTAGGATTGGATAGGAAGACCCTCAGACTGCAATGCAGAAATTCTTAGCCAGGTAGATGGAGATTCCTGGAAATACAACTTCTCACTATAGGAATTTTGCATCAGGCAAGAATGGTATGGTTCTTGACAGCCAGCCAAACCCAGTCTTTGGCAGAAAGTTGTCCTGTAGACATGTGGACTTCCAGTACAGTGGTGATACAAAGGTGTACAAGCAGAAGCTGCAGGCTTTCAATAAGTTATTATCCCTGAAGTAGTTTGTTTGGAAAGAAAATTTCAACAGAACATCTTCGTAATCTTCACACATCTTGGGCCATTTAGTGAAGTTGTTGTTGAGAGGATATGGATTTTCGTTTTTTTTTTTTTTTAATTAAGATTTTTTTTTTTTTTTTGTACTGGGGATTGAACCCAGGGGCACTATATCACTGTGCTAAGTACCCATCCATCCCCCTTTTCAATTTTGAGACAGGGTTTTGCCAAGTTTCTGAGGATCTCTCTAAATTGCTGAGGCTGGCCTTAAATTTGCCATGCTCCTGCATCAGCCTCCTGAGGTGCTGGGATTATAGGAGCACCACTATGCTCTGTTAGATTCTCTTAATTTCCTTAGTTAACATTCTCACTCTTCATAAGTAATCATATCTTATAACTACTAATTATGCGAGAGACTAAGGATGGATTATATAAAGGCACCATAGGCTCTGGACTTTTAAAAAGGAAAAATTAAATAAAATCTCAAAACATATATCCTGACTATGGAACAGTATAGGCTTGTATATGGTTCTAAATGAATGAGCACATATTTTAATTTTTCACATACTACTACTAAAAAGCAAATTCAAAATTATAAGGGCAATTACATTTCAGTGGGGAATGTTAGTAGTGTTGAGCTAAAAGGAGAGAAAGACATGTGAATAAGCATGGAAAAAAGTACAACCAGATGACAAGCTACATAGATTTAATAACGAAGTATGTTGAGAATAGCTATGTGACATACACATATATTGCATTTTTAAAGAACTGTGCAGAATTGTTAAAATCAAACTTTGCAGAAGTAATGACTGAATAGGCCCTGATGCTCCCTGAGCTTCTAGAAGGTACTCCATTTACCTTAATTAATAAATCATAGTCCAATCTTTAATTCATAAAATCTTTGATTAAAAGTATAAATATTGTAGGATTTCTCAGTATTTCTATATGATGGCTATTTTGAATTGGTTATCATTGATCAGTAATGTAGATTAAAGCTCAGTAATATATTATAGTGAGTGTTGATCATGTTCCAGACATTGTGTTGGGTACTGCTGATGCACAGGTCCAGTAGATAAGGTGTTATCTTGCCCTTGCTAATTAGTTGAAACTTCATTCATTCACCCTTATGTAAAATGAATATGTATTTTCCATATACTCTGGGTATTATAGTAAATAAACAAGACAAACAAAATAAATGAATTAAAAAAAAAAGCAAGTTCCAAAATACAACTGGCTAACACTGTGTGATCTTTCTTTTTGGAATTTTTTATTGTGCATATAACATCCCTGAACTCATCAATGCAACTTAAGATCTCAATTTGAGAAATAGGATGCTAAAAGAAAATCACAATTCCTTATAGTGACATTATTCAAAACTAAGTGGAAATCAACATCATTCAACATTTTTACTTTATTTTTATATCTTTGAAATATATCTTAATTGCTTTCTCTGATAATCATTATTATAAGATTTTGTAAGATCATTATTTGTAAGAAAGTGAAATAATTAAATTTGAATAATAAAACTCCTCTAAGATACTCCTGTCAATGGTTTGATATATATTCTTCCATGATTTTTAGTGAGAAAATCCACATTTTGGCATGAATTTAGTTTCATGCTCATTGTTGTTTTTCTTTTACTGACCCTATCTTTTTAAATTACTACATAGAATCTGGTGTATACATGTATTGTAATTTGCCAATAAATACGTAACTTTTTTTCAGTTACTTACCAACAATTGCAAGAAGAATACATTTCATATTTATAAATCTCTCTAAACATATTTAGTTATGTTTTTAGAATAAATTCTTAAAAAGGTAAGCTTCATCAGAATGTTTATATATTTTAAATTTTGATCTACCTTTTGAGATGACTCCACTTAAAATAGTTTTCAGGTTTTACTTCTATCATGGGTGGAATTATGTCTTCTAAAAAGATGTTAAAATCCTAACCCTTATGAATGTTACTTTGTGAGGTTTTTGCAGATGGAATCAAGTTGACATCATATTATTAGGGTGGGCCCTAATCCAATGATTGATGTCCTTTTATAAATCTTAGTATCACTTTTTCCTTAATAAATATATACAAGTCTAATTTGCCATTTTACAATTTAAAATGAAAATACTTAAACTTATTTTTTGAAAAAGAGAAGTATTGACACAGAAATATACTCATTCAGAGAAAAGCACCATGTAACAGGGGCCTACCAGGTGAGAAGGAAAGTTGAGGCTGGGGAGTAGTTGTAAGCCGAGGAGTAGTTGACATATCAGAAAAAAATTGTCATGGGACAAATTTTTTTTCTAGATTCTTCAGAGAAATCATGGCTCTGGGAACACCCTGAGTTTGTCCTTCTGGTCTCAGACTAGGGAAGAATAAACTTCTGTTGTTTTAAGCCACCTTAATTTACCAAAAATGATATAACCTCTGGCAGTTGTTAGGAGTGCTTCTCCTACAGTCGCCAGACTGAACATTCTCACTATTTTGTTATAATCATAAGAGTAAAATCAAAAAGTTACATAATACATTTTAAACTATATGAAGCTCATTATCTAAAAGTCAGAATTATTACATTATTAATGTGCATGTATAAATATGTAATGTGTATGTATATATGTATACATGCATATGTATTTATCTACCAGTCAACCTACTTAGTTTTCTCTAGTTAGTATAGGAAAAAATGCTTTAAAGTTCAAGGAAGGGAGATCTCCATTAAATAAATAGATAGCTCTAAGCTCAGGTGTCATCCTTACAGATGAATAACTGGGTCTTGCCATGTCTAGGGATTTGAGTTTTTGGCTGTAGTAGAGACTAGATTACAGAGTTCAAACTTATGTTTTTGATTTTTGGCAAGCCTCTTATCTCTTAGCTTCAGGTTTTGGCACAAATTTAGGATGGCACAGAATCATCTGCTATTTCTATGGGATAGAAGGCAGAGAAATCTTGCCATTAATGTTCAGCCCTGCTCTCATAGGCGTTTGACTAGGATGCTGAAATACATAGGGTTTGTTCTGGATGGCACAGAACTTCCTGACAGTATCTATTCAGGGATGTCCTGGGTTTATACTTAGCCTCTGGGGATTATATCATGAGATGCAAAGACTCCTACAAAATGCTTAACTATAATGCCACTGTCAGTTATGGTTGGCTTTAGGTTGATTTGATCAGGATGGTATTTACTGTGTTTTAAGTAGGAGAAGAGCCACTGATGATTCCTCATTGTGAAGTCTTTTCTGATAGAATGCATTGAAAATGTCAATTTCTGGTGTGAGGAGATAGCTACATAGTGTGAGGAAATAAAGGTGAAATGGGAGAACAGGGATCGGCCTGCTGAGACCTGCATTCTAGTACTGGCTTTGCTGCATCCCTAGCTGTGGGCCTTTGGAACAGAGACTGGTACATTTTCTTGCTCATCAGTCAAGTGGGATTATAATGTGTACCTCAAAAGAGAGTTCTGAAGTTCAAATGAGAAGACATTTTTGCTAATATTTTGGAAATTGCATAGTACTAAATACATATAAAATTTTTCAAATGAAACAATTTTAATTTGAAACAAGAGTGAATGGACTTTTTGATCTATAATTATTATATTATTATTTCTATTATTATAAAGCTTTGAGTCATATTTAGTCTAGAGATAAAAGCAAAACAAAATATACAGTGTAAAATAGCTACAATATGTTTGATTGGGGCTGGCTGTAGGCAAAAGAATATCATTAAGGAATGGTTGCTCACATCCACTCCTATGGCTCACCCACTCTTCTAATCTGAGTGATTCCTTACTTTCCCAGTAGTTTCACTGTTAACTTGGAGTCACAAGACTTCCTTTCCATGCTCAGTACTCTAGCCAAACTGGACCCTGCCCGATTCCTTTTAGACGTGTGCTTTTCAAAGGAGTCAGTCTCATCACTAATCATCTTGGTAAAACTATCTTTGTAGATTTCATTATTACGAAAATATTTAAAGGATTCATCAGTCTTCATCCACTTCTCCTTAACCAGGGCCCTGCTTGTGTACTGCCTGAGACTTGATAAGGCGTTTTGACTTGACACTTCAAAACAATTCTTGTAACACTTAGCTTTCTAATCCTAATGGTAAACCAGGAAGAAAATAAACAAGTCCACCCCTGCACAGAGATTTCAAAGTGGAGGCTCAGCCCTGTTTTGGGGGATGGGTTGCTAGTTGTCTGTGAATAAACACAACAGATAAAGAATTTAGGGGAAGGTGATTTTTAAAAGTTCCTGATAATATGCCAATTGCTACTCTTAATAATTACAAAATCTCTCAGTCAGGTAATGTTTTAAATGAAGATGTTTTCTATTTCTTATTTCCCTGACTCAGAAACCAAAATGAAACATTTGAAAAGTAGTGATTTCTATCTGAGGAGACATACTGCTTCCTTATATGAGCTGTGCAAATGGAATTTTTTATTTCTTCTCTTATTTTGTTATATGAGCAAATTATCTAACTTTGGTATTTGTTTCAAAATATTTCAGAGAAATATTTCTTTTCTCTGGATGAGAGAGTACAGTGGTAGAATATTGGAATAATCCTCTTCTTTTGCCTTGACCATACTTGGTTCAGCCCTTCAGTCTCAACTCCTCTTGGCTGTCACCCTTCCTCAGACATCCCCTGATCATTCACTTCCTTGCAAATACTTTCCATCTGAGTTGTGTGTCCTCACTTATTTTATTGTCCCCACAATTTTTCTGCTTATGTTTTTATTGCCTAGTGGCACTCTTTCCACTGTAAGATTTACAAGAACAGAGATCTTGGCAATCTTGGTTACCATTATAGCCCGTATCTGTAGAACAAACTCATTTAACTAATTACTTAGTGAACTTCCCTTTCATCATCTGATGATGATGTATGCAACAATGGATATAAATATGCATACAGTGTCACAATACCAGTATTTCTTAATACCTATGACTGAGAGAAATGTGGACTTACATAATACTTAAAACATACCTGTCCAGAAGAAGGAAGTTGAGGCAGCAAAGTGTAGATATTACTTTATTTTCCATGGAAAAGGTGAGCAAAATTGAGATTAAAGGGGAAGAGATGATTTGAATAGGCCTATCCTATTATAGCCTTAGGATGATTGTTGTAGAGTTATCTTGTTTTGCTTGGGCTATTTCTACCTTGCTTGACTTTGGTACCTGCTTGGGTTATTGGTGACTGCAGTGATTGAATTGATTGGGACCTTGTTGGTGTGACTTTCTGAACCTCTCCAAATGGCCCTTTCATTCCTTTGTGAATGTTAGATTTGTAAGAATCTCTGAAATGGTGGGAATCTCTAGGTTGATGTATGGGAATTCACAATGGAAAAGCATACCTTTTCTAGGTTGGTTTATATAACTGTACCCATCTATTCCAGTTTACATTGGCTACTTTTTACATTGGCAGCCTCATTGGCTGCTAAATTTTAAAAGATAAACTATGAATGTTACTGACTAAAATTAGAATAATTTAAAAACATTCTTCAAAACAAATGTAATCTGATGATGAAATTCACTGAGTATATAGTAAATACATTGCCAAAGATATAGAAATCTCCATAAAAGAATATTTAAAAATCATCCCACGCTTACATTTTGTCCATCTGTGTCCTAAATTTGGTTCCATGGTTTGAAATACAAAAAAATTTCATAATTTTAATATAAAATCTGGAGAATAATATTCATGACCATATGCTTATCCATGTTCTTTCTGAATATGTAGTAGTAATATTAATAAACTACGTAATGCAATAATTTGCACTAAAGGAGATGATTAAGTTTAAATGACCTTGTCCTTACTTACACTTTACTTCCTTAGGAAACCAGTGACCTACATTCAAACCCTCTAAAGCCTCTGAAGCCATGAATGAAAATAAAATTTCTTTAATGATGAGAATTTAAATGTCAAAGGGTGCTATTGAATTAATGTAAGATCAAAAGAGAAAATGTGTTATGACAGATAAAATCAGTGGAAAATCCTCACTTAAGTTCTGAACACTAAGAATCATAACTAAAAATTTATAGCGGCATTTTCATTTATTCTGGACACACAAATAAGCAAAACCTGGTGAAAATGCTACATGATGGAAGTGTAAAATAGGATTTTTTTTCTTTCTCGAAAATTTAGATTGACTGGGCGTGGTGGCACATGCCCGTAATCCCAGCAGCTCAGGAGGCTGAGGCAGGAGGATCGAGAGTTCAAAGCCAGCCTCAGAAAAAGCAAGGCACTAAGCAAATCAGTGAGATCCTGTCTCTAAATAAAATACAAAATAGGGCTGGGTATGTGACTCAATGGTTGAGTGTCCCTGATTTCAACCCTGGTACTACCCCCCCTCAAAAAAAAAATTAAACTGTAGCTTTATACTTGCTTCTTATTGTAGTTGTTTCCACAAAAATTTCTACAGCAATAGATACCCAAGATCATTTATTTTTAAAATTTTCTTCAATTAGTAAAATATGAAAATGTGAAAATGATTCTCTAGGTAGGTCAAATTACTTACTCTAGTTATTGAGTAAATTTCAAGCTAAGGTAAATTAGAATTTTTAATCACAATTAGAATCATAATTCAAATGGAGTAAAATTCATGTTTATTTCTTCACAATGAATTTCCTATTTTTGGACACAGAATTATAGTTGACTGTTACCATTTGGAGACTCAGTACTCTAATTATGGTCCACTGACCAGCGTGGTCATATCTATACAGGAATACAAAGCCCCAGGCTCCAGCCTAGGACTACTGAATCAGTTTTCCCTCTCAATGGATATTCAGTGATTTTATATCCTCATTAAAGTTGGAGAAGCACTGATTTAAAACATTACTATATACTTTCTCATTTTTTTTCTCATAGATAATAAATGAAAATTATTTACCAAGGTGAACTGTAATAAAAACATTAATTTTGTCATAAATATCAAAGATCCTTTAGGCTTTTTATAAAAAGTTGAGGCTAGGAAAGACACATTCCAGAGTGAGGTGTATACAGTATCTATTTTATTTTCTAATAACGAGGGATGAATTTGTTGTGTTACTAGTGAAGATTTGAAATTATCCAAATACCTCAATAAGATCACAAAGTGTTTTTGAGCAATAAGGTATCAGAGATGAATTTTTATTTTCATCACAATGGATGCATACAATGTTTTCACATCCATCCAGTGCCATTAACTAAAAAATTCCCGCTCAAATCAGTGCTCAGCAGCACACTGTAAGAAGTTATTTACAGTTTCTAATTGGATTTTAGGCAGAGGACTGTTGTATGCTTTAAAAATCTACACAAAGGCAAAATTATATAATCAGAATTCTTTAGCCCAAAATATTTGATATGCTTCTTCATATAAAACAGACATAAAAGATTATAAAAACTGTCACTATCCTAATATTGGTTGACTATGTAAGCAAAAGCATGCAATGTTTGGTATAGATCAGAGAGGGGAAAAAAAAAACTGTTGCAGTTTTCCTTTTTATGCTGGAAATTTTCACAAAGGATAAAGATAAAGGAAGAGCTAGATGCAGTCCCTCTTCTAAGTGTAGGAGAGCAGGCTGTCGGGAAAAAGATGGGACTGTGACTAAAGGCCAAGGCCCACTGTCCTTCAGGTTGTAAGAACCATTCATTTTGAAAAGAAAAATTACCCCATTAATCCATTTAGAGGCATGATGCCTGTCATCATTACTGATTTGTATGCATGAGAAAACCTCCTGACCTTTTCTTTTCTAAATCGTATAACTCATGTGAATGCAGTTTCCTTAAGGCCTTATTAAATGGTATTATTGCTTTCTCCAAACTCTGCATGCTAATTTCCTTTAGGTGCCTGGGTTAGTTGAGGAGACCCAAGAAAAGGGAGTACTTTGTTTACAAATATGTAATGTCTTAAGTTCTATTCAATTAGGAAAAAAAAAATATTACTCAAGAAATATGTTCATTAGAGGAAAGAGACAAAATGGGCTTTGTCATCCTCCGGCACAAGGTTGGTTAAGCTAAATGAGATATTCAGTAAGAGATGTTGAATCAGTTTCTCTTCATTGAAGCTATGTTGACATCTCTACTCTGCTTCTTCTCATTCTAAGTCTACATAACCAGCAACTGTTTCTTGCTGGCTCTCCTATTGATATTTAAAGTCTGTTTTTTTCACAATCAGATAGCTTAATTATTTTCTTTGTTGATTATGATTAGAAATAAACAAATTCAGGACTACACCTGCAATAGAGAAAATTAAACGTTCAAATCCTTGTCTTTTTAAATATATATTTTGGAGCAAAGGGAAAAACTGTTTGTATACTGGTTCTCTATTTTCTAAAATGTGAAATGTAGTAAGGGTGAATATCCAGAGTACCCTAGAAGCACTAAGTTTGATTTAAGGCTTACTTCTTTGCTTCTTTTCATTGTACTGAATTAAGTTAAAATTAGAAACTTTTTTTTTTTCACCTAAGTAGAAAAGGAAATACTGTGTTTACGAATATATGATTAAAAATGTATGGCTTCCAAAAATAATTTTTCCTCTTAGAGGAAATATTTATCCTTCCTGTATTATATTGAAACACAAAGAAATATAGAAAGCACTTTTAAGTTCATGTTCATTTGTTATTTACAGAGACCACACAGAATGAAAGTAGGTTGCTAGGGTGCTTCTTCAGAACTGATAATGCACTTTTAGCTTTGCCAATTTACAGATTTTTCTCAACTAATAGGAAGTTTTGGTTTTTTTTTTTTAAATATGAGAACATAAAAGATCATACCTCCAAAGTTAAAATGTGAATCATACAATCAAAATTAAAATGAGTTTACCAAATCAATTTTACATTAACTATAAAATATGCTTTCCATAAGACCTTTGTGATCTTTATTTGATGGGTCATTAGTACCAGGAATAAAAATTCTTTTGCATATCTTGATTACTGTGGTCTAAATGAATTAAGATATTTTACCCTACATCTCTATCTCTAAGAAGGATGTTCAATTAACAATCTTGAGCTTAAAATCTTAAAAAAATATTTAATGTTCTATTCAAGAGAAATTCTAAACAAATGCTATGTTATATCAACTGAATTATTCATTGAATTTCCCATAGTCTCACTTTAGAGATGGTCACACATAACTGCTGTTTGTTCCCTGAGAGTTCAACTGTCTAATTTATTTACTTGCTTGTTTTCCAAAGCAAACAAACAAAAAAACATTTATTAAAGGAGACCATGTTAGTCAGCTTTCTATCACTGTGACCAAAATACTCTACAAGAACAACTTAAAGGAGGAAAAGCTTTTTGAGATTATGTTGTGAGGTTCAGTCCAAGGTCTGTTGATTCCATTGGTTTGGGTTCAATTTGAGGTAGATCATTGTGGCAGAAGAGTGTGGCAGAGAAAAGCTGCTCGCTTCCTGAAAGCCAGAGAGCAGAGAGAGCAGAGAGAGCAGGGAGGACAAGATATAGTCTTTAAGAGCACACCCTTAGTGACCTCACTTCCTTTAGCGCCATAGGCACCACACACCTACCTATAGTTAACAGCCAGTTTGTTCATTCAAATTAGGATGGACCAATCAGGTTACCACTCCCTCCCATAATCTTATCATTTTACTTCCTGTATGAATGCAGGAGTTTTGGGGAGACAACTCATAGCCCAGACCACAATAGACAGCAAAGGTATACACACCTCAAAGGGGGGCTGTGCGTACCTCTGACCTCTTAGAGAAGAAGACTGAATCATCTAAGACTACTGATGTTTTTGATAAAGCATTTGCTCTCATGTTTAAATTTTAGCACATACATCTAATTTCATTTTTCAATTTATTTTGCTTTGTCACAAGTCATGTGTTTTATTACTGTTTTATTTCATTATATATTTAATGTGACCTACCTTTGCATTTAAAGTCATTAGAAATGTTTATTATTGTTCTTCATTTCAAATCAGAGAAATTGATTTTAAAACTATGTGATATGAAACAAATGACTATGATATTAAATATTAAGTAATCTGAAGTGTTTCTCAAATTTGAACAAAATTATAACAATAGAATATAAAATGTGAATAAAAATAATATTAAGATTAAAATCAGACTCGAATGGCTATCATATTGAATCTAATCACATTTTTAAAAGTCTTTTTTAAACTCATACGATCAGCAAATGAATCATATAAAAGAAATTTATACAATACTACCATAAAAATTATGGGATTTACATGAAATGCTATAAATGAAATTGAGGAATTTTCATTAAGATTATACAGTTCTTTCTCAATTTCTATTCATCTTTAGAAACATCATTGAATATTTTATTTGTCTTTTTATTAGGCACAGTGAAATGAAGATGATATAATGTAATGTTTTTCCAGGGGCTACAAACCTAATTAACAGTCTTGCAACTAAATAAATGACATTCAGGTTGCTAAGTGCTTATCTAGGTAGAGCACATGATAGGGAGAGATGTTCTGGAGATGGATCAGATATGAAGGAAACCCTTAGAGAGGGTTTCAGCTTAAAGAGTTAAGGCTTAAAGAGTTGGCTGACAAGAGGAAAGATATGACTGATGGGCAATGTTCTAGGCAGAGAAACTATCTTATCCAGAACAAAGAATACCTACACACTACTGGTACTTTATTCTGATTCACATCTATGGATGTAAATATCAAATCAACATCTTTAATTATACTGAGAATGAAACATAATCTAAACAACTGTTCATAAGAGCTTGGGATATGTAGGAGTTTGTATGTGATCTTCTTTAATCCTTCGTTATGAAAGAGAATCAGGTCTAAAGTAACCAGCACACTTGCAGGTAGAAGAAGGAATATGAAGCAAGTCTGGAAAGAAACTGCTGAGATTTAAAAAACAGTGTGGAACCCCAGCAAAGGATCCCTGGTACTATGTTCCTAACTCTAGATGTGTTTGTAAAACCACTCAGTAAGTCATCCTTGACCTTAAATGTTTTAATTTTTTAAAAATTTTTAATTAATTTTTTTGTAATTTTTAATTTTTTATTTTTACAGACTGCATTTTGATTCATTGTACACAAATTGGGTACATCTCTTTGTTCCTATGCTTGTGCATGATGTAGATTCATACCCTTCATGTAATCATACATGTACATAGTTGATCTAAACAAGTTGTGTGTGTGTGTGTGTGTTAGCAAAACCATATTATTCAAAAGATAATAATAAGTTGTCTTTGTTGGAAATGCTTGAAATCCACTCTCTGATTTAGTCTTCATACTATGGATTTTCCCCACCCCAGACCCCACCTGCCCTACCATCTCCTCTTTTCTGTTTTGTTTCCTGTCTTTCTGGTTTCCTTAAGTTTCTATGTCAACTCCCAAGCCTAGATATATAAAACTAAGTTTTTGTATAACACAATTTGAAAATGGTTTGTTCCAATTATTTCTAATGCTTTTAGGTAGCATTTTCATACCTGAATTGTGTTTAATAATCAATTAATTAGTAAATGAGAGAAGAGTAACACAGAAAAGAAATAAACTTGGGGGACTGTGCTAAGACAGTTGAACTCAATTAGATATTTCCCATCAGCACAAAATGGAAGAGGGCAAGAGCCAGAGAAAGTTATAGAAGTTTTGGTTTTCTGACTAATTGTGAAAGTCACTAAGATACAGTGAAGTCTGGTACTGAAACAATAATTGTAGGTACTGTTTATTAGTTTATTATTATGTGCCAGATATTAAAAATATTTTGATCTTGTTTAAGTTTCCAACCGCCCTGGGGATAGATATATGATTTCTATTTATACAGACACCTTGTGAATAAAAGGGGTTAAAGAATGGTTTCTTGTCTTCATTGACAACCAAAAGAGAGACAGTGTTTTTGTATTGGGCCCTAATTCACATTGAATTTAATCCTCACAACCTATGAAAAATTTAAAGTAAGGATAATCATTCCCATTCTATGATTTAAATATTGAGGTTCTGAAAGGTTAAATTAATTGCTCAACCTGCGTACATCTGGCCTTTTCTGCACTCTTTCCTTTACATCCTTTGCCACTTGCTTAATCTCCACAGGAATCATTTTCCCTTTCTATCAGTCTTCAAAAGCTTGTTGATTGCTCTCTAATTATAAATACTTGGAGAAAAAGTGTGTAAATTGATATGCAAATGATCTTTTCCCCTTTGCAAATTAGCACTTTACTTCCATCTAATTAAGTAGCTTTGTGGAGGAAATGGATTTTTCAAAGAAGAATGGAAAGTGTTTGGATTTGTTCTAGGGGTGTTTTGGTTTCACAAGTCTTGTGAATGAGGTATATAGAGAAAGGAACCAATGAAAGCACAGAGAAAACAATGAAATTGCAGAGAAAAGACAGGGGATGGACAAGAGAAGAAAAATTAAGTGTAATGACTGACAAGCCTTCATTAAAAAGTAAACTGCTTTCATCTTCGACTTTCCCTAATGATAAATTTTTTTTAAAAGTGAAACAAAATTTTAATAAAATAATAAAAGGAAAATTTCTGATTTTTTTCTCATATTTGCATGAGAGAGGGCTTCAGCAATACAATACATTTATTGGAATACTAAAAATACATTTATT